>NW_027316532.1:13053967-13448967 GCF_026437365.1 Eucyclogobius newberryi | reverse complement strand
GGTGAGAGAGAGAGTAAAGAGAGAGAGGAGAGAGAGAGAGAGAGGAGAGAGGAGCGAGAAAGGAGAGAGAGAAGAGAGAGTCTGCCAGGTGAGTGGGGGAGGGGGGAGAGAGAGAGTATAGAGAGAGAGGAGAGAGCGAGAGAGAGAAAGAGGAGAGAGAGAGCGAGAGAGAGGAGAGAGAGAGAGAGAGAGAGAGGAGAGAGAGTAAAGAGAGAGAGTAAAGAGAGAGAGAGTAGAGAGAGAGAGTAGAGAGAGTAGAGAGAGAGAGCGAGAGAGAGGAGAGAGAGAGAGAGGTGAGAGAGGAGAGAGAGAGGAAAGAGAGAGAGAGCGAGAGAGAGGAGAGAGAGAGGAAAGAGAGAGAGAGCCTGCCAGGTGAGTGGGGGAGGGGGGAGAGAGAGAGAGTAAAGAGAGAGAGAGAGGAGAGAGAGAGGAGAGAGAGACAGTCTGCCAGGTGAGTGGGGGAGGGGGGGGAGAGAGGGAAAGAGAGTAAAGAGAGAGAAGAGAGAGAGAGAGAGAGAGAGAGAGGAGAGAGAGAGGAGAGAGAGAGTAAAGAGAGAGTAAAGAGAGAGTGAAGAGAGAGAGAGGAGAGAGAGGGAGAGAAGAGAGAGAGAGAGAGGAGAGAGAGTAAAGAGAGAGAGGAGAGAGAGGAGAGAGAGAGAGAGTCTGCCAGGTGAGTGGGGGAGGGGAGGAGAGAGAGAGAGTTAAGAGAGAGAGAGAGAGAGGAGAGAGAGAGGAGCGAGAGAGACAGTCTGCCAGGTGAGTGGGGGAGGGGGGGGGAGAGAGAGAGTAAAGAGAGAGAGAGGAGAGAGAGAGAGATAGAGAGAGATTAAAGAGAGAGAGAGGAGAGAGAGAGACAGTCTGCCAGGTGAGTGGGGAAGGGGGGTTTCTCCTATTCACATTATTTATGCAGCTGCGCCTACAGAAACCAGCACACACAGTACAGTAAAGACAGTAAAGACAAAGACAACAAAGACAGTAAAGACAGTAAAGACAGTAAAGACAGTAAAGACAGAATGCAGGGTAAAGGGTAAAGGGTAAAGGGCACACAATGTGAGACGAGGTGGAGGTGAGATACCATCTTCCAGAAATAAAATGTATTTTACATTAGATATAATGTCATTCTATTTGATTGGTTGATGTTTTTTTTCAGGAATGCTGGAGGATGACAGTGACACTCTGTTCATCTCAGAAGCCTATCACAAAGCTTTCCTGGAGGTGAGTGAAGACTCCAGCCTGACTCGGGGTTAACCCTGACCGTGACCCTAACCCTAACCCTGACCCTTACCCTGACCCTGACCTTAACCCTGACCCCTGCCTGAAGAGTGGGTCCAGCTCGACTCCGACGGTCCCTCATCTGCCTGAAGACTGGGTCCAGCTCCAGTCTCCCTCGTGTCCGTCTGTCTGTCTGTGAGATTCGGATCTCTCCTTCACTGGAACTCCTCCAGGTTTCTACGCTTTTTTCCCAAAGAGTTTTTTTTTTATAGTTTTTCCTGGCCGAGAAGGAGAGTCTAAGGACAGAGGACCCTGGGACATCGTCCCTCGCCACCACAGACATTGTCTGACTCCATCGCCACCACAGACATTGTTGATTTGGCCCTCAGAGGCGACTGTTGTTGTGATTTTGGGCCTTACAAAAATAAATTGAATTGATTTGATTTGACCCTGACCCAAACCCTGACCCTGACCCAGACCCAGACCCTGACCCAAACCCTGACCCTAACCCTAACCCTGACCCAAACCCTGACCCAAACCCTAACCCTGACCCTAACCCTGACCCTGACCATAACCCTGATCCTGACCCTAACCCTAACCCTAACCCTAACCCTGACCCTGACCCTAACCCTGACCCTGATCCAGACCCTGACCCAGACCCTGACCCTGACCTTGACCCTCTGTTGTAACGTGTGTTGGTGCAGGTGAACGAGGAGGGCAGTGAGGCGGCAGCGGCCACTGCTGTCGTGGCCATCGGACGCTCTCTCAATCCCAACAGAGAAGTGTTTATGGCAGATCGACCATTTCTAGTCATCATCCGAGAGTCCACGATCAACGCTCTGCTCTTCACAGGGCGAGTGGTCGACCCCTGCCACTAGTGGTCGACCAGATCACTAGTGGTCGACCCCTGCCACTAACGACACACACCGGCTACTAAAGCTAAAGATCCATATGAAGGAGAGATGATCCAAATGGAAAAGTCACAGATGCTGATCTTGATCATATGTATTTGTGACAAAGGTCATTCACCATAACGTGTGTGTCAGTGTTACTTATTATTGGAAGACCAATATTAAGAATAAATGTTATTTCAGTGAGTCCAGATCTGTTCTGTAGAATCACCAAATTAAACTGTGTTGAACTAAAATACAAATAATAGCCTTGAATTTAAAAATACTCAAGCAATTAACATGTTTTGTCCAAAAGTATTTTTAAATCCTTCACTACCAGGTGTATATTGACCCTGTCTAAAACTGCTGCTGCTCTGACAGCGGAAGTCGTCCGCTCTCTGCTGGCGACATCTTGAGACACACTCCAAATGGTATAGAATCACACCACCACCATTGAACGTCAATGGAAAGGCATTTTCACTTGAGTTTAGGTCAGGGCTCTGGGCCGGTCAAGAATGGTCAGAGAGTTGTTCTGAAGCCACTGCTTTGTTAGCTGTGTGCTTAGGGTCATTGTCTTGTGTGATAAAATGTGAATATATGAGTATATTTCTGTGATGTATTTTATCTGCATAATAGTGATATTTTATCTGCATCATTAGTCTAAGAGAAGAACTGGTGTGTGACAAACTGCATTTGTTTGTGAAGGTATCATAAAGATGGGCCAAAGAATGTTGCCCCAGGGGGGGAGTTGCACCCCCCCTTGCAGGCTTTATCTCTACGGAAAAATACCAAGTGCCTTGATGTGAAGCTGACCAATGAGAAATGTGACCCGCCTATTCCAGAATATCTAATAAAACCAACCAGCATGGGAAAAAACAGGGTGAGACGCGGGGGTGAGACGCAGGAGGGTCAGCCAGGCTCCTTACAACGGCCTGGCTGACACAGTCCCCGCGTTTTCTCCCATGCATGCCACACAAATGTCTGATCTTTCTGCGTCGTTTCATATTCTAAGTTGAATTGTGTTCTCAATGTGTTAAGGAATAGCATCGGTGTATGTCTGATTCCATGACATCTTGTTGGAAGGTGAACCATCGGCCCAGTCTGAGGTCCTGTCCCAGTGGTCGTGTCCCTGAGGTCCTGTCCCTGAGGTCCTGTCCCTGTGGTCCTGTCCCTGAGGTCCTTTCCCTGAGGTCCTTTCCCTGAGGTCCTGTCCTTGTGGTCCTGTCCCTGAGGTCCTGTCCCTGAGGTCCTGTCCCTGAGGTCCTGTCCCTGTGGTCCTGTCCCTGTGGTCCTGTCCCTGTGGTCCTGTCCCTGAGGTCCTGTCCCTGTGGTCCTGTCCCTGAGGTCCTTCAATTCAATTCAATATATTTTTGTAAGGCCCAAAATCACAACAACAGTCGCCTCTGAGGGCCGAATCAATGTCTGTGGTGGCGATGGAGCCAGACAATGTCTGTGGTGGCGAGGACGATGTCCCAGGGTCCTCTGTCCTTAGACTCTCCTTCTGTCCTTAGACCCTCCTTCTCGGCCAGGAAAAACTACAAAAAACCTCCTTGGGGAAAAACCGTATAAACCTGGGTTAGTTCCAGATGAAGGAGAGATCTGACTCTCACAGACGTGAGGGAGACTGGAGCTGGAGCCACTCTTCAGGCAGATGAGGGACCGTCCATACAGGGCAGGGACCACTTCACCAAGAGAGGGACATCTGGGTCCACAGGTCCTCAGGAGTGAGACAAAGAAAAAGAAGGCGGTGAACAGTTTGCAAGTGGAATTAAAAAATACATTTTGTTTGATAGGATAAGTCAGAAGAAGAGGATAGAGCTCAAGCTGCCATACTTCCCCCATAGTTGCTCCTAGGGCAGCGGAGCTGAAGCTGTGGGTTTATATTTCTGTTCCTAACTGGTCTGACCATAAGTCATTTAAAGAGGAACGTTTTCAGCCTGGACTTAAATGTAGAGACTGAGTCGCCTCTTTAACATGAACAGGAGCTGATTTCATAACACAGCTCTACCTCCTACTGTACTTTTAGAGACTCTTTGGACCACCAGAAGGCCAGCATTCTGAGAGTGAAGAGCTCTGTTTGGATGATATGGTTCTATAGCATCTTTGAGGTGGGAGGGGCCATGCCATTTATGGCTTTGTAAGTCAGGAGTAGAATTTTAAATTTAATTCTAAACTGGACAGGAGCCAGTGAAGAGACTCCAGCACCGGCATAATGTGCTCTCTTCTTTTTGTTCCTGTTAGTAATCTTGCTGCTGCCTTTTGAACCAGTTAAAACTTTTTATGGAGCTTTTAGGACCTGCTGTGAGCAGGAGTTAAAGTCTAATCTAGACGTTACAAATGCAGGAGACGTTTTTCAGCTTCACTTTTAGGCAGGATTCTTCTGATTTTGACTCTTGTTGCGCAAATGGAAATAGTCTGTTTTACAGGCTTGATTTATATGAGCTTTAAATGAGAGCTCCTGGTCAAATAAGACTCTGAGGTTTCTTACAGTAGAACTGGAGGCTTCACTGACATTGTCCAGTCTGACTCTCTGCTCAGATAGATTGTCTCGTAGATGCTTAGGACCAGCACAATGACCTCAAGCACAATGACCTCCAGCACAATGACCTCGTTTTTTTCAGGGTTAAGAAGCAGATCATTAAGTGGAAGTTAATGCCATGTGACCTGATCATGTGACCTAACGGCAGCATATAAAGAGTAAACAGAATTGGACCGAGTACTGAACCCTGTGGCACACCGTAAATTACTTTAGAGCATGGTGAGGAGCTCTGGTTTACATTAACAAATTGGTACCTATCAGATAAATAGGTTTTAAACCAGCTGAGGGCGGGGCCTCTGAGGGCGGGGCCTCTGACACCTACGTCACATTCTAACCTCTGCAGTAGAATGTTGTGGTCGATGGACAAACGCTGAGGTCAGAACCAGGATTGAGACCAGTCCATCATCAGTGGCTAATAACAAATCGTTTGTGACTTTAACTAGTGCAGTTTCAGTGCTGTGGTGGGCTCTGAACCCTTCTGTGGTGGGCTCTGAACCCTGCTGTGGTGGGCTCTGAACCCTGCTGTGGTGGGCTCTGAACCCTGCTGTGGTGGGCTCTGGACCCTGCTGTGGTGGGCTCTGGACCCTGCAGTGGTGGGCTCTGAACCCTGCTGTGGTGGTCTCTGAACCCTGCTGTGGTGGTCTCTGAACCCTGCTGTGGTGGGCTCTGGACCCTGTTGTGGTGGGCTTTGAACCCTGCTGTGGTGGGCTCTGAACCCTGCTGTGGTGGGCTCTCAACCCTGCTGTGGTGGGCTATGAACCCTGCTGTGATGGGCTATGAACCCTGCTGTGGTGGGCTCTGAACCCTGCTGTGGTGGGCTCTGGACCCTGCTGTGGTGGGCTCTGAACCCTGCTGTGGGGGGCTCTGAACCCTGCTGTGGTGGGCTCTGGACCCTGCTGTGGTGGGCTCTCAACCCTGCTGTGGTGGACTATGAACCCTGCTGTGATGGGCTATGAACCCTGCTGTGGTGGGCTCTGGACCCTGCTGTGGTGGGCTCTGAACCCTGCTGTGGAGGGCTCTGAACCCTGCTGTGGTGGGCTCTGAACCCTGACTAGAAAACTTCACATAAGTTATTGTCCTGTAGGTGGCGACAAAGCTGTTTAACTACAACTTTTTCAAGGATTTTTGAGACAAAAGGAAGATTATAAATAGGTCTGTAGTTTAACAACAGGTCAGATCTAGATTAGGTTTTTTCAGAAGAGGTTTAATGACGTCATGTTTGAAGGATGTGGAACATAAGCACTTTCTACTGAAGTATTTATTATATTAAGAATAGAGTCTATAATTAGGGGGGGAATGTCTTTGAGGAGCTTGGAATGGGGTCTAGGACACAAGTTGAGCTTTTAGAGGACATAAGGGCTGAAGTTATCTCTGCTTGATCAACAGCTGAACATTTCTAAATTTACAGATGGATTTATATGTGACGTTAGATTTACAGCTTGGGCTTGTTCAGGGTGAATAGTGGGGCTAATTTCATCTAATTTATCTCTGATTGTTTTTATTTTATTGTTAAAAAATAGGAGGAAATCATCAGAGCTGAGTGAGGGCTCTACTGCTGTGACGCTACGTTACCATGGCTACAGCGGTGAAAAGAAATTTAGTGTTACTTTTGTTGACTTCTATTAGATGTGAATAATATCTGGTTTGGGCCTCACACAGAGCTGCTGATAGGACAGGAGCAACTTTCCATGTTTTTAGAGATTCTTCTGTGTGGGAAGAGCCAAATAATCCCTCTAACCTTCTAACTCTGTTTATGTGAACGCAGTTCTTGGTTGTACCAGGAGGAGGCGCTTTGACCTAATGACCTTCTGTTTTAACGGTGCTGCAACATCAAGAGCAGACTTCAGAGAATTCATGGTCAAGTCGACAAATTGATCACTTATACTGGGACTAAAACTGTTCTCAACAGGATCACATGACGTGATCACATGACGTGTCACTGAATATTGGCTCTATTATTTCTTTGAATTTTGAGATATTGTCCTTTTCAATATAACTTTATTCTGTAGCTGATGATCTTCAAGAATAAACTGAAAGGTAATTATGAAATGATCTGACCACATAGAGTTTTGAGGGAAGACAATGAGGTCACTAATCTCTGTTCCATACGTTAGGACAAGATCCAGAGTGTGATTATGACTGTGAGTCGCTTTATTTACATTCTGAGTGAAACCAATGCTGTCTAACAAGGCGCTGTCTAACAAGGCGCTGAAGGCATTACTGAGAGAGTCATCACTCACGTTCACGTGGATATTAAATTCTCCTCGCGCCCTTTCTCTTCACCCTTTGCACTGCAGACTTCAGACACGACACGGACAGCTGTGTCCTGCAGAAGTTCTCTGATGACTCTGCCATCATCGGACTCATCACGGACGACGATGACGCGGAGTACAGAGGACTGGCGCAGGACTTTGTGGACTGGTGTCAGCGGAACCACCTCCTCATCAACGCGGGGAAGACCAAGGAGATGGTGGTGGATTTCCGCAGACGCCACCCCACTGCCCCCTCACCAGTGAACATCCAGGGACGGGACATTGAGAGAGTGGACTCATACAAGTACCTGGGTGTTCATCTGAACCACAAACTGGACTGGACTCATAACACAGACTGTACAGGAAGAGCCAGAGTCGGCTCTACCTCCTGAGGAGACTCAGGTCTTTTGGAGTGACAGGGCCACTCCTGAAGACCTTCTACGACTCTGTGGTGGCATCAGCCCTCCTGTACGGTGTGCACAGCCTGCAGCAGCATCACAGAGAGGGAGAGGAAGAAGCTGGACAAAGTCATCAAGAAGTCCAGCTCCGTCCTGGGCTGTGCTCTGGACTCGGTGCAGGAGGTGGGGGACAGGAGGGTCCTGGCTAGATCCACATCTATGCTGGACCATGAGTGTCACCCCCTGCAGGACACTCTGTCCGCTCTGGAGAGCAGCTTCAGTGAGAGATTGATCCACCCTCGCTGTGTGAAGGAAAGGTTTCGCAGGTCTTTCCTTCCTGCTGCTGTCAGACTTTATAACAAACACTGTTAGTACTGAACACTCGCAATACTGACCTAACCATGTGCAATTCTGTCATATGTGCAATTGCTGTTGGAATTCATGTGCAATTCATGTGCAATTACTGTGAAATTCATGTGCAATCTATGTGCTGTCGTGACACATATTCATGTGCAATTACTGTCGTGATCACATGCAATGGTATTTATGTATTTATTTATTTATTTGTCTATGGGAGTTTTTTATTTATTTATAGGAGATCTTCTACTGAAAGTGTTTTTCAGACTTCCTATAAGTGATCTGTTCTTCTGTATCTACCTCTGTATCTACCTGCGTTGCACCAATGAAATTTCCCCATCTGGGACAATAAAGGAATATCTTAACTATTTTATCCCAGACTAACTCTAAGTTTGACATAAAGTCAGAAAACTCTGTTAAAAACTCTGAATAGGGACCATGAGGTCGGTAGATAACTATGAACAAAACTCCTTTTTGTTTTTTCATATTTGGACATGTGATTGACACATGAGGCTTTAAATGAGTGAAATGCATTGTTCATTTTAGGACTCATGAGTCGCTTGAGTGTGAGATCACTGCCACACCACCACCTCTGTGCTCCTGGAGGTGTGACAGGTAACAAGGGTGGGTGGGGTTAACATGGTGGGTGGGGTGGACTCATTTAGTCTGACATAATCGTCTTGTTGACGCCACGTTTCAGTTCGAGCTGAAGATCTATGTTATAGTCACTAATTAATTCATTAACTAAAAGCGATTTGGAGGAAATTGCTCTTATGTTGATCAGTCCACATTTTACGTGTTTATTCATTTGTATATTTGTGTCATTTGTGATTCTTATTTTCCTTAAGTTATTTGGTCTGAGCCTGAAACAGTTTTTCTGAGATGTGACTTTTTGGCATTATTTGTACGAGGAACACGAGGGACACGAGAGACGCGAGGGCCACACACAGTCTATCTGCCTTGAATCTGAACACTTCACATGTGACAGAGCCGGCGAGAGTTCAGCGACAGGAGCGTCTTACACTGCTGCTCTGCGCCCAGGGCTCATCCCTAGATGGTCACTTAACACGACTAAGACTATTGGTCAAATTCTGAACTAATAGGGATGTACCCTCCGAAGTGGGAGGGGCCATCCCTGCGTAGGTTCCGTCCCTGTGGTCCTGTCCCTGTGGTCCTGTCCCTGTGGTCCTGTCTTTGTGGTCCTGTCCCTGCAGCTGCACGATGCTGCACCTCCATGTCTCACTGTGGGGATTGTATTTAGCATTACCTGATTTTCTTCACACAAACCGCTTAGAATTAATACCAAAAAGTTCAATCTTGGTTTCATCAGACGAGAGAATCTTATTTCTCAAAGTCTGGGAGTCCTTCATGTGTTTTTTGGCTTCCATCTGCTCAGTTTGGCTGGGTCTAGGAAGAGTTCTGGTCGTCCCAAACTTCTTCCATTTAAGGATTATGGAGGCCACTTAGGAACCTTGAGTGCTGCAGAACCATGGCCAGATCTGTGCCTCGTCACAGGCACATCTCTGAGCTCTTTGGGCAGTTCCTTCGACCTCATGAGTTTTCTGGTGCTTTGGCCGGTGTTTAGGCCGCAGTTATTTTATTACTTGGTTGACGGATTTTTAAATGAAATATATTGAACAGGCGGACTAAATATTATTGTAATTCGGGGATATAAAGACGTGCACGGTGAGCTGCAGGTCTTGTAGCTGCAGGTCTTGTAGCTGCAGGTCTTGTAGCTGCAGGTCTTACAGCTGGACTCCAACAAAGGTGTAAAACATCTCAAGGACGATCAGGAGAAATGACCAGCATTCTGACCTCTGACCCTAACCCCTAACCCTAACCCTGACCCTACATGTGAGTGAAATATACTTATGACCATGTGATATTTCAGCTTGTTTAAAATACATTTGTCCGTTTCTTCTGTTCCGTATTCAAGAGAAACACAAGTTGGATTTTAGCTGTGAAAATGTGAACGGCTCTAAATACTTTCTGAATACTTTCCACTGTACGACCTGAAGGTGAGAATATATTTAATTTGGTAAATATTGCACAATTCAATTCAATTTATTTTTGTAATGCCCAAAATAAAAGGGGCGACAGTGAGAACATAAACAATAATAGAGCTGTGGTTCTGAACCTGGTCCGATGGGACCCCAGGGGTCTGCAGAGGTCAAGACACACATCCCACTCATCTGACACGCCCTGGCCTGTCTGTGCTGCAGGGGCCCCAGAGTTTGGTGCGACTTGTGACGGTTGTGATGATACGTCCTGTGATTTCTTTCTTAATATTTTAGACAGAATCTTTCTGGGTGAAATCTTGGTTCCAGCTGCACCTAAAAGGGCCAAAAGGACCAGGGAAATCAACCAATGAAGAACTGCGTTTGTCGTGGCTACGATAGGGATATGATGTTTAGGTGGATGTCTTCCACACGAATTCCAATTTATGGGTTAAATGAATAATTATTGACTGTATTAGTTTCCAACAACGCCACCCTGGATTGGTGCCAGGGACACATACACAAGTAAGGCAAGCGCAAATTCTTTGAGTGGACCAGGAGACTCCGATATAGGAAAACAGTTCACAATTTATTAAATCTAAAGACAGAATAAATAAAACATTTGTATTTTTAATAATAAAACTACTACTACTCTCATTCACACATTCACACCTCTAAAACAGTAGACACATTTAAACAATTCACCGAAATAACAAGTAAAATAAAACAGCAGGCCTGATTGTCCCTGCAGGGCCAATTACCCTACCAGGAGGTGGCGCTGGTTCTTAGCAGCAGGCCTGGGACCCGGTACAGTCCCACAGTCCAGCTGGGGGCCAGAGCCGACACTCAACAATTCCAAACGTTGATGTTACAGTCTGTCAATGTAGAATGGGGCCGGTGCGAACGTGCCCAAACCCACCAAGGGCACTTGGAGGGAAGTTCTGGGTTTGGGGTCGGAGGAGAGACCCGCGGGGTTACCAATCCGGTGCTCGAATCTGTGCAGTATGCGCGCCGTGGCTGGGAGGAATCCCGGCGCACAAAGCCTGCACGTAACGTCACGCACGGGGCGTTAAACCTGGGGAGCGTGCGGCACGAGTCATACAGCAAGGTTTGAGCAGGGTTTGGTGAGCGCACGATGCGCAAACCAACCTGGTTAACACGCTGGTTTGATCGCTGGCTTTAAGCCTAAACTTTGGGGTGTTTTTGGGGCGATCAGAACGAATGCTCTGGTCCTCGTGCCGCTTGCATTGCTCCCAGGTGGAGGGTGACGTCAGAGGCGAGAAGGGCCAGCGCAGGTGAGGAAGCCTCCTTTTAAAGACCCAGGTCACAGGCCATAGGCTGTCAGGGGTTATGAGGGCCTACTGCCACACGTTCACATAAACAAAGAGTTAGAACATGATAAAGACCCTTTGGCCCCTCCCACATGGAAGAATCTCTAAAAACATGGAAAAGTTGCTGCTATCCTATCAGCAGCTCTGTGTGAGAATCAAACCAGAGACTGTTCACATCTAATAGAAGTCAACAAAAGTACAGTGATCCCTCGTTTATCGCGGGGGTTACTTTCCAAAACGAACCCGCAATAGGCGAAATCCGCGAAGTAGAAACCTTTATTTTTTACAGTTATTATACAATGAAATACTTCATAAAACATTGAAGCTCTCACCGGCGTGTCCCGCCGCTCACACGCGCGCTCTCACCGGCCTCGCAAACTTCAATTTGGCAAGCGGTTTTACGAACGTGTACATATTAATCCATAACGTTATTGACACACAGGTAAAGAAGACGCGGAGAGACTGTTTAGCCAATCAGAATACAGAACACAATGCATGATGCAAATCCGCGAAGCAGCGAGTCCGCGAAAAGTGAACCGCGATATAGCGAGGGATCACTGTAACACTAGATTTATTTCCAGAGCTGTAGCCATGGAAACAAACTGTCACAGCAGTAGAGCCCTCACTCCCAGATACTCTCAGCTCCCCTTGTTCTAAAGTAACTTACGGAGTGCCACAGGGGTCAGTACTCGATCCAATTCTGTTTACACCTTCTATTTTAGATTTGATTTTTACATAGACCAGGACAAGCTCTCCCAGCTCAACGTGCCTGACTCCACCTGCAGGGGGAGCGCTGACTCCATCTGCAGGGGGAGCGCTGACTCCACCTGCAGGTGGTGCGCTGACTCCATCTGCAGGGGGAGCGCTGACTCCACCTGCAGGTGGTGCGCTGACTCCACCTGCAGGGGGAGCACTGACTTCCTGAGGGATCAGAGTCAGTGTGTGCGGCTGGAGAAGACTCTCTGACACTGGGACTATCAGCACAGCTGCTCCACAGGGCTGTGTACTTTCTCCTCTGCTCTTCTCCCTGTGACAAACTGCTGCACCTCCAGCCACGACTCAGTAAAACTGATCAAGTTTTTGGACGACACCACCCTCATTAGGCTCATCTGGGACGGGGATGAGTCTGTCTACAGGAGGTGGAGCGGCTGGTGCAGCGGTAACAACCTGGAGTTCAACGCCCAGAAGACACAGCCCCCCCCTCACCATCTCAGGCTCCCCCATCACCACTGTGGACTCCCTCCACCTCCTCTGCACCACCATCACCAGGACCTCAAGTGGGAGCCACCATCACCAGGATCTCAAGTGGGAGCCACCATCAGCTCCTCATCAAGGACCAGCAGAGGATGTACTTCCTGCATTATCTGTGGAAATACAAGCTGATGATGGAGCTGTTCTTATGGGCGGCAGTAGCTCAGTGATAGAGCGCTCGTCTTCTGATCCACAGGTCGGCAGTTCGATTCCCCAAGCGGTCAGATCCACTGGCCCACAGGTTAGCTACTCATGTGAATACTGCCCTTGTGTTCTTGGGCAAGACACTTAAGACCCCCAGTGCGTATATCTGTGAGTGAATGGGTGACTTGATGTAAAGTGCTTTGAGTACCTTGACGGTAGAAAAGCGCTATATAAATGTGACCTTTTTTTTTTTTTTTTTTCCCTACACGGCCATCATTGAGTCCATCACCTCCTCCATCACCGTGTGGTACGCTGGTGCCACAGCCAGGGACAAACAGAGACTTTAAGTCTAAGTTTATTTTTGATCTCAAAGCAGATCAAAATTATTTTTCTTTTTAACTTATATAGGTTGTTTTATCATTTTCCTTTTTTTATGTTGCACTGAATCACCAAAGCAGGTGTGAATTCTGTTCATTTCCAACAGACAGAGGAACTATTATTGGTGATTCGGTGAAACATAAAACAACGAATAAGTCAAAAAGAGAAACAATTTAAATCTGCTATGGGATAAAAATAGTTTTACACACATTTACAGAGGACCACAAACAACTCATTCATGAGGTAAACCATTTGAAATGTTGCATTTGACACAGTTTCGATGCCTCCACCTTTAATAAGATTTGGAACATTAACATTAGGTTGTATAAGATCAAAATGTTTGAATGTGTCCCATTTTATAGTAAAAAGTACCATGTTTTGTTTATTTAGCAAGAAGCCCGGGACCAACAAAAATGGGTCTGAAGGCCGCATTTGGCCCCCGAGCCACAGTTTGGACTGGTATAAAGCAACAACTAATTAGAAAGCTGAAGCGATTATATTTAATTTAGACAAACCATGCCAACTGATGTTAACATGAACAAGGCCCCGGGGCCCATTAGGGTGCTAAGAATGGAATAACATTTGTAAGAAGTCATGATTTGAAGTGTGTCCATGACGTCCCTGGACATGAGTCCAGTACAAGACCTGAAGACAAAAGACACTGCAGTGAAATGACACTTAAAGTGCTTTATTCTCGGCCTGTGAGTGATAGTGGTTTTAGTGAAGACATTTTATTCACATTTTTCTATAACTAAAGCCTCCCACCGTTTATCATGCAACAGAATCCTCCACCAGCCCAATATATTAGCATATATCTGAATCAGATCTATGGATATACCATTGATTCACATGAAGACTAGAAAACAGCTTTAGAAACGTGGTACAAAAAACAAATGAAAAACAAACTTTCTTTTTTGAATTAAAGCAAAATGAAGTGTTTGTGATGAGGTTTGGCTGTTTTCACAGTTTGGAAGGAAAGTGAAAGTGTTCAGAGGAAAAGTCAAGATAATAGAACACTAGATCCAGATTGACACAGATCTGACTTTCTTGTGTTTGTTCTTGATGCTCTGGCGTGAACTGCAGCAAAGAAAATATATATAAAAAATACATCCACTTTTTCAAACACTGGAGGAAATGAACAAAACGAACCACGAGCAACAGAACGACAAACACAGTAAGAGGCCATTTTGAACCAGCCAATAACGTAACAAGTCAAAGTGTCTTTCTTCTATTAGACCAATCATTTAAACTATATATATATATATATTATATATCTATATATCTATATATATTATATATCTATATCTATATATAATATATATATATATATATATATATATAATATATCTATATATAATATATATATATATCTATATCTATATCTTCAAAATTGCAGAACTCATTTGAGTGATCACAAGCTTCATTATGAGCCTCTTATTACGTTATTGGCACATTGTTCCTAACGATGACTGCCAGTACAAACTGGTTGTGTTCTAAACTGTATGGGTCAGAGGTCAGTGGTTTTGAGGTTAAGCTCCTCCTCCGCCGTCAGCGTGGGGCTAAATGAGCAGAAACACAGATATGACGTTGTGGTGTTTCGCTGAGTTCCGTCCTGGGTTCCTTTTCCTGGAGATATTTAAATTGAGGAACAGGTTTTGTGCTGGAGCCGAGCAACACGAGCAAAACACAATATCACAATATCATTTAAATGAATTATGACAATGTTCAGGTCCCATTTATGTGGATTCATGTATTTGAAGCATTTAGAGTGACCACGTTTAGAATAAACAGCAACATTTAGCTGGGTTCTGTAAACTAGTCGGATTTGTTGTAATAGAAGTTTAAAGAAGCAAAGCAAGTCTTTAAATGACAGAATTTAATCCATTTGAAACGTGGAACTTGTCATGTTGAAACTTGACTTAAAAGGCTGTTCATTTACCCGTGTTGCCCAGCGCCGTCTTACCCGCTGTGTTGACTTCCGTTGAAATAGTTCTGAGGTTAGCCGTTAGCATCGTGCTACGTGAGAAAAAGGTAAAGGTCCTTTGGCCAGCACATGTTAGTCTATACCTGATAGTTCCTGGTTTATTTCTCCTGAAGAGTTGACGTCGTAGAGTCCGACTGAGTGAGGACTTTGCATAAAAAACGCAAAACCGTTTCCACTGAGAAAGGATTCACAGCTCCAGAGAAACAGTAACAGCCGCCCGCATGCTACTGCCAGCGCTTATGTCAGAATCTCGCAAATCTTTTATGCAAAAAAGTTTTACAAGTAGTTTAAATATGCTTAAGTGATACATGTCATTTTCATAGTTCAGTTCTATAAAAAAGTCTTTCTCTCGCCGTTTTTCTTTCTCTTATAAGTGCTAGAGTTATTTTGGCGCTTCATTCTGAGGCCACGCCCACATTCCTTTGGTTCTTCCCACTCCTGTGTTCTGATTGGATGGCCTCGCATTACATCCATCTAGTCCAGACAGGGATTGGCTCCTTCCCCCGTCATTTAACCTGAATCGACCAACTAGAAAGTCCAAAGTGACAACGCATGATTCTGCTGCAGGTCATTGTTTCCTCGTCATAATTAGCATTCCAGTTGTACCTCTGCCATTAGCGCGCTGGCTAACAGAAGCTAGTGTTGCATAACAGTTACATATTGGAAGGAGTTTGTTTGAAAAGCATAGAATCTTGAGGGTGCCATGTACTTAACTGAAGTTACCACAGTAAAACTTAAGACATATTAATAATGTATTGTCCACATTTTAGTCAACTTCTTTGGAGTTACAAAAAATGGTTTGTTTCCTTCCAAGAGTGAACAATGACGCCAAAAAGCCTCATTTACATGATAAATACTGCATTAAAAACGCCTCCGAATGAGGCTTAGGCCACGTTTCTGCAAAGTCAGATTTACAGTAGAAATTACATATTTTATTGTCAGAGCTTATCATTTTAATTGTCATATTTAAAGGTTAAAACACAACTGTGACCTTTAGGCGTTCAATGGCGTCTTGATCGACCGACATAGAAGTATTTATATTGCATTTATATTCAATAGCAAAAAGGAGTGAGTTATCTCATTTACTCTTAGTTTTCTGTACTCTTATTTCAACCTCTGCCTTCAAGACACTCAGTGCTTTAGGTCAAGGAACCACCATTCACACACCAATGTGTCTTGCCCAAAGACACAACGGCAGTATTCACGATCACAGCTGCCTTCGGCTCAGAAGACGAGCACTCTACCACTGAGCTACTGCGGCGATCTCGTGTCCTTGTTAGTCCCACATGGAGCTTTAGAGTAAAGGCCCCGCCTCAAAACAGAAAAGTCATGTTCTGGAAAAGAGTGTGACTAATGTGAAAGATGATTTTATGCTGCTGAGAGAATTGTGAATAATGTTAGATTGTTTTTTTTTTTTATGATGGACGGGTCATTGTAGTGTCCAGGGGTGTCTGGATCTAGCCCCTAGTGGTACAAACTGGTACAGTGCATATTTCGTGTTAAAGGGGCTTCAGCCGATTTTGACCTGTAAACAACATGAACAAAGGAAATGATTTATTTTAAACTCTTTCAACGATCCACATGCATCGCACAAGTATGTTTGAGTCTCTGAGCCATGGAAAGCACCAGGGGGGTTCAAGAGGGGTCCCTAGACCCTCCTAGGCTCTGACCCCCACTTGACCCCACATCCCAAACCTAAAGCTTCAGTTGTAGTCATCTGGACTCAGTTTGAAAAAATAGACTTTTCGACTCTCATCCAAGAGTCATTGTCAATAAAAGAATTTAGATCGAGAACTCCGATATTAATACTGTTCTGTGGTAAGACCCACCCATTGGGAGGAGCCTTCCTGAAGTAGAAAGAGTTGTTTGTTTCAACAGAAACTCCCCCCTTGTATCTACCGAGCTAGCCTATTCAGAATCTTAATGGGCTATTAGAATCCTCTTTGTCTTTGTGAGACCCTGGCTCAACCACCCTGAGTACCTGATTAGCATCTAAATGTCCTTGTCCTGGTCCTCTACCTTTCCAGGGGTTCAGTAACCCATTATAAATAACAGGAAGATTAAACCTTAGCCCTCCATTTCTGTTTAAAGAAGGTCTTTCTTTTTTAACAAAAATAGCTTCCTTGACTCCTCTTTCAAACCATCTTTTCTCCCTGCTTAAAACCTTCACCTCACCGTCTTCAAACGAGTGATTAGAGGCTTCAAGATGGAGATGCACGGCACTCTGAGGTCCTGAACTTGTATTTCTTCTGTGCTGATAAAGCCTCTTGTGTAGAGGCTGTTTTGTCTCACCTATGTACCGTTCTTTACAGCTTTCTTCACTGCATTGGATCGAATAAACTACATTGCTCTGTTTTTGAGTCTGCAACTTGTCCTTAGGGTGAACCAGTTTCTATCCCTTATGTGTCTGGCCTGTCGGAAAAACTGCAGAGAATTTTTAGACAACACGAAGTCCCTGTTTATTTTAAACCAGGAAACACTTTAAGACAAAAACTGGTTCACCCTAAGGACAAGTTGCCGACTCAAAAACAGAGCAATGTAGTTTATTCGATCCAATGCAGTGAAGAAAGCTGTAAAGAACGGTACATAGGTGAGACTAAACAGCCTCTACACAAGAGGCTCTATCAGCACAGAAGAAATACAAGTTCAGGACCACAGAGCGCCGTGCATCTCCATCTTGAAGCCTCTAATCACTCGTTTGAAGACGGTGAGGTGAAGGTTTTAAGCAGGGAGAAAAGATGGTTTGAAAGAGGAGTCAAGGAAGCTATTTTTGTTAAAAAAGAAAGACCTTCTTTAAACAGAAATGGAGGGCTTAGGTTTAATCTTCCTGTTATTTATAATGGGTTACTGAACCCCTGGAAAGGTAGAGGACCAGGACAAGGACATTTAGATGCTAATCAGGTACTCAGGGTGGTTGAGCCAGGGTCTCACAAAGACAAAGAGGATTCTAATAGCCCATTAAGATTCTGAATAGGCTAGCTCGGTAGATACAAGGGGGGAGTTTCTGTTGAAACAAACAACTCTTTCTACTTCAGGAAGGCTCCTCCCAATGGGTGGGTCTTACCACAGAACAGTATTAATATCGGAGTTCTCAATCTAAATTCTTTTATTGACAATGACTCTTGGATGAGAGTCGAAACGTCTATTTTTTCAAACTGAGTCCAGATGACTACAACTGAAGCTTTTTCTACTATGGAACACGCCTGGACGAATGAGGGATTACACCGACATCCCAAACCTAAGGCGAGTCAGTTGGGAGTCAGAAGGACAAAGTAACTTCTGTTCTCACACCTCTGCGTTTCCATGCTGTTTTCACCCTCTGTCAGGGGAAAGTTAGGAAAGCTGAACACAAACTACTGGACATCTGCCTGAACACCACAGACAGATTGTGCCCTGGACTCTCCCGTCTCCATAGTGACCAGCCTGTACATGGAGCATTTTGAAAAGAAGACACTGACCTCCTTTTCATGCTCCGCCCCTGGTCTTTGGTCACTACGTGGACGACACATTTGTGACAATCAAGAAACAAGAGCTGAACCCTAAGGAGAACCACTTGGTCTTTCTAGATTGTTCCACGATCAGAGGAGAAGAAGCTCCAGATAGAAGTATAATGGAAACACACACACGGACCAGTACAAGAGGAGCCCACCAGCTCAGAGGACAAGAGGAGCCCACATAGTGAGACTAAAGAGAGCCACATAGTGAGACTAAAGAGCCACATAGTGAGACTAAAGAGCCACATAGTGAGACTAAAGAGAGCCACATAGTGAGACTAAAGAGAGCCACATAGTGAGACTAAAGAGAGCCACATAGTGAGACTAAAGAGAGCCACATAGTGAGACTAAAGAGCCACATAGTGAGACTAAAGAGCCACATAGTGAGACTAAAGAGAGCCACATAGTGAGACTAAAGAGCCACATAGTGAGACTAAAGAGAGCCACATAGTGAGACTAAAGAGAGCCACATAGTGAGACTAAAGAGAGCCACATAGTGAGACTAAAGAGAGCCACATAGTGAGACTAAAGAGAGCCACATAGTGAGACTAAAGAGAGCCACATAGTGAGACTAAAGAGCCACATAGTGAGACTAAAGAGCCACATAGTGAGACTAAAGAGCCACATAGTGAGACTAAAGAGCCACATAGTGAGACTAAAGAGAGCCACATAGTGAGACTAAAGAGCCACATAGTGAGACTAAAGAGCCACATAGTGAGACTAAAGAGCCACATAGTGAGACTAAAGAGCCACATAGTGAGACTAAAGAGCCACATAGTGAGACTAAAGAGCCACATAGTGAAACTAAAGAGCCACATAGTGAGACTAAAGAGAGCCACATGAACTGCACGTCAGACACGAATTCAGGACCAGCGCAAAAGAGGATTTAAAGAGGATCTTTGTTAAAAGAGAGAATCCTCCTTAAACAGGAGGTGTAAGATTCAATCTGGTCATATACAGCATGTTGAAGCCATTCAGGTATTCATCAGGTACTCATCAGTGATGAGTAGCTAACAGATGACTACAACTGAATCTTTTTCTACAACAAATGGAAGATAAATATTGACATGCTTAAAACTAGTAGAAAACATATGCATGAGTTGGAGCTCCATGATCTGTGTCCAGGCACATGACCTCAAACCAGTGCTAAATGTGGGCGATTATTTTGATTGGAAATAGCCCAAATATATATGGAAGTCTGTGAGAAGCTGGGCTGGGGATGAAGAGGTTTGGACCCGGGACTAGGATGGGAGAGGAATGAAATAAGAATGGACTTTTCTCCATTTTACAATCTTTGATATGATCAGGTTTAGGGTTTTACTTTCACTTCACATTAAAAAAAAGAATATTGTTCTAGAAAATGATACTATTCATCTTTCAGAGAAGTTGTCATCAAACCGAATCGCTATCGAATTAAGTTTTGAACGTAAAGACAAAGCAGATGTACTGGGTAAATGAACTATTATAATGGAAAGGTTTTACTCTGCTGAACGTGTCTGCTCCACCAGGGGGCGACGTCAGCTTCTATACAGACATGATGACCTGATTGTGAACCACAATACAAGTACAAGCCTACGGGGCAGAGCCATGATCTGTACCCATCGTGCCTCCAGATCAAATCTGTGGCATTGGAATTCTAAAGCGTGCGTTTGTTTATTAGCTCTGATCACATCATCTCTCGTCTCTGTAGATTTCAGTCTCTTCTGAGCTCGAACTGTCTTTCTCCGTCTTCATTTTGTCCCGTCACTGAGGGAACTATATTATGATGGATCAATGCGCTTAGACACAGGGAAATGTGCTGCTCATAGGGACGAGCCGCACAAGGCTGCAGGTGAACGAGGCTCTGCAGGTGAACGAGGCTCTGCAAGTGAACGAGGCTCTGCAGGTGAACGAGGATCTGCAGGTGAGCGGTAGGTGCGTTTTATGATTGATACGTGGCAGGACTAATCGCAGTCCACGCCACGAGGAAATGAAACTCAGATTTGGGCCAAAAAATCGTCCATTCAACCTTTAAATAATGCCAAGAAGGGGAATCCTAAAATTCTACAAGACATTAAAAAAACCAGAGGAGAAAGGAATCCTAACCTCACAGGAAACAATTAAGACAATTACAGAGTTCTGCAATCTTGATGAAACAAGTCTTCTCTGACCTCAGCTGATGCAGATAGTCATTTCACATTTGTAAACCAAACATGCCGAAAGACAAATTCTGTGGTCATGGAAAATATGTTTGTCTGTTTAAGAAATGATTGGTATGAATCAGGCAAAGTAAACAACTAAGGTGATTTCAGAAACAACACATGATCAAAGGGTTCGATAGAGGGGAACCATCGTCTTCTAGGAACAAATGTGGTCAGAAAACAATCCAGAATAAACGTGCGTCAAATCAAATTTAGTAAAAACAACAATGGAACTGAGGCGTATGTTTAATAGTGCCAGTTTCCACCAGCACAAGGTAAAGGACCTGAAGGGATTTGGACTGAACAGCTGTAAGATAAAACCAAACGGCTTCAGTTTGGAACAGAGCATAAAGATTGGACTCTGGAAGAATGAAAAAGGTGCATCTGTTCCAGAGGGACGGGTGCATCGTGCCTCCTGTACAAGCCTACAGGGCAGAGCCATGATCTGTACCCATCGTGCCTCCTGTACAAGCCTACAGGGCAGAGCCATGATCTGTACCCATCGTGCCTCCTGTACAAGCCTACGGGGCAGAGCCATGATCTGGACCCATCGTGCCTCCTGTACAAGCCTACGGGGCAGAGCCATGATCTGTACCCATCGTGCCTCCTGTACAAGCCTACGGGGCAGAGCCATGATCTGTACCCATCGTGCCTCATGTACAAGCCTACGGGGCAGAGCCATGATCTGTACCCATCGTGCCTCCTGTACAAGCCTACGGGGCAGAGCCATGATCTGTACCCATCGTGCCTCCTGTACAAGCCTACGGGGCAGAGCCATGATCTGTACCCATCGTGCCTCCTGTACAAGCCTACGGGGCAGAGCCATGATCTGTACCCATCGTGCCTCATGTACAAGCCTACGGGGCAGAGCCATGATCTGTACCCATCGTGCCTCCTGTACAAGCCTACGGGGCAGAGCCATGATCTGTACCCATCGTGCCTCCTGTGCAAGCCTACGGGGCAGTGCTATGATCGAAGGGTTGCTGCAGTTGGTCAGTTCTAGGTTCAGTAATATTATGTGGGTTAGGGTAGAGTTAGGCCTGGCAGAAAATATTTGTACAGCCCAGTGGAGGACCACAAAATCAAATGGAAAAAAATGTGTCACATTTCTTCATAACACCAAGTCAAAGGTCTCATTCTTCACAAGGAAATGCAACTGTTGGAGAAACAGCGCCACCAGGAGGCAAACCACTGTCACATGTTCTGGGACTGTCCTGTTGCTCACAAATATTCACGACACTCTGGAGACTGTTTTTGACATTTCCATCCTTCTGAACTTCAGAACTATGAACTTGGGCCTCAAATACTCTTGGAATGTACTTTTGGCGGCAGGAGAAAAGACCATCACAAAGAAATGGACTGACACAAACATCACGATCAAGGACTATGAACGATCAGACAAATGGAAAAAAGACATTCAGACTTAATATGGAAATGGACAACTCTGAAAGACTTTGGAGCAAATTGGATATTTTCATTGAAATGTTTGAAATGTGCCATGATTTTGTTTCTTTGGATGTTTAGTTGCTGTGTCTTTGTTCTGTGTTGAATGAGAGAATGAACCCAATGATCATTATCTGTAGCTGCCATTGCTCTGAGCTCAGAGTGAGTTTAACCATCCCGAGTAAAGCTAACCAACATTAGCATGCTAACAGCGCACTTCCTGCTTCTCGGAGTATAAAACATAAAACGCTCATATTCACTAAACTGGGGCCAAACACTTTTCACTTAATTACATGCAAACATCTGGAGTACAAGCTCTTTAAGGTTCATGTATCTTGTACTCTTTAAGGTTCATGTATCTTGTACTCTTTAAGGTTCATGTATCTTGTACTCTCTCATGACATGAATAACACCTGATGCCCTTCAGGAGGAGGTAGGCTTTGGTTTCCCTTCATACCCTTTAGAAACAATACATTCAGTAAACCTAACTCTAAAAGTACAAGTAGGCTACTATTGGACACATCTGACAATGCAAAAACTAAGACTTCTGTTTTAGATATAAGCTTATAATTACTACCATCGTCTTGCACTTGAATGTCAAAGGTCAGATTCACAATACAAACTGAATCAGCCAAATAAATGCCTGATCTGCATTAAATAAACAAACTTGGACAACCTCCCCCCTACAACCTCCCCCCCTACAACTTGCCCACCCTACAACCCCCCCTACAACTCGCCCACCCTACAACCCCCCCTACAACTCGCCCACCCTACAACCTCCCCCCCTACAACTCGCCCACCCTACAACCTCCCCCCCTACAACTCGCCCACCCTACAACCCCCCCCCTACAACTCGCCGACCCTACAACCTCCCCCCCTAAAATCCCCCCTACAACCTTCCCTACAACCCGCCCACGCTACAACCTCCCCCTATGACCCAACCTCATTGGGCCAACGCTCGGGCCCAACGCACGGGCCCAACGCTCGGGCCCAACGGACGGGCCCAACGCTCGGGCCCAACACACGGGCCCAACCCACGGGCCCAACGGACGGGCCCAACGCTCGGGGCCCAACGCTCGGGCCCAACGCACGGGCCCAACGGACGGGCCCAACGGACGGGCCCAACGGACAGGCCCAACGGACGGGCCCAACGCACGGGCCCAACGCACGGGCCCAACGCTCGGGCCCAACGGACGGGCCCAACGGACGGGCCCAACGCACGGGCAGTTTAGTTCTAGTCCTAATGGGAACAAGTGTAATCTGCATGAAGTGCTCAAATCTTGGAACACTCCTCATCTTTACTGAGAGTTAGAGTTAGAGTTGGAGTTAGAGTTGTGCTGCTGACAATTCTACAACAGCTTTTCTAGTGGTGAGTAATGTAAAAAAAAAACGATTTTGAGCTTTCAGTGCTTTGAGAGCATCTCATTGAAAACTCATTCAAAAGTCCCGATCTTTGCGCTGACTGCAAATATTGACCTTTCACATGTAAGAATCATTGATACATGTATAAAAAGGCAAAGTACAAAAAGCACTCGTCACTTCCCATTGAAAAAAATAGGTCTTTGACAAGCCGCAATTGAATTCTATTATTATTATTGATGAATATGAACCGATGCTGAGGGCAAAGAAGTGACACAAATCTCAGCGTTTTATAGACGAGGTATGACACCATCGCATTTCCCTGAACAGCTTAGTTGTTGTTGTTGTTGTTGTTTTATGGCGGTTGGCATCCAAGTGTTGCATTACCGCCAGACTTTATTCCTCAGACTTTTCGTAGTCCTCAGACTCTGTCGTAGTCCGTAAAAGTACTCCTTCCATTGCTTTGGTGTTACAAAGCCCATGAGGTCATATGTCTTTGTGACTAGAATAGTTGTTGTTGTTGTTGTTGTTGTTTTATGGCGGTTGGCATCCGAGTGTTGCATTACCGCCAGACTTTATTCCTCAGACGTTTCGTTGTTGTTGTTGTTGTTTTATGGCGGTTGGCATCCGAGTGTTGCACCACCGCCAGACTCCACTCCCCAGACGTCTCGCAGTCCCCAGACTCTGTCGTAGTCCGCAAAAGTACTCCTCCCATTGCTTTGGCGCCACAAAGCCCATGAGGTCACGACGCGTCTTTGTGACCAGAATAGTTGTCGTGTCAGAGACCAACCGGCCCCATTCCAGGGAGACTCTTCTTCACCTTCCTCGCCCTCCTTGACGCTCGGTGCTTTGGAAGTACAAAGCCCATGAGATCATGGGACGTCTTTGTTGTTTTACAAAGCCCATGAGGTCCTAGAAGTCCTTCTTCCATCACTTTGGCGTTTCTAGGCCCATGAAGTCCAAGCGCGTTAGAACATCCTCTTGCTCCTCATCCTCGGCTCAGTCTCCAACACCCCCCACCTCTATAAACGTTTACCCAGCCCTGTGCTACATAAGTAAGCAACCACAGCCTGACACAAACCCTGTGACTGGATCGCCAGAACGTTCCGCAGATTGAACTCCCGCCCATTATTCCGAAACCACAAGGCCAACCCAGCCCTTTCCCTATCATAAGCCTCACAGCAAATCAGCACATGCTCGACAGTCTCTGGCACCCGACAGTGACCACACAGACCGGTCGGATGTTTGCCTATCCTACTCAGTGACCAATTGAGTCCAGTATGGCCAATCCTCATGCGGGCGAAGGCCCTTTCCTCCCACGCGTTCCTGCCCATAGACCCGCAAGGACCCACACTACCCTGTATGTGATAGAGATGCCGTCCAGTAACACAGTGGCTCCAAAATTCCTGCCAAAGGCCGACCACATGACTCTTGATAACAGGCTTGATTTCAGATTTGCTTAACTCAACCGCCACATCAATTGATGGCCGCCGAAGGGAACGTTTAGCCAGTGCATCAGCCATTTCGTTACCATCCACCCCCACATGCGCAGGGACCCAAATGAAGGAAACCCTCACATCCTTCCTGGACAGGGAGAGCATCAGACAGAAGATGCCATTCAACACATCCTGTCTGCAATCCGATTTCCCAGATTTAATGCTTTGCAATGCAGAAAGGCTGTCAGAGGCCACCACAATGCCGCAACACTGCAAAGCAGATTCCGCCCATTCCAACGCCAACCGTATCGCTATAAGTTCCGACGTGAAAACAGAAAGGCGATCTGTCAACCTCTTCTTGACCGCTAGCCCCAGGTCAGGCACAAAATAAGCGGCGCCAGTACGCCCACTCTCAGGATCCCTAGACCCATCGGTATAAATAAACACATCAGTGCTTATCGATGAGCGCTTGAACGGCAAACTGCGGTGCCCTCCCAGCGACTCCTCTAAGCTTGCCATGCAAGCTAACATCAACAGGAGCCGGGACAAACTTCCACGGAGCTATAGCAGACAAAGCCACCGACGGGCTCACACGCAGATCACCAACCCCCGCAAGCCGCGCCTTCGCATTTCCTACCTGGCTGAAAATCATACCGCCAGCCTCACTCTGCCCCCCATCAACCCTGAGAAAGTCCCTCACCGGGTGAGAGCTCGTATTGGATGAATAACGGCCCTTTTCCCTCGTTAAAGCAGCTGTTTGGTTCCATTTAGCTTTAGTTCCCTTCTTTGGTCCGGACCAGAGTTCTCTTCTTTGGTCCGGACCAGAGTTCTCTTCTTTGGTCCGGACCAGAGTTCGATTGCATGTTCACAATGACCCAAAGGAGCCGGAGCAGCCAGACAAACTCATCCTGATTTCAATCCAAAGTCTATTGTGAATAAACCAGTTACATATTTATTCTTTAGCGAAATGAAGCTTATAAAACATCAGCTGAATTCAGTCAATGAGGTATATTTAAAATAATGTAATAAAGTATTTGTCTTTTCATTTACCAAATAACTTTGAATGTGACTAACTCTTCTTATCAGGGTGAGAGAGAAGCTAATACTACTTGCATTTTTTAACACTATGCCAATGCTAAAGTGGCGTTAGCATTGAGGTATTGACATATCTAAATGGATAATAAAACCTGCCAATAAAAGCACAATTTTTTTTAGATAAATATTATATTTAAAGCGTGAGGTTTATGGTTTTGTGTGAAAATACTGTACAACTGGAATGCTAGTAGCAAGGCAATGACTAGCTTGTTAGCCAGCTAACTTGTTTGAGCCTTATTAAATCCAAAATAGGCATAATTAGGAGCTTGTAAATGTTATGTTGTACATTTTTAGGTAATTTTGAGTAATACAAATCTGAATATTGTAAAATAAAAGCGTTGTAACCTCGTTTCAGAGTCCGATTCAGTCTGGTCAGTTCTGTCACTTCAAATGTCTCTCAATCATTGTCAGAGCAAAAAAAAAGTGTCCCAAATACAAAGAATAAGAATAAAGAGACATGCTTATTGTATAAAAAGTTTCTGAGAAGACTGTGTGGCGCCCCCTGTTGGTGACGCAGCGGTATTGCGTAGTGATGAGAGGTAACTGAGCTGTAGCTTATCCTTCTGTGGTCAACAGGCCGCCCACGGGGAACACTGCTGTGGTCAACAGGCCGCCCACGGGGAACGCTGCTGTGGTCAACAGGCCGCCCACGGGGAACGCTGCTGTGGTCAACAGGCCGCCCACGGGGAACGCTGCTGTGGTCAACAGGCCGCCCACGGGGAACACTGCTGTGGTCAACAGGCCGCCCACGGGGAACGCTGCTGTGGTCAACAGGCCGCCCACGGGGAACGCTGCTGTGGTCAACAGGCCGCCCACGGGGAACACTGCTGTGGTCAACAGGCCGCCCACGGGGAACGCTGCTGTGGTCAACAGGCCGCCCACGGGGAACGCTGCTGTGGTCAACAGGCCGCCCACGGGGAACGCTGCTGTGGTCAACAGGCCGCCCACGGGGAACACTGCTGTGGTCAACAGGCCGCCCACGAGGAACACTGCTGTGGTCAACAGGCCGCCCACGGGGAACACTGCTGTGGTCAACAGGCCGCCCACGAGGAACACTGCTGTGGTCAACAGGCCGCCCACGGGGAACACTGCTGTGGTCAACAGGCTGCCCACGGGGAACGCTTTGGAAAACAACCAGATTCAGACATTTTTCAACCAGCTCTGATCCATTTGGTGTGACTGGGGTTTGGTAAGACCTTGACTCAAATGTGTCATTTGAAGTCTTCACAGTTGCATTCATATTATATTATAAATGATGGTTTACAATTGAAATGGCGGTGGAATCTGCTGCAAGTATTCAAATGTTTTGGTCTTGTATATGTAATATCTTATAATCCACATGTCTTATAATCCATGCACTAAGTTTGAACTATTGCCCCTGCTCTGCGTCTGAAATGCTGACATTAAATTGTAGATTTCATGTGCAATCCATGTGCCGTCTTGACACATATTCATGTGCAATTACTGTCGTGCTCACACGCAATGGTATTTATGTATTTATTTATTTGTCTACGGGAGTTTTTATTTATAGGAGATCTTCTACTGAAAGTGTTTTTCAGACTTCCTATAAGTGATCTGTTCTTCTGTATCTACCTCTGTATCTACCTGCGTTGCACCAATGAAATTTCCCCATGTGGGACAATAAAGGATTATCTTATCTTATCTTAGATAGTGAATGCAAAGCAATAAAAAAGCCACAAAACGACCTAGCATTAAGTCTGCTTTTAGGATTTGTGTGAATTAATTCTCTGCCCCCAAAAACTAAAACACTACAATCAATATTTTTAAAAATCCGAAACTAATTTACAACTATTTTGAAAGGGGCCACGACACAACTGCTGACTAGAATAGTTACTGTGAAACCAGTTCCTTTTACAAATCCAACTGAAGATCATTCTTTGGCACAGCCCTAAAACGACCAAAGAGGCGTGGCTTTACTACTTCTAACTTAATTCTGTTAATGACATTTTATCATCTACCATTGGTTTATGTCAAACTTATCTTAAAGCGCACACTATTTACATTACATCAGAATGCAATAGAAAAGATTTCTACCGTGTCTTATTTGTCACGACATTGTATTATTTGACTAAAGTGCAGATGGATCTGGCATGCAGTTTAACAGTCTGTCACTTCTATAATAAAAGTATTGTATGTTACAACTATGTACAAAGGTTCACAAAGATCTGACGTTGACGTTCAGACTTCAGACACTTAAGAACATTATTACATCGCACTAGAATTGAAAAAAATCTATTTGTCACACTTTGATTAGGCTGAACCCAAATAAATTGTCTGTTTGCTGTAACCCGACCCAACATTTTTCAAGTGGGTCGGTCGGTAATTCTTATTTTTTTTTACTTTGAAGGCAAAAAAAAAAGATCAAAATCGGCGCCATTTTTTGACTTGGAGTGACCGCTAGGGGTCAAGCTTCAACAGTCCAGGGGTCAGACTTCAACAGTCCAGGGGTCAGGCTTCAACAGTCCAGGGGTCAAGCTTCAACAGTCCAGGGGTTAGGCTTCGACAGTCCAGGGGTCAAGCTTCAACAGTCCAGGGGTCGGCTTCAACAGTCCAGGGGTCAGGCATCAACAGTCCAGGGATCGGGCTTCAACAGTCCAGGGGTCGGGCTTCAACTGTCTAGGAGTCAGGCTTCAACAGTCAATGACGGAAAACGTCTCGATCAACCCGATTGTGAGACTAAATCTCCCGATTTTAAGATATTTCAATCGACCTTTTGTACAACGTTCTCCTTTGTTTTGGTAGCGAAGGCGAGCGGGGGGGGACATGCTGAACAAGCTGGGGACACGGGCGCCACCATGTTTGTTGTGATGACGCTGCCGGGCGTGTTTCCCTCCCAGAATGCAAAGCGCAGGCCAAATTTAATATGAAATCGACACCATGATGAAGAACGACGTGAGCGGTGGCGCTGACAGGGGCAAAGCAACAAAACAAAGGAAATACAGGTTCAATCCTGCAGAGTCTGTTCTCTACAGAAGCATGTGGAGGACTGACAGTGTAGACCCATGTGGGTCGTGCAGACCCGTGTGGGTCGTGCAGTGCGTTATTCACCCCGTGGGATGATAAATAAAGTGACCTGTGCTATAAAATTATTCAACACAGCGCTTTTGAAAAAACGGTCGGTGAGTCGGCGAAATATAAGAAAAATATAATAATTTGGTGTCATTTTGACGAAATGATTTTTTTTTTTCGTCGGCTAGTTTTATACCGGGTCAGTCGGGTTACAGCAAACAGACTCAGCCTAAACACAAATAGTTTCATTTTGGCTCATCACATCAACACTAAGAATACCAGACTTTAAATAAACTTGTCATTACTTGTAATATTTGATTAGACTGGTACTTATTGGGGTGACGAAGTAACAACACTCAAGGAGGTAAGTAGCCATAGTAACCTTCCCCTATTTCTTGGCAACTAAAGTGAATTTAGCAAGTGCAGTTTGATATCATTTTAGTTCTTAAGTTAGATTCTATTCTACAAACAGAAACCCCAGTCACACCAGGGCAAAACTGGAATTTGTGCAACGTAACAACCTCCAAAAGCCGCAATGGCAAGTTCAACTCTCTGTGGGCCACGACCAGAGGCCCACGAGCTGTAGATCAACTCTCTGTGGGCCACGACCAGAGGCCCACGAGCTGTAGATCAACTCTCTGTGGGCCACGACCAGAGGCCCACGAGCTGTAGATCAACTCTCTGTGGGCCACGACCAGAGGCCCACGAGCTGTAGATCAACTCTCTGTGGGCCACGACCAGAAGCCCACGAGCTGTAGATCAACTCTCTGTGGGCCACGACCAGAAGCCCACGAGCTGTAGATTGTCAAGGCAAAAAAAAGAAATGTTTGAAATGTGGCACTGAAAAATTTGGCAATTTGTTTCTCCACCGGACAGACTGTTGCAACGCTGTGAACCTGTGTGAAAGAATATATACATATAATATATACATATATATGTATTTCTTCTTCTATAAAAGTTTTGAACGAGGTTGGAGTGTGTGGACTCTTCATGTCTGTAGCTTCTAAAACTGTAGCATTTGTCTGTGAAGGTAGATGCGGTTTAAATCCAGATGTGTTACAAGAACCGGAGGAAGAGTTCCAATATGAAGCTCGATGAAACATGTCATCACATGAAGCTCGATGAAACATGTCATCACATGAAGCTCGATGAAACATGTCATCACATGAAGCTCGATGAAACATGTCATCGTCTTTCACGTGTTGAATGTCGTAGTAACAACGATGTTATGACCAAACTGTTTTGATGCCAGAACGTCCCGTACGTCCCCCTTTGGACCACAGGAACGTCGTTCATCAATGTGTAATTATACTTTGAAGTTATGTTGGACACTTGAACCTGACGTGTTCCTTTTGTCTAACTCTCGTTTCCAGAATAGAATTCTAAATCACAGAAGCAGATCAGATTTTTTTCAAGTAAATACTTCAAGATGTGTGAATTTCCACTACTGGGAATAAATGAGTAAATCCTAAAATATGAAGCAAACTGATGACTTTTTAAAGAATCCTTGGTGAGTTACGTTTTATAATGACGTTTACAATAAATATATATTTTGAAGAGGTGTCAGGAGGTGAAAAGGCTTCTGAAAATTAAAGTCTGTGGTATTTGGAGTTCTCCAGTTTTTGAAACACATCTCTTATATTTTAAAGTCCCTGTCTCATCCCTGCCCCGCCCCTGCCCTGCCCCTGTATGCTCAGTCAGGCCCTGTAGTGGACACGGAGGCCTGGGGGCCCTCTCCATAGCCTCCTCCTCCACTGCCATTGCCCCCTTCGGGCTCCTCCTGGCTGGGTGAGGCCTCGTCACTGGGGCCCCCTCTGGAGGTCACCATGGTGGTTTCTGGAGACGCGCTCTGGGCCTCCTGCGGGGCACAGCCCGGGTGGTTTTTCCGGAAGTGCTGGTTCAGGATGGCCTGGGTGAAGGACAAGAAAATCATTTCAATTGGCACAAGAGAAGAACGTACAGCTTGAATTGTCAGGATTTACAAAGAAACACAGTTCAAGATCAAGAATTCAATACAAAGGTTTGCCAAAGAGAAAGTCGGTCTTTGGTTTGTCTTTTTCTGAAAATAGAGAGCTAAAAAAGCTAAGAAGTTGGCCAAAGATGTGCCTGTGGCTGTATCTGAAAAACACAAATGAGTCTAATCCATTTATTGCGCAGCTCGAACTCACTACAGACGAGTATAAACCCGGTGCAGGCCAAAGGTCGACCATATCACATTCTCATTGATGGTGACTGAACATATTTATGAACCTTTATGTGACCATGTAAGAACCCATTAAGATCGAGACTCAAGGATGACCTGGGGCAACGCAAAAAATATGAAAGCACACAAATCATAAGAACATTTACACAATTAAGGGACATTTAACAAATAAAAACAGCACAGACAATTGGATCTGGGATGATGGCGAAGTCGATGTCAGACACTGTAATATTTTCTGCCCAATCGGATCAATGCTGAATTGAACAGCCTCTTTCAGCATCAACAGCTGGTTATCTAGATGGTGCCCTCAAAACAACGTAGTCTTTGTTGATAACTGGAGTGCGTTTTGGGGAAAGCCCGGGCTCATTCGCAGGGATGGCCCCTCCCACTTCGGAGGGTTCATCCCTATTAGTTCGGAATTTGAGCGATCTTAGTCGTTGTAAACCCCACCCATCCATGTTAACTTTCAGACCGCCAGGAGCACAGGCCGAGGTGGTGGTGTGGCAGTGATCTCACACTCAAGTCGACTCATGACCCCTAAAACTAACAATGCATTTCACCCATGTTAAAGCCTCATGCGTCAATCACATGTCTAAATATGAAAAACCAAGGAGTTTTGTTCATAGTTATCTACCGACCTCATGGTCCCGATTCAGAGTTTTTAACAGAGTTTTCTGACTTTATATCAAACTTAGTGCTAGCCTGGGATAAAATAGTTATAGCTGGAGACTTTAATATCCACGTGAACATCATGAGTGATGACGCTCTCAGTAATGCCTTCAGCGCCTTGTTAGACAGCATTGGTTTAAGTCAGAATGTAAATAAAGCGACTCACAGTCATAATCACACTCTGGATCTTGTCCTAACGTATGGAATAGAGATTAGTGACCTCATTGTCTTCCCTCAAAACTCTATATTGTCAGATCATTTCATTATTACATTTCAGTTTATTCCTAAAGATCATCAGCCACAGAATAAAGTTATAATGAAAAGGACAATATCTGAAAAATCTATCTCAAAATTCAAAGAAATAATAGAGCCAATATTCAGTGACATGTCATGTGATCACGTCATGTGATCACGTCATGTGATCACGTCATGTGATCCTGCTGAGAACAGTTTTAGTCCCAGTATAAGTGATCAATTTGTCGACTTGACCATGGATTCTCTGAAGTCTGCTCTTGATGTTGCAGCACCGTTAAAACAGAAGGTCATTAGGTCAAAGCGCCTCCTCCTGGTACAACCAAGAACTGCGTTCACATAAACAGAGTTAGAAGGTTAGAAGGATCATTTGGCTCTTCCCACACAGAAGAATCTCTAAAAACATGGAAAAGTTGCTCCTGTCTTATCAGCAGCTCTGTGTGAGGCCCAAACCAGATATTATTCACATCTAATAGAAGTCAACAAAAGTAACACTAAATTTCTTTTCACCGCTGTAGCCATGGTAACGTAGCGTCACAGCAGTAGAGCCCTCACTCAGCTCTGATGATTTCCTCCTATTTTTTAACAATAAAATAAAAACAATCAGAGATAAATTAGATGAAATTAGCCCCACTATTCACCCTGAACAAGCTCAAGCTGTAAATCTAATGTCACATATAAATCCATCTGTAAATTTAGAAATGTTCAGCTGTTGATCAAGCAGAGATAACTTCAGCCCTTATGTCCTTTAAAAGCTCAACATGTGTCCTAGACCCCATTCCAAGCTCCTCAAAGACATTCTACCCCTAATTATAGACCCTATTCTTAATATAATAAATACTTCAGTATAAAGTGCTTATGTTCCACATCCTTCAAACATGACGTCATTAAACCTCTTCTGAAAAAGCCTAATCTAGACCCCGACCTATTGGTAAACTACAGACCTATTTCAAATATTCCTTTTGTCTCTAAAATCCTTGAAAAAGTTGTAGTAAAACAGCTTTGTCACCACCTACAGGACAGAGCCCACCACAGCAGGGCTCAGAGCCCACCACAGCAGGGTCCAGAGTCCACCACAGCAGGGCTCAGAGCCCACCACAGCAGGGTTCAGAGCCCTTTACATGCTGCCGTTAGGTCACATGATCAGGTCACATGGCATTAACTTCCACTGCTCTGCAGACGACACTCAGCTGTATTTATCAATGAACCTGATCAGAGCGATCAAGTAGACAGACTTAGAACTCGTGTGAAGGAGATAAAAACCTGGAGGACACTTAATTTGGATTTATTTATTTATTTAAGGACATAGCATTGGACAAACCAGATGCAATGTTTTAAGTGTATATAGCAGAATATGCTAATTTTAAACACCTGTCCATAGTGCCAATTTAGAGTTGCCAATTCTACCTAACCGACCATACGGACGGTGGGAAGAAGCCGGAGAACCCGGAGAGAACCCACCGTGGGGACATGCAGACCAGAGAGGTGATGTTGGAATCGAACCCATGATCTCCTCCTTGGGAGGCAAGAGCGCTAACCGCCTTTGCCACCGTGCCACGTAATGATCTGTTTCTTAACCCTGAACAAACCGAGGTCATTGTGCTGGAGGTCATTGTGATGGAGGTCATTGTGCTGGAGATCATTGTGCTGGAGGTCATTGTGATGGAGGTCATTGTGATGGAGGTCATTGTGCTGGTCCTAAGCATCTACGATACGCTCTATCTGAGCAGTCATACTGGACAATGTCAGTGAAGCCTCCAGTTCTACTGTAAGAAACCTCAGAGTCTTATTGGACCAGTTGCTCTCATTTAAAGCTCATATAAATCAAGCTTGTAAAACAGACTATTTCATCTGCGTAATATAGATCAAATCAGAAGAATCCGGCCTAAAAACTATGCTGAAAAACGTCTCCTGCATTTGTAACGACTAGATTAGACTGTAACTCCTGCTCACAGCAGGTCCTAAAAGCTCCATAAAAAGCTTTAACTGGTTCAAAATGCAGCAGCAAGATTACTAACAGGAACAAAAAGAAGAAAGCACATTACGCCGGTGCTGGAGTCTCTTCACTGGCTCCTGTCCAGTTTAGAATCAAATTTAAAATTCTACTCCTGACCTACAAAGCCATAAATGACATGGCCCCTCCCACCTCAAAGATGCTATAGAACCATATCATCCAAACAGAGCTCTTCGCTCTCAGAATGCTGGCCTTCTGGTGGTCCCAAGAGTCTCTAAAAGTACTATAGGAGGTTGAGCTCCTGTGTTATGGAATCAGTTCCTGTCCATGTTAAAGAGGCCGACACAGTCTCTTCATTTAAGTCCAGGCTTAAATTACGTTCCTCTTTGAAATGACTTATGGTCAGGCCAGTTAGGAACAGAAATATAAACCCACAGCTTCAGCTCCGCTGCCCTAGGAGCAACTGTGCTGGGGGAAGTATGGCAGCTTGAGCTCTATTCTCTTCTTCTGACTTATTCTATCAAACTATATTTATTTCTTAATTCCACTTGCAAACTGTTCATCGCCTTCTTTGTCTCACTCCTGTGGATCCAGATGTCCCTCTCCTGGTGAAGTGGTCCCTGCCCTGTATGGACGGTCCCTCATCTGCCTGAAGAGTGGCTCCAGCTCCAGTCTCCCTCACGTCTGTGAGAGTCAGATCTCTCCTTCATCTGGAACGTTTTTTGTAGTTTTTCCTGGCCGAGAAGGAGAGTCTAAGGACAGAAGGAGGGTCTGAGGACAGAAGGAGGGTCTAAGGACAGAGGACTCTGGGACATCGTCCCTCGCCACCACAGACATTGTTGATCCATTTTTCACTGCCGCCCTCAGAGGCAACTGCCGTTGTGATTTTGGGCGTTACAAAAATAAATTGAATTGAATTGAATGACTGTGGTCGACCTGGAGATGACATTTATCTATTTGTGAGCAGACATATGACGAGCCTGGACACTTATCACACCTAAATATTAAGAGATTCTGTTTGCCATTTAAATGGGTAAATGTTTCTAAAGGTCAGAGGGGGGCGCCAGAGAGAGAGGATTTCAGTTTGTTGAACATTAATATTGTTTTCAGACATTGGACCAACTTCACATTGAGTATGGAAACGGGTCATTTTATGTTCTGTATCATCGATTGTAACACGGTGAATTGTTTTTGATTGTCTAATAACTTAAGCCAAATAAATAAAATATCTTTTTTATTCTGAATACATTTGTTAAAATGCATTATTTCTCAGGCAGATCATCTTCCTGTCAGCAGTGTAACAGGAGAGTGGGCGTGTGAAACAGGAGAGTGGGCGTGTAACAGGAGAGTGGGCGTGTGTAACAGGAGAGTGGGCGTGTAACAGGTGGGTGGGCGTGTGTAACAGGAGAGTGGGCGTGTAACAGGTGGGTGGGCGTGTGTAACAGGAGAGTGATCGTGTAACAGGGGAGTGATCGTGTAACAGGAGAGTGGGCGTGTAACAGGAGAGTGATCGTGTAACAGGGGAGAGTGATCGTGTAACAGGAGAGTGGGCGTGTGTAACCGGAGAGTGGGCGTGTGTAACAGGAGAGTGGGCGTGTAACAGGGGAGTGATTGTGTAATAGGAGAGTGATCGTGTAACAGGAGAGTGATCGTGTAACAGGAGAGTGATGGTGTAACAGGGGAGTGATCGTGTAACAGGAGAGTGATGGTGTAACAGGAGAGTGATGGTGTAACAGGAGAGTGATGGTGTAACAGGAAAGTGATGGTGTAACAGGAGAGTGATTGTGTAACAGGAGAGTGATGGTGTAACAGGGGAGTGATGGTGTAACAGGGGAGTGATTGTGTAATAGGAGAGTGATCGTGTAACAGGAGAGTGATCGTGTAACAGGAGAGTGATGGTGTAACAGGGGAGTGATCGTGTAACAGGGGAGTGATCGTGTAACAGGAGAGTGATGGTGTAACAGGAGAGTGATGGTGTAACAGGAAAGTGATGGTGTAACAGGAGAGTGATTGTGTAACAGGAGAGTGATGGTGTAACAGGGGAGTGATCGTGTAACAGGAGAGTGGGCGTGTAACAGGAGAGTGATGGTGTAACAGGAGAGTGATGGTGTAACAGGAGAGTGATGGTGTAACAGGGGAGTGATCGTGTAACAGGAGAGTGGGCGTGTAACAGGAGAGTGATGGTGTAACAGGGGAGTGATCGTGTAACAGGAGAGTGATCGTTTAACAGGAGAGTGATCGTGTAACAGGAGAGTGATCGTGTAACAGGAGAGTGGGCGTGTAACAGGAGAGTGATGGTGTAACAGGAGAGTGATGGTGTAACAGGAGAGTGATCGTGTAACAGGAGAGTGGGCGTGTAACAGGAGAGTGATGGTGTAACAGGAGAGTGATCGTGTGTAACAGGAGAGTGATCGTGTGTAACAGGAGAGTGGGCGTGTAACAGGGGAGTGATAGTGTAATATGAGAGTGATCGTGTAACAGGAGAGTGATCGTGTAACAGGGGAGTGATGGTGTAACAGTGTCAGTGTTACCTGGAAAGGGAAGCTCTTCCCGCACACGTGGCAGTGGAAGGGCTTGTTGCCCGTGTGCTTGCGGATGTGGTACTCCAGCTGGTCCTTGCGAGTGTACTTCTTCCCACAGATGCGGCAGACGAAGGGCGTGATGCCCATGTGCAGCCGCATGTGGCGGTCCAGGCTGCCCTTCTGGTTGAAGGACTTGCAGCAGTAGATACAGGTGAGTCTGGGATTATACCTGTACCAGCGATCGCCCACCTGCTCCCTCAGGTAGTCCTCATATCCCCCCATATCAAACGCTGCATGCTCCTCTGCCTGAAACAAACAACATAAAGTGCTAATATCAGTCATATATGTTAATTCATTCATCTGGACATTGTTATTACATTTTAACCCTCTGGTCACCTCAGGACCCTGGAGGGTAGAGACACGCCTGGTGCTCTGGTCCCGGTGCTGTGAGTGGAGGAGTTTGTGGTCATGGAAACATGGCTCATGGTTCAAAAGGTGTGGATGAGTAATAGGAATACAATACTAACAAACACACAGCCTTTGCAATGCAAACAGTTCAAATTATTACGCAAATTATATTTTTGTGGCATTTTGCCAAATAGTCCATTTAAATGATACAATTAGATACAATTCTACTTCTACAATTAGAATGTTATTGAAACAACCTCCCAATGATAACAGTATATATTTTTTTAAATTAAAACATCAAATAGACTTTTTCAAATTATTATGCAGTTTCAAACCACGTCATTTGTGGGTCACTTTTGGGCCGCTTAGCTTAGTCAAGGGCGACGGTCGAATCCAATGGATTCCATCTTTATTTCGTCTTCATTTTGAGTTCACATGGGGAGACTTACTCTTACATGAAGCAGACGCACCAAGAAACTGGACACTTATTTCTATTTGTCGAAACAAGAAGAAAAACACAAAGAACAATTCTTGCAATGCTACACCCAAGCTAGTTAGCGTTAGCTCTCCACCGCCACCGATCCCCTGCGCGCCCAGAAGGGGGTGGCACCGATCCCTGCGCGCCCAGACGGGGGTGGCGCCGATCCCTGCGCGCCCAGACCGGGGTGGCGCCGATCCCCGCGCGCCCAGACCGGGGTGGCGCCGGTCCCCGCGCGCCCAGACGGGGGTGGCGCCGGTCCCCGCGCGCCCAGACGGGGGTGGCGCCGGTCCCCGCGCGCCCAGACGGGGGTGGCGCCGGTCCCTGCGCGCCCAGACGGTTCTCCTCCTGAAGAACTGGTTCTCCTCCTGAAGAACTGGTTCTCCTCCTGAAGAACTGGTTCTCCTCCTGAAGAGCTGGTTCTCCTCCTGAAGAGCTGGTTCTCCTCCTGAAGAGCTGGTTCTCCTCCTGATGAACTGGTTCTCTTCCTGATGAACTGGTTCTCCTCCTGATGAACTGGTTCTCCTCCTGAAGAACTGGTTCTCCTCCTGAAGAGCTGGTTCTCCTCCTGAAGAACTGGTTCTCCTCCTGAAGAGCTGGTTCAACTCCTGATGAACTGGTTCTCCTCCTGATGAACTGGTTCTCCTCCTGAAGAACTGATTCTCCTCCTGAAGAACTGATTCTCCTCCTGAAGAACTGATTCTCCTCCTGAAGAACTGGTTCTCCTCCTGAAGAACTGGTTCTCCTCCTGAAGAACTGGTTCTCCTCCTGAAGAACTGGTTCTCCTCCTGAAGAACTGGTTCTCCTCCTGAAGAACTGGTTCTCCTCCTGAAGAACTTGTTCTCCTCCTGAAGAACTGGTTCTCCTCCTGAGTGGTTGCAGCTCCTCTGTCTGACAGTGACTGAGGAGGACATCTCCACCTGAAGGACACAGTCTGTGCTTTGCAAACCAGGAGTGTGTTTTGAAAGACAAATTGGACTTGGAGAACCGAGAGCGAAGATGTAGAATGCGGATTGTCGGTATCCCAGAGGAAACTGAGGTCAAGGGTGTGGTCAGATAATGGAGACCTGGATCCCCGAACATTGAAAACTTCCAACAAAAGCTGGGAAAGATAAGATAGATTGGAAGAATCGCTGTCAGGCGCCGAACCAGCGGCAAAGACCTATGAGGCCGGTCCATGTTTAGTCCTGACTCTGGCACCAGCAGGAGGCCCTCTGGCACCAGCAGGAGGCCCTCTGGCACCAGCAGGAGGCCCTCTGGCACCAGCAGGAGGCCCTCTGGCACCAGCAGGAGGCCCTCTGGCACATGCAGGAGGCCGGCCCAGGTTTAAGTCCTGACTCTGGCACCAGCAGGAGGCCGGTCCATGTTTAGTCCTGACTCTGGCACCAGCAGGAGGCCGGTCAATGTTTAGTCCTGACTCTGGCACCAGCAGGAGCCCGGTCCACGTTTAGTCCTGACTCTGGCACCAGCAGGAGGCCGGTCCATGTTTAGTCCTGACTCTGGCACCAGCAGGAGGCCGGTCCATGTTTAGTCCTGACTCTGGCACCAGCAGGAGGCCGGTCCATGTTTAGTCCTGACTCTGGCACCAGCAGGAGGCCGGTCCATGTTTAGTCCTGACTCTGGCACCAGCAGGAGGCCGGTCCATGTTTAGTCCTGACTCTGGCACCAGCAGGAGGCCGGTCCATGTTTAGTCCTGACTCTGGCACCAGCAGGAGGCCCTCTGGCACCAGCAGGAGGCCGGTCCAGACACTGATCTGTTGGATGCAGTGAGAGTGAGTCCACTGGTCCAGATAAACCTGCGACAGTGAAACATAGATCTGACTCGTCTGCATCCTTGTGATAGGTCACATATGTTTGCTGTGTATCATCTGACCTAACAGCAGCATGTAGAGGATATCTACTTATTTTAGATTATGCTTTTCTCTCTGGTCTTTTCTCATTCTCTGTTTGTTTTTATACGTTACATAATTTGAAACATTTAAAAAATGCGTCTGTGGTACCTGAGAGCTGGTGTGTCTGTGGTACCTGAGAGCTGGTGTGTCTGTGGTACCTGAGAGCTGGTGTGTCTGTGGTACCTGAGAGCTGGTGTGTCTGTGCTGGTGTGTCTGTGGTACCTGAGAGCTGGTGTGTCTGTGGTACCTGAGAGCTGGTGTGTCTGTGGTACCTGAGAGCTGGTGTGTCTGTGGTACCTGAGAGCTGGTGTGTCTGTGCTGGTGTGTCTGTGGTACCTGAGAGCTGGTGTGTCTGTGGTACCTGAGAGCTGGTGTGTCTGTGGTACCTGAGAGCTGGTGTGTCTGTGGTACCTGAGAGCTGGTGTGTCTGTGGTACCTGAGAGCTGGTGTGTCTGTGGTACCTGAGAGCTGGGCTGCCTGAGCTCGTCGGCTCGGTTGGGAGACTCACTCTTGGCTCTCTGTCTCTCTGCCAGCACCACCACACTCCCCGTTGGACTAAACCTGGACATCATATACATTATATACATCATATACATCATATACATCATCAGGAGGAATACACTTCATGCAAAATATGAACACAATCAGAAAAACTTCATTGCCATTGACAGTGAAATCAGGAGCTAGAAATGTGCTTTGGCAGATGAAAAGTACTCTTTAAACAACCACAACAAACTGCTAAACTCACTTGGCACAGGAAAGTGTTAGCTTGTTAGCTTGCAGGGTTGTGATGCCCTCATTCTCACCTCTCGGTCTCGCTGAAGCTACTTGACGGCTGAATGCTGCTGCGCGTCGCCATGTCCCCCGAAGTCGTCGCCGTGACGACCGTGCTGCGTCCCGAGCTGTCAATCATCACAGTGCCTTCCTCCACAGCCCTGCCTTCTTCCGGCTGAGACTCCGCCCCCATCCACTCCTCCACGCGCTCAGTCTTTATATGTACTCGGTCCACTGCAGAGGGAGATCACGATGTTAGAATGATGCATGCTCAGCAGCTCACAATGTTAGAATGATGCACCCTCAGCAGGATTCACATGTTTTAGAATCAAAATCAGAATTCAATTCAATTTATTTTTGTACCGCTGGAAATAACAGCAGTTGCCTTGAGGGGCTAGAGTGAAAAAATAGATTAAATATGTTCATAGGAACTTGGCAATGTCCAAGCATCCCGTGTCCTTAGACAAATGTCCCTCGTCCTTAGACCCTCCTTCTTGGCAAGGAAGAACCAGAAGAAGGAAGGAAGAAGAAGAAGGAAGGAAGAAGGAAGAAAGAAGGAAGAAAGAAGAAGGAGGAAGAAGGAAGGAAGAAGGAAGAAAGAAAATTGAAGAAAGAAGAAGGAAGAAAGAAAAAGAAGAAATGAATAGATTGCAAGTGAAATGAAATATTAAGTATTGTTGAGAGGAAAAGCTGCCATACTTCCCCCAGAGTTGCTCCTAGGGCAGCAGAGCTGAAACTGTAGCTTTATATTTCTGTTCCTAACTGGTCTGACCATAAGTCATTTCAAAGAGGTTTTAAGCCTGGACTTAAATGAAGAGACTGTGTCGGCCTCTTTAACATGGACAGGTGCTCTACCTCCTACTGTGCTTTTAGAGACTCTTGGGACCACCAGAAGGCTCTACCTCCTACTGTGCTTTTAGAGACTCTTGGGACCACCAGAAGGCTCTACCTCCTACTGTGCTTTTAGAGACTCTTGGGATCACCAGAAGGCTAGTATTTTGAGAGTGAAGAGTGTTTGGATGATATGGTTCTGTAGCATCTTTGAGGTGGGAGGGGCCATGTCATTTATGGCTTTGTAAGTCAGCGCAAGACACAGCGGCAGCAGCATCGGAACAAGAGAAGTAGCGTTTGAAGCAACTGAGCCTAAATAGCCACGGTTCCTCTGGAGCGCGGGGGAGGGGGCATGTTACAGGTACAGAGTGCTTCCTGGAGGATGGACTGAAACAGAGAAGCGTGCTGCGGCACCAATGGTGAGTAGCCCACATTTGTCTACTCATCTGAGGGGAAGGAAAGAGACTGTTCGCTGGCTAAAAAATAAAAAGTTTTTGCACATATACAGTATGGTGGTGAAGAGGGAGTCTGTTGGGGTGAGGGGGGACTGGGACGCTAGAACTTTCCTGAAGCGCACGATCATCTCAGAGATGAGCCTGATGAGGGTGGTGTCGTCCGTTGTGGCTGGAGGTGCAGCAGTTTGTGTACCGGGAGAAAAGCAGAGGAGAAAGTACACAGCCCTGTGGAGCTCCTGTGCTGATAGTCCCAGTGTCTGAGACATTCTTCCCCAGCCGCACACCTCAGATCCGTCAGGAAGTCAGTGCTCCCCCTGAAGGTGGAGTCAGTGCTCCCCCTGTGGGTGAAGTCAGTGCTCCCCCTGAAGGTAAGGTGGAGTCAGTGCTCCCCCTGCAGGTGGAGTCATGTGGAGTCAGCGCTCCCCCTGCAGGTGGAGTCAGTGCTCCCCCTGCAGGTGGAGTCAGGTGGAGTCAGTGCTCCCCCTGCGGGTGGAGTCAATGCTCCCCCTGCAGATGAAGTCAGTGCTCCCCCTGCGGGTGGAGTCAGTGCTCCCCCTGCGAGTGGAGTCAGTGCTCCCCCTGCGAGTGGAGTCAGTTCTCCCCCTGCGAGTGGAGTCAGTGCTCCCCCTGCGGGTGGAGTCAGACACGTTGAGCTGGGAGAGCTTGTCCTGGAGCAGAGCAGGGAGGAGCTTTCGGACACACTTCAATAAGAATAGACTTCCCGACCTCTGGTTGTGGTGGCGCTTTGAGTAAACGCACCTCTCACGCTGCTGTAAAACTCAGCTTTAGAATTATCGTTTGATCCACCAAATCCCAAAGAGGAAGCATAAAAGATGAGTAAAAAAGGAAGAAACAAGCCTGGTAACACTATGGGACCAAAGCAAACAAAGCCCACGGTCCCATTGGTAAACAGCCCGCATCCTAAACTAACAAAGCTAACGAGGCTAACGTGGCTAGTGGACCAAGGGACGCGGGGTTCCGCTGGCCCGGGTGGAGATTCTCTTGGTGTTTCTCAGAGTGGAGGTGGTGGCGGCCGTTGCACTGGCCTTATCTACTGCAGTATCTGCTGCTGCAGCCGCTGAGCTGAAGGAGGCGGGACCAAGTCAAGCAGCATGTTTCAGATAATACGAACGATCTGTAGACAGTAAGGGCCCAGATGGAGGCGCTGAGGGCCAGATGGAGGCGCTGTGGGCCAGATGGAGGGGCTGAGAGCCAGATGGAGGCGCTGAGGGCCAGATGGAGGCGCTGAGGGCCAGATGGAGGCGCTGAGGGGCCAGATGGAGGCGCTGAGGGCCAGATGGAGGCGCTGAGGGCCAGATTGAGGCGCTGAGGGTCCAGATGGAGGCGCTGAGGGTCCAGATGGAGGCGCTGAGCGCCAGATGGAGGCGCTGAGGGCCAGATGGAGGCGCTGAGGGCCAGATGGAGGCGCTGAGGGCCAGAGTGACAACGCTGGAGTTGGAGAACAATAATTTGAAAAATAAGAAGCTGGATTTGGAGGTCAGATCACGTTGTTCTGACCTGAGACTTGTGGGAATCGAAGGAGGAGAAGAAGGAAAGGAAACAGAAAGCTTTTTGGAGAGAATTATTCTGAGCTCCTTGATGGCTCAGGAGTTGAAGTCCCTCCCATCACAATCGAAAAAGCACATCGCCATGGCAACCAAGACCAGCAGCTGATGAACTACTAGGTCTGATGATGAGGTTTCTTAATGATCGTGTGAAGGAACGTGAAGGCTGCAAGAGTTAAAGGAGACCTCCAGGGTTAAAGGAGATCTTCAGGGTTAAAGGATACCTCCAGGGTTAAAGGAGACCTCCAGGGTTAAAGGAGACCTCCAGGGTTAAAGGAGACCTCGAGAGTTAAAGGAGACCTCGAGGATTAAAGGAGACCTCCAGGGTTAAAGGAGATCTCCAGGGTTAAAGGAGACCTCCAGGGTTAAAGGAGACCTCCAGGGTTAAAGGAGACCTACAGAACGAAGGCAAGTGCGTTTTCTTTTCTCCGGATATTCCATACGAGGTTCATCAACAACGGCAAAGGTTCCTCCACTTCTGTGAGGAGCTCAGGAAGCGAAAACCGAGACATGGGTTTTCTTTCCCGGCGATTCTTCTGGAGACATTTGAAGGTAAAAAACACCAGGAGAAGCTGAGGTGCTCTTAAGGAAGATGCAAAACTCGCCTGCATGGGGTATGTGAATTAACATTTCTGTTCATTTAAAGAGACTGATGACATGATTTATTTGTTTTTGACATCAGACTTTGAGCTCCATGTTGGCCGTCTGCTTTGGTACATAAACTCTGTGACTAAAAACATCTACTCATCTATGTGCCAAATGTGGGAGATTAGATTTGTGGGAAATGGGGAAATACTTGCAGAATGCAGCGGGTTGTGGGGAGTTAATGAGTCAAATATACAGTTCTTTCTGAGGATTGGAGTCAGGAGTGACTGGGGAGTTTTTTCATTAGGACTGGACTTCCCTCTCTTTACGACGAGGTTTTGGGTTCGATGCCTGATTCCAGCTTGAACCATTTTTTCTTTTTTACCTTTTCAGTCATTTTTGTTGTTTTAGACCAGAGAGATTAAGAACATTCAGGAGTTATCAATCAATACAATCATCCCAATGGCATCAGAAGTGTTACAAGTCGCATCCTTCAGGGCTCAGATGAAGGATTTTCTCTTTTATAGCAGCAGCTGATAAACAATCTGTAAACATTTTTTTCAATATTTGCATAGCAATTTGATAAGTTGCATAGCAAAACACGAAAATGACTAACAATCAATATTTTCCATTGATGTATTTATTTCAAATGTATTTGTAAATATTTAAAAAAAAAATTAAACTCAACTGTTAAACGCTTACACTTTTTTCCAAAATAAAACAGAAAACTTAGTTTTAAATGAATTAACACCAAGTCAGACGGCCTTATTTACAACTTTCTTCCACATCATCATCAGATGACTATTTGTTGAGTCTCGTTTACATATTGTCTTTACACTCACAAAAAATATGTATTAAGCTTCTGATGTTGCTGTGGCGTCCATCATGCAAAAGCTGCGATACAAAAAGACTTTTTTTCTGAGGAATGCATCGCATTTGAGAGAAATTGCGTTGCATTTTGCGATGCCGCTTATTCTGAACCCTGTATCCTTCATTGTGAATAATGAACCCAATTAAACGAAGACATTTTTTAACAAAAATGAAAAGAGAAATAGACATATATATAACAAAAATATTTTTTTTAATTCTTAATAAAGGCAAGGCAAGTTTATTTGCACACAATTCATACAGAAGGCAATTCAGAATAGGCCAATGGCTGAGATCTGTAGGAGTTTCGTTCCACTGAGCAGGGGAATAGATACTTTTTCTATTTTCATAATAATAATTAATTAATTAATTAATTATAATAATAATAAGTATTCACAGAAAAAATCCACAAACCAACTCCCTGTAGTTAATGAGATAATTGATCCTGAAGTAGACCAAAATGCGGGGAAATGGACATTTTACCCTATTAGGCATATAGTTAAAGGTGCCATAACATGCTTTTTTTCACGTTTCGTAGTCTATCCTAAGTGTATAATTGATAATAATAAGGGTTGTAACATAATAGTTAAGAAATATCACCCATACCTCACCCCCTCACCAACCCGGAAATGCTAACGGCTTGGTTTGATATTCGCTCCCATCCTTGCGAAGAGCGATCTGGCTCCCCCGCCCAACCCGTGACGTAGTCTCAGAGCGCGTGTGTGCCCCGCCCACCCATGACGTAGTGTGTGCCCCACAGCTGTCTGCTCCGCGATGCGCCGCTCCGCGCGAGTGAGTGAGAAACGATAGAACTTCAGATCAACACTACTTTGAGACTAAATAAATCTGGTGTTTGGTGGTGACGCGTGCCTGGGGTTATGACGCGGTCTTGCTCCCACCGCCCGTCAGTTTGGAGATTCGCGGAAAGGAGATAGTCTGTAATATAGCTAAACACTGCGGGAATCAATCAAAAAACACTCTGGGTACATATATGAAGCACAAATAGCAATGTAAGAAGGTTAAAAGCTCTGGGCTGCATTTTGAAACTTAATCGGGGCAGAGGGCCACAAACAACTTGACAATGTCGAATTTGTTGAATGACAAAGTGAATCATTTGAAATTTTGCATTTGACGTAATTGCGATGAGCCTCCACACCTTTAATTTGACCTAGAATATTAATATTAGGTTGGTATAACATCAATATGCCTGAATTTTCCCAATTTCACAGTAAAAAGTACTACTTTTTGTTATTTGGGCCAACATAGCAGGGAGCTGGAGGGCCAACAAAAATTGGTTTGAGGGCCGCATTTGGCCCCCGGGCCCTAGTTTGGACATGCCTGGCTTAAAGGTGGTATGGACGATTTTTTTCAGCATTTTTTTTTATCATATTTCCTCGTGGCGTGGATAAATCATTAGTCCTGCCACGTATCAATCATAAAACGCACCTACCGCTCACCTACAGCCGCGTCAGGCTCGTCCCAACGTTTCCACGTGCCTAAGCGCATTGATCTATCATAATATAGTTCCCTCAGTGTACGGGGCAAAATGAAGACGGAGAAAGACAGTTCGAGCTGACGAAGAAGTGGACAGAAATCTACAGAAGACGAGCAATGCGATGTGCTCCGTTGCGCTAATAAACAAACGCACGTGTGTGTTGTATCGGTCCGCACGGGGGAGTGCGCATGCGCACTTCCGCCTGCGTTCTCAAATCGCCGAAAAATCGTCCATACCGCCTTTGAGTGGACTGGGAGAGGACACATCTGTATCTGTGGATGTTGTCAATCCCTCGGTCTCTGATACTCCAGGAATCATCTCAACAACATCAGGTGTAGAAAGGGCTTCTACATAAACTATGTCACTCATATTCTGCTGTTGTGGACGTTGGAAGGTGATCTGTGGATAGTCTACAGAGAGACCACGTTTCAACTGATCTGTTCTGAAAGCAGACAAAGAATATTATTTTAGATTTTTTTCTAAATATTTCTGGGAATCAAAATCTAAAACGTATGAAGCTGGTCTTTTCTAATTCTAATGAGAATAACATTTTATTTTGTAAGGAAAGTTGTTGGTATAAACAAAATAATGCACATTTTAATTTATATTGACATTACCACTTGGTCTCATTCTCAATAACTTCTACCTGGGTTTAGGCAGGGTATACGATAAAACGTTTTGGGAAAAGCTTCTTACCTATAAGAAGCATAAAGATTCTCATGCTTTTTCACCATTTTATTGAACAGTAGTACAAGCTTGTTCATTTGCAGAAAATTGTGTATGTTTTCAAGGACCTTGCCCCAAAATGTCAGATTAGAGATGGGCCGGTAATGACTCAGTACTGCAGCATCAAGATGCAGTCAAGAAAGTTTCAAGTAACGAGTTTAGAGTAAATACAGAGAGAGGAGCCAGCGCTGCTCCCAGCCAGGGCGAAATGAGAGAGGCCAGCGTGGCTCCCAAGAAGTGTGAAGGTTTCAAGAGTGGAGGTCCCAAGTGTGCAGGTTCCAGAATTAATGAGAATACCCTGGTTGTGGATAGAGAGGATTTTGTACTCTTTATGGTGGATGTTGTAAACTGTGCTGCTCAGACTCAAAGCAGAACTGAAAGGATCAGGATCATTGCTAAAGCTGCAGGGAGATTCCTTGGAACAAAGGAGCTTGATTGGGCAGATATAGAAAACAGGCTAAAGGCGCTAAATGGGAGTCGGAGTGATGGGGGTCTGCTTGTGGGGAGTCAGAGTGATCAGAGTGATGAGATGGGGGTGGGGGTGGTCTCCTGTCCTCGCCCAGTCTCGTAGACGCACGGCTACCAAGCGGCGACATCAGTGGACATATTAAAGCCTATAGAATGAAGCCTGAAGAATAAAGCTGTACGGTGGAAGCACCGAACGTCAAAGAAGGAGAGGAAGATGAAGAAGAGTCTCCCTGGAATAAAGCCGGTTGTTGTTGTTGTTTTATGGCGGTTGGCATCCAATTGTTGCATTACCGCCAGACTTTTCGTAGTCCTCAGACTGTCGTAGTCCGTAAAAGTACTCCTTCCATTGCTTTGGTGTTACAAAGCCCATGAGGTCATGATATGTCTTTGTAACTAGAATAGTTGTTGTTGTTGTTGTTGTTGTTGTTGTTCCATGGCGGTTGGCATCCAAGTGTTGCATCACCGCCAGACCTCATTGTTGTTGTTGTTGTTGTTGCTGTTCCATGGCGGTTGGCATCCGAGTGCTGCACCACCGCCAGACTTCACTCCTCAGACGCCTCGCAGTCCCCAGACTCCGTCGCAGTCCGCAAAAGTACTCCTCCCATTGCTTTGGCGCCACAAAGCCCATGAGGTCATGATGTGTCTCCGTGACTAGAATAGTTGTTGTGTTGTTGTTGTTGTTGTTGTTGTTGTTGTTGTTGTTGTTTTATGGCGGTTGGCATCCGAGTGTTGCATTACCGCCAGACTTTATTCCTCAGACGTTTCGTAGTCCTCAGACTCTGTCGTAGTCCGTAAAAGTACTCCTCCCATCGCTTTGGCGTTACAAAGCCCATGAGGTCATGATGTGTTTTTGTGACTAGAATAGTTGTTGTGTCAGAGACCAACCGGCTTTATTCCAGGGAGACTCTTCTTCACCTTCCTCGCCCTCTTTGACGTTCGGTGCTTTGGAAGTACAAAGCCCATGAGATCATGGGACGTCTTTGTTGTTTTACAAAGCCCATGAGGTCATGGGACGTCTTTGTCGTTTTATCCTTTAGAAGTCCTTCTTCCATCACTTTGGCGTTTCTAGGCCCATGAAGTCCAAGCGCGTTAGAACATCCTCTTGCTCCTCATCCTCGGCTCAGTCTCCAACACCCCCCACCTCTATAAACGTGTCAGAGACCAACCGGCTTTATTCCAGGGAGACTCTTCTTCACCTTCCTCGCCCTCTTTGACGTTCGGTGCTTTGGAAGTACAAAGCCCATGAGATCATGGGACGTCTTTGTTGTTTTACAAAGCCCATGAGGTCATGGGACGTCTTTGTCGTTTTATCCTTTAGAAGTCCTTCTTCCATCACTTTGGCGTTTCTAGGCCCATGAAGTCCAAGCGCGTTAGAACATCCTCTTGCTCCTCATCCTCGGCTCAGTCTCCAACACCCCCCACCTCTATTGCACTTTCCGCACCGGTCCCCATATCATAGCGGGTCCCACCCCCATCATTCAGACAAACCAATTCCCTTTGATTGATAAAACCCTCTACCACCTGCCCATACCTATCGGTACCACTACCGCCCCACAAAGCGCTATGCGCATTAAAATCCCCACACCACACGGCCTTTCCCCGAACATCCTTACCGATACTATGTAAGGACTCTAACGTTAACTCACCACACGGATTATAAAGGTTAACCACAGTAACAGCTTCACCACCCAGCCAGACCCTCACCGCCAGGGCCTCCGGCGCTTTACACACACTGACAACAACCTAATTTAGGTCATCTCGGACAAACACAGCCACACCTCCGCCTCTACCCTGCTCCCTATCATTCCTAACACACACATACCCTTGTATCCCAAAACCCCACCTAGGTCGTAACCAAGTCTCCTGCACGCACATAACGTGAGGCTTGTTCAACAAGGTAGAGACAAAATGCTTAAATTCCTGGCCATTAGCACGAAGACTACGCGCATTCCATTGCAAGACAACCACCGCCATTATGAGCCCCCGGAACCTGACGGCGCATCGGGAGCCCCCCCACTCCCACTGCCAGAATGGGGCAGGGCGCCCTCCCGCAGCGCATCCTCTATCTCCGTCCACTCGGGGCCCCCAGCTCCAAAGTACTTCCCTGCAGCCTTAGCGATGATCTTAGTCTTTTCGGATCTCTTCTTGGTTTGCCCAGTACAGTTAATCACTTCCACTATAAAGAGGAAGAAATCTTTCCTCTTCACAACCAGTACATCCTCCGCACCCACAGGGCCTCTGCCCGTGGAAGCCACACTCACAGGCATCCCAGTGGGGACCTCCCCCTGGCCGCGGGCAACGCTGCCCCCTCCCCTGTCGCCTAGGACACCAGCAGCACTGGCAGCCCCCACTGCATCCACCGTCACCTGACTACCAGACACCTTCTTGACCGCATCCGCGTAGGATATGCCTTGAGAGGCTCTAACTTTTTGCACCTCAGCAGCCCTCTTGCTGAACACGCATCCCCCGTAGGCAGAGCTATGCTCTCCCCCACAGTTACAGCACTTGAGTTTTGCTCCGTCGTCACACTTCTCATACTCGTGGTCTCCTGCACATTTACCACACTTCTGCTTCCTTCTACAGACCGCTGCAATATGCCCAAAGCGCTGGCACTTGAAGCAACGCAGGGGCGGCAGAACATATGGGCGTACGCCATAGCGCATGTACCCAACGCACACCACACGAGGCAGGATCCCACCTTCAAATCTAATCATTATCGACAGGCTGTCACACCTTACCCCATCCCGGGTCATCTTCAACCGCCTAGCATCCACCACCTTAGCTCCAGTCAAATTCTCCTTTACGTCATCCACAGATGTCGTCGTAGGGACGCCTACTATAACTCCCCTGACCGTGCCTCTTACAGCATCAGACACAAGAATGTCCTTCCCCCCCAGACACTTAGCTTCAATCGCCTTCCTTTGCTGAGCCACGTCCTTGCACACGACCAGCAGCGAGCCATCCCTAAGGACACTTGCATGCTTGACCACTCCCACAGCTAGTCAGGCTCCTTGTCAACGCCATCGGATCCCACCCCTTAAAGGACGCATTATCCTGCGCGAGCTTTATGAACACCTTACACTCTGAACTCACATCCCCGACATCTGCAACCCCCCCGCCCTGCTCCTCACTGAGAGAGCCCTCCATAGACGAGCAAGAAGACGCCCTACGCTGCACAGGATCAGTGGCTCCAGGGGAGTCCTCCCCGCTGTTCATATCGTCACCGACCAGGTCACGCTTCCTCTTCTTCTTCCCCGTCATACGGACCGAGGCGTTCCTCTATGTTGCCGTAATATCCAAACTGTTGTCGTTGTTGTTTTTTATGGCAGCTCCATAAAGCCGGTTGTTGTTGTTGTTGTTTTATGGCGGTTGGCATCCGAGTGTTGCATTACCGCCAGACTTTATTCCTCAGACGTTTCGTAGTCCTCAGACTTTGTCGTAGTCCGTAAAAGTACTCCTCCCATTGCTTTGGCGTTACAAAGCCCATGAGGTCATGATGTGTTTTTGTGACTAGAATAGTTGTTGTTGTTGTTGTTGTTGTTGTTGTTGTTTTATGGCGGTTGGCATCCAAGTGTTGCATTACCGCCAGACTTTATTCCTCAGACTTTGTCGTAGTCCTCAGACTCTGTCGTAGTCCGTAAAAGTACTCCTTCCATTGCTTTGGTGTTACAAAGCCCATGAGGTCATGATATGTCTTTGTGACCGGCTTTATTCCAGGGAGACTCTTCTTCATCTTCCTCTCCTTCTTTGACGTTCGGTGCTTCCACCGTACAGCTTTATTCTTCAGGCTTCATTCTATAGGCTTTAATATGTCCACTGATGTCGCCGCTTGGTAGCCGTGCATCTACGAGACTGGGCGAGGACAGGAGACCACCCCCACCCCCATCTCGTCACTCTGATCACTCTGACTCCCCACAAGCAGACCCCCATCACTCCGACTCCCATTTAGCGCCTTTAGCCTGTTTTCTATATCTGCCCAATCAAGCTCCTTTGTTCCAAGGAATCTCCCTGCAGCTTTAGCAATGATCCTGATCCTTTCAGTTCTGCTTTGAGTCTGAGCAGCACAGTTTACAACATCCACCATAAAGAGTACAAAATCCTCTCTATCCACAACCAGGGTATTCTCATTAATTCTGGAACCTGCACACTTGGGACCTCCACTCTTGAAACCTTCACACTTCTTGGGAGCCACGCTGGCCTCTCTCATTTCGCCCTGGCTGGGAGCAGCGCTGGCTCCTCTCTCTGTATTTACTCTAAACTCGTTACTTGAAACTTTCTTGACTGCATCTGCATAGGATATACCCTGAGAGACCTTTATTTTCTGCACCTCAGCAGCTCTTTTGCTAAACCTGCATCCCCCGTAGGCAGAGCTATGTTCTTCCCCACAGTTACAGCACTTCAGTTTTGCACCCACGTCACACTTCCCATACTCATGATCTCCTGCACATTTACCACACCTTTGCCTCCCCTCTACAGACCGCTGCAATATGCCCAAAGCGCTGGCACTTAAAGCAACGCAGGGGCGGCGGAACATATGGCCTGACGCTATAGCACATGTACCCAATGAACACCTTACTAGGCAGGCACCTCCCTTCAAGTGTTACCATTACCGACAAGCTGTCACATCTTACCCCAAACCGGGTCACCTTCAAACGCCTAGCGTCCACCACCGTAACTCCCGTCAAATTCTCCTTAACTTCATCCACAGACGTCGCCATAGGTACACCTACGATAACTCCTCTGACCGTGTTTCTTTCAGCATTAGACACAAGAATGTCCTTTCCACCCAGACGTTTAGTTCCAATCGCCTTCCGTTGCTGAGCCGCGTCCTTGCACACGACCAGCAGCGAGCCATCTCTAAGGACACTCGCACTCTTGATCACTCCCACAGCTACAGTTAGGCTCTTTGACAATGCCACTGAATTCCACTCCTTAAAGGATGCACTATCCTGTGCAAGCTTTATGATCACCTTACAGTCTCTGCTCTCACCCCGGACATCAATAGCTTCAGCCTCATCCTGCTGCTCATTCCCAGAACCCTCGGACGAGCTAAGGGACTTTTTACGTTTCCGGGCACGTGCAGGCAGAAAAGGCAGTGGACATATTAAAGCCTATAGACTGAAGCCTGAAGAATAAAGCTGTACGGTGGAAGCACCGAACGTCAAAGAAGGAGAGGAAGATGAAGAAGAGTCTCCCTGGAATAAAGCCGGTTGTTGTCTCTGAAACAACAACTATTCTAGTCACAAAGACATATCATGACCTCATGGGCTTTGTAACACCAAAGCAATGGAAGGAGTACTTTTACGGACTACGACAGAGTCTGAGGACTACGACAAAGTCTGAGGAATAAAGTCTGGCGGTAATGCAACACTTGGATGCCAACCGCCATAAAACAACAACAACAACAACAACAACATTGGGAATGTTCCAGATTGAAGCGACATGTTAACTATGTGAGTGAGTGGTGCTAACAAACTGTTCAGCACAGACTTTAGAAATCTGGTGGGTCACACATCGAGGCAGCTGTAGATGAACTCAGACTGGTGCTGATCTCCTGGACAGTTTTGTCAGTTACAGGTGCAAAGTGAGTCAGCTCTAACTGTCTTGGTGGTTTTTGGGTTGTTATTTGCATTGTGGGATTTATATAATTTTTAATGCCCTGAACTTTGTCATTAAAGAATAATACAAACTCCTGACAATTGATGTGGAAATGAGTTCTAACGGCAGCTGAGCTGGAGGGTTTGTTCATCTGTTACTGTGGCAACAGGACACGCCAGTTGTTACTGCAGCTTCAAATTATTTCGGAAAAAATATCTTTCCCTAGTTCTACATAAAATGAGGTTGTACAGGTTCAGCTTCTCTTTGTAAATCTCTTTTTGAACCTGGAGCTTTGACTTGCGCCGTTTCCGTTCGGCCCGGTGGCACTCCCTTTTCTGTGCCCTGACCCATCATCATGTCTCCATGGCAACTTCTGCTTATTTTTAACCATTTAAGCCTTCATAGGGGCAATGGTGTCCAGAACATTCAAAACACTAGATGTAACAGAGTTTAACAAATCATTTACATTAGAACATGAGACATTCTCAAAGTTTATCATTTCTATAAATAGTGCATCTGTGCCATCATTTATGTATCTCCTCTGAACAGCTGCAGGAGCAGCCTCTGAACAACTGCAGGAGCAGCCTCTGAACAGCTGCAAGAGCCGCCTCTGAACAGCTGCAGGACCAGCCTTTGAACAGCTGCAGGACCAGCCTTTGAACAGCTGCAGGACCAGCCTTTGAACAGCTGCAGGACCAGCCTCTGAACAGCTGCAGGACCAGCCTCTGAACTGCTGCAGAACCAGCCTCTGAACTGCTGCAGGACCAGCCGGTGGTTTGGGAAAAACAGACATGTCAAAGAAGACACAGAAATGATCAGACAGAGCAGCATCGACCACATTGACACTTGAAATATTTACCCCCTTTGTAATTATGAGATCTAGAGTGTGCCCTCTGCTGTGGGTGGGGCCACTCTGCTGTGGGTGGGGCCTCTCACATGCTGAGTAAGGCTGAAGGTTTCAAGGACAGCATCAAGCTCTTTAACGTTTCTGTCACAAATATTATCCACATGCACATTGAAATCACCTGTAATGACCAAACCATCAAAGTCTGTGCGACTGAAACATCTCAGTAAAATCATCAGTAAAACGTTGGCAGTGCAGGAGAGGCTTGTGTAAAACAAATAAAGAGAATGGATAGAATGGATGGAGGCCGTTTTAGTTCCATTTTAAAGGATACATACTCAAATGATGAATACACCCCAAAAGACAACCTGCGGGTAATTATTTCATCTCTAATGATTGCAGAGACTCCGCCCCCCTTTTTGTTTTCTTGTGTTCCAGATTCAAACTTAAAGTTTGGTGGAACATATTCTATTAGAACTACATTTCCTGTGTTTCTGTCAAGCCATGTTTCAGTTAAAAACATAAAATCAAGATTATAAGAAGAAATAAACTTAATTAAGAGTTATTTGTTTCATAAGGATCTGATATTTAGCACAGCAAGTTTCTGACTACTTTCAGTGGGACTGGGCCTCATCTTTTCACAGGGAATATGAATCAAATTTCTCAGATTGAGCAGCTTGACTCGCATTTTGTTTTCCCATCTGTGTGATATGACTACAGAAATAGCACTAGAGGGGGGGGGGGGGGTTGACTATAAGTCCCGGCAACGCTGGGACCCAGTGCATCCCATCTATGGGAGATACCAGGTGAAAGGCGAGGGGGGATGGGTGCTGAGGCTTTTGTTGGTGTAGACAGTTTGTGCGGGAAAGAGTTGATAAGTGTTTATATAATTCTTGATCTTGCTATATTGGGCGTGAGAGGAGCCATCAGACATTCAAGATGGCTGGGAAGGCCCCTGGGTGAGGGTGGAGATGAGAAAGAGAGTGAGGAATCTTTAGTGGGAGTAGATGTTGTAGGGGGAACCCATGACTGCTCCGAAGGCAGGGATGGCAGGGATGCTGTCGGGCCTGTCACAGAAGGGTCCAAGTAGGGATGCGTACCGCTACGACGAACCGGGTCTGGACTTGTAAAAACGTTTCGGTTCAGGTCCAAAAAAACCGAAACCCCGGTGATTCGGTTCTGGACTCATAAAATATAGCACAGACATACTATATCCTTTTTGTTCTAGAATCTAGACCATCTTAAACCTTCCATTGATCGCGAAATTCGTGCTGGAAAAGACGTAAACACTGTCATGCGCCACCGTCAATAGCGCACACGGACCCTAATTAGTGACGGGCATAAGTTGAAGCCGGCGAAATAAGTTTAAAGATGCGAGAGACGGGAGCACCTCGCACGTGTCGAGCTGTGCGGAACCGTGTATCCACATGTGAACGTTGAAGTGAAGCCGGTAAGATCGCTGGCTTTTTTGAACTTTTTTAATTTGTGGCCGCCTTGTGCGATGTTGTGATGGTTTAAGTGCTGCGCGTTAAAGGGGCGGGGTCAGCGTGGGGTCTTGTCTGGGTCTTTGGTCTGGGTGTAAATATGAATGAAATAACTTAAGTGTTATGTTGTGGTGTGATGTATTTGGCATTAAGTAAATACAAAGTAAATTCAAAGTAATATTGCTTAATTGCTGCACGAGTTTATATTTGGTGATAGTATTTTGTATTTGTATTCTACAGTTGTTAAAATGGTCTGGTGTTTAATGCTGCTAATATGATGTATTATTTTGATGTGTTGTGTAAAATATTTTCATATTCTACTTTTGATACTGCTAAGTTGATGCTTTATAGTGATTAAAGTTGACTTTTATGCTATTTTTTGTAACTCTGTTATTTTACACTGACATCATTATTTACACTGGTGTATTGTCTGTTTGAAGGTTTTGACCTGACTTTTGATGCCAATGGATCTGAACATTAAAGATGGAAATGTGTCTAAAGATGAAACATTGTATCAGATGAAACAGCTGCTTTGACCCTTGACCCAGACTGACCCTGTCAACAATACTCAACATGCTCTTGTTGTTGAGTTGAGTCTTGAGTTGTTCCTCAAGTGATGTGTGTTAACTGTTAAGCAATAGTTTAGCTGCTAGCTTGTAGCTTGTGATTTGTAAGTTGTAACTTCTGTTAAAAAAACGTGAATAAACCAGACAAGTTGAGTTTATTTCACTGCAGTTAAGCCTTGTGTTTGATAGTCGTCCTTGTTCAAGTGTCTTCAACTTAATTTAGCCAAGTAGCTTGTGTTATGCTGTTATAACATTATCCAAATATGGCATGGTTTAGGTCCGGACTCATTAGGTCCGGACCTGAACCTAAACCTTTGGATTCGAATCCGGAGTTGAACCTGAACGTGGGTTTAGGTGTGCATCCCTAGGTCCAAGGCCTTTGATGAGGACTCTGGGAATAATTTGAATGACTCCTGCGCTGGCCGCGGTAAAGATTGTTGTGGTGCTGTTGCTGATGAGTCCTTCGCTGGAGGTGGTGATTGTGGAGCTGTTGATGCTGAAACTTTGGCTCGGTCTCTGGCTGATGGAGCAGGAATTTTTCTCTCATTCCTCTCTTCTCTAACTACCTCCCTCTGCGCCCTCGCTCCACCTCCCTCTGCGCTACTCTACCTCTGCGCCCTCTCTACACCCTCACTCCACCTCTGCACCCTCACTCTCACTCCACCTCTGCACCCTCACTCTCACCCCACCTCTGCACCCTCACCCCACCTCTGCACCCTCACCCCACCCCTCACTTCACCTCTGCACCCTCACTCCACCCCTCACTCCACCTCTGCACCCTCACTCCACCTCTGCACCCTCACTCCACCTCTGCACCCTCACTCCACCTCTGCACCCTCACTCCACCTCTGCACCCTCACTGCACCCTCACTCCACCCTCACTCCACCTCAAAACTTCAGTCTGTTCTCGTCGTATATCCACTGCACCACAAGCACAATCAGCGGTTTAACTCATGTTTGGCAAAAACATTATGAAGAAATGAGGACTTCAGAAACAGTGGTGCTGGGAAAACAATTTGTATGGATCTTTCCATGCGTCACATGACGTATTGCAGCATCTCCAATCAAGATAGATGTATCAGTGACCTTGACGTTTGACACAGATCTTCTGTCTGCCCCCTTTTGGCCACGTCATGGCTTACATTTTTTCTTTGTTCATTTACTTCAGTTACAAAAGTGGTAAAAATCTGTAAGCTGTATTTTAGGTGACTTTACGTTATCTTTGTATCGTTTAGGCTTTACACCGAGTTTGTTCCAAGATACATGCTGGTCTTTCTGGTCTTTAGACAGTTTGGGGAACGAAACAGAGTCACTCTGTATTAGGTTGAAAGCTGTTTTTTCTCTATTACCACAGGATGACACTGGAATTGTATCTTGGAGTCCTTTTTCAGATTCTAAAGCAAATATCTGTGTTTTTAGATCAAGGATTTCTCGTTGATATTTCCAATAGTGTTCAGTCTGTTTCCCTTCTTCTCCCGGACATGCCGCTGGCTCGTCAGACATGTTGTTAAAACTGTTAAAATGTTCTTAAAATCCTTGGTTTACCTGAAAAAAATCATATGCAAAAATGTTTGGAAGACAAAAACAGATTAAAAAGCAAAATAAAACATTTAAAGCAGCGGTAGCAAGCTCTCTGCTCCTCCTAAAACAGAGGTTTGACTATCGGGTGGATTCTCCTCTCCAGTACCTGGAATAGACCTTACCGCGGAGGCTGTGTGATCCCTCTGTGGTTGGAACACACCCTTTGGTCCCCCTTCTTGACCAGAGGGACCACCACCCCGGTCTGCCAGAGCCACTGTCCCTGACCGCCAGCAATTAACATACACATGAAGTTACAAAACAATAATGACTCAGCAGTTCGTGTTTAAAAGGCCAAAGAGCAGTTGTCTTGCCTCCCGAGACTGTAAGCGAATGTACATTTGCACGTCATCTACAAAGCAATGGAAGAGTGATCCTAATGGCAAAATGGGTAATCTGGCAATGGAGGGACAGAGCGCAAACAGGCTGAGCCTGCACCCTGAACCCAAACTGTGGGGGCCAAGAATCCACACTCGAATGTGGATTTAACGTTGGGGCATTAATCATATAGTCTTTAAACACATTAGGGTCTGATGATAAATGTTTCCAGTTTCTCAAATTGATGAAAATCCGTAATAGCAACGGAAAACTTTAAGCTGTGGACTTAAGCACACATTCAAGATAAAGGAATGGCTACAGGACCATTATGTGAATGTCCTTGAGCGTCTTGGCCAAAGCCCAGACTTGAACCCAATTGAACATATCTGGAGAGACCTGAAGTCAGCTGTGAACAGACGCTCACCATTCAACCTTGAGAGGTTCTGCAAAGAAGAATGGAATAAAGCCCAAAAATAGTTGTTGCAGGTTTCTAGCATGAAGACTCAAAGAATTGAGGCTGTAATTAGTGCCAAAGGTGCTTCAACACAGTTTTGGGCAAAAGATGTGAATACTCGTGCATGCTTTTGATACATTTGCAGAGAATCCAGAAAATCTTCTTTCACTTTGTACCTATATTGTTTGTAGAATTTTGAGGCAAATAATAAGATAAGATAAGCCTTTATTTGTCCCACAATGGGGAAATTCCAGTGTTGCAACACAAAGTAGAGGGAGCGTTGCAACGAGCAGCCGGCTCTCACCAGCGCCGGAAGTAATAATGAAGTAATAATGAATCTAATCCATTTTGGAATTGGGTTGTAATATATATATGGAGACAAATGGAATGTTTTCCTTATGCACTGTAGGGACACATATGCCAATAACATTTTACTTTTGTTTTTTTTTCTTTGGTATACTTTTCTCCTTTTCATTATGCATTTCAGACTGTTTTTTTTCTATTTATGATGTTAATTTTGAAAAAATGGGATTGTGTATTTTACTGAGCTAATAATGAACTGTAATGTAACCCTAACCCTAACTTTGTAATGCCATTACAAAAAGCAAAACAAAACTACTACAAATGCAGTTAAAACACCTGTGAATAAAAAGATGTTGGTGTTGAGCTTCTCACCGTCTTGGCTGCAGTCGTCCAGACTGGCGCTCCGTTCCAGCTCGCTGTTGGTCTCCATGTACCACTGTCCCACTCGGTTGATGCGGAGGATCGGTTCTTTGGCCCCGCTATGCTCCACTGTAGGAGGGGGGCTTGGAGTCTCCTCAGGTGGGGTCTCTGCCTCCTCTGCTCGGGGCCCTAACAGACACAAACTGTGCCCAGAACGGACTACGGACTCCAGAGACCGAGCCCGCGAAGAGCCTGAGAACAGCACAAAGGATGACGATGATGACGTCAAACAATTGAGATATAGATACATGTTCTGTAAAGTAAGATTTGTTTAATATTGACAGCTGCACAATTAATTCTGTTGGAATTGAACAGAATCAGAATTGTGATTCAATGGACGGGTCAAAACAAAGCCTGTTGCAATAGTGTGTTTTTAGAAAATAATTCTCCAATTCACATGAGGTGAAAAATCGGTAAAAGGAAAAAGCATTCAGTTTATCTGTGTTCAAGACCCAGAGCAATAGTATACACAGGAACACGGATAAATGATGGACAAAGACGAATGATGGGTGATGGTGGTTGATGGATAATGATGAATGTTGGGTGATAGTGGATGATGGATAATGATGAATGATGGGTGATGGTGGATGATGGATAATGAATGATGGGTGATGGTGGATAAAGATGAATGATGGGTGATGGATAATGATGAATGATAGGTGATGGTGGATGATGGATAAATATGAATGATGGGTGATGGATAATGATGAATGATGGGTGATGGTGGATGATGGATAAAGATGAATGATGGGTGATGATGGATAATGATGAATGATGGGTGATGGATAATGATGAATGATGGGTGATGGATAATGATGAATGATGGGTGATGGATAAAGATGAATGATGGGTGATGATGGATAATGATGAATGATGGGTAATGGATAAAGATGAATGATGGGTGATGGTGGATGATGATGAATGATGGGTGATGGATAATGATGAATGATGGGTGATGGTGGATGATGGATAAAGATGAATGACGGGTGATGATGGATAATGATGGGTGATGGTGGATGATGGATAAAGATGAATGATGGGTGATGATGGATAATGATGAATGATGGTGGATGATGGATAAAGATGAATGATGGGTGATGATGGATAATGATGAATGATGGGTAATGATGGATAATGATGAATGATGGGTGATGGATAATGGTGAATGATGGTGGATGATGGATAAATATGAATGATGGGTGATGGTGGATGATGGATAATGATGAATTATGGGTGATGGTGGATGATGGATAAAGATGAATGATGGGTGATGATGGATAAAGATGAATGATGGGTGATGGTGGATGATGGATAATGATGAATGATGGGTGATGGTGGCTAAAGATGAATGATGGGTGATGATGGATAATGATGAATGATGGGTGATGGATAATGATGAATGATGGATGATGCTGGATGATGGATAAAGATGAATGATGGGTGATGGTGGATGATGATGAATGATGGGTGATGGATAATGATGAATGATGGGTGATGGATAATGATGAATGATGGGTGATGGTGGATGATGGATAAAGATGAATGATGGGTGATGGATAATGATGAGTGATGGTGGATGATAGATAAAGATGAATGATGGGTGATGATGGATAATGATGAATGATGGGTGATGGTGGATGATGGATAATGATGAATTATGGATGATGGTGGATGATGGATAAAGATGAATGATGGGTGATGGTGGATGATGGATAATGATGAATGATGGGTGATGGTGGATGATGGATAAAGATGAATGATGGGTGATGATGGATAATGATGAATGATGGGTGATGGATAATGATGAATGATGGGTGATGGTGGATGATGGATAAAGATGAATGATGGGTGATGGTGGATGATGGATAAAGATGAATGATGGGTGATGGTGGATGATGGACAATGATGAATGATGGGTGATGGATAATGATGAATGATGGGTGATGGTGGATAAAGATGAATGATGGGTGATGATGGATAAAGATGAATGATGGGTGATGGTGGATGATGGATAAAGATGAATGATGGGTGATGGTGGATGATGGATAAAGATGAATTATGGATGATGGTGGATGATGGATAAAGATGAATGATGGGTGATGGTGGATGATGGATAAAGATGAATGATGGTGGATGATGGGTGATGGGTGATGATGGATAAAGATGAATGATGGGTGATGGTGGATGATGGACAATGATGAATGATGGGTGATGGATAATGATGAATGATGGGTGATGGTGGATAAAGATGAATGATGGGTGATGGTGGATGATGGATAAAGATGAATGATGGTGGATGATGGGTGATGGTGGATGATGGATAAAGATGAATGATGGGTGATGGTGGATGATGGATAAAGATGAATGATGGGTGATGGTGGATGAAGGATAAAGATGAATGATGGATGATGGTGGATGATGGATAAAGATGAATGATGGATGATGGTGGATGATGGATAAATATGAATGATGGGTGATGGTGGATAATGATGAATGATGGGGTGATGATGGATAAAGATGAATGATGGGTGATGGTGGATGATGGATAAAGATGAATTATGGGTGATGATGGATAAAGATGAATGATGGATGATGGTGGATGATGGATAAAGATGAATGATGGGTGATGGTGGATAATGATGAATGATGGTGGATGATGGATAAAGATGAATGATGGGTGATGGTGGATGATGGATAAAGATAAATGATGGATATAGATGAATGATGGGTGATGGTGGATGATGGATAAAAATGATGACGGGTCAGACAAAGATTGGTTCAGAAGCTCATTATAATGAGTTTAAGAACAAGGCCGTTAACGTCGCCCGGATCGGCGTCACCGGGGCCCCATCATAGAGCCAGGCCTTGGATGGTTGCTCGATGGCGAGCGCCTGGTGGCCGGGTCTTTCCCCACAGGTCCCTGCCGGGCACAGCCCGAAAGAGCGACGTGGGGCCGCCCTCCCGTGGGCCCACCACCCGCAGGAGGATCCATAAGGGGCTGGTGCAGAGAGATCTGGGCGGCAGTCGACGGCAGGGGCCTCGGCAACCAGATCTCCGGACACAGAGACTAACTCTGGGGACATGGAATGTCACCTCGCTGAGGGAGGAAGAGCCTGAGCTTGTGCGGGAGGTTGAGCGGTTTCGACTATATATAGTTGGCCTCACCTCCACGCACAGTTTGGGCTCTGGAACCCATCTCCTCGAGAGGGACTGGATGCTCCACTTCATTGGTGTTGCCCGCGGGGCGAGGCGGCGGGCTGGTGTGGGCTTGCTTATAGCCCCTCAGCTCAGCCGCCACGTGTTGGAGTTCATCCCGGTGGACGAGAGGGTCGCGTCCCTCCGCCTTCGGGTGGGGGACAGGTCTCTCACTGTTGTGTCGGCCTACGGGCCGAACAGCAGTGCAGAGTACCCGGTCTTCTTGGAGTCCTTGGGAGGGGTACTGGACAGTGCACCGACCGGGGACTCCGTTGTTCTACTGGGGTACTTCAACGCCCATGTGGGCAATGAGGGGTGATGGATAATTATGAATGACGAATAATGGTGGATGATGGATAATGATGAATGATGGGTGATGGTAGATGATGGATAAAGATGAATGATGGGTGATGGTGGATGATGGATAAAGATGAATGATGGATAAAGATGAATGATGGGTGATGGTGGATGATGGATGATTATGAATGACGAACAGGCTTTTAGATAGAGACCGGTCTTCCCATATTTTGGGCGGGGTATTTTAAAATGTGGACAGGCATTTTCGAGTGCAGGGACGGCCATTTTATTAATAAATCTTAGAAAAAAAGGGAATATTATCATCAAATTGGGCCGGGAAGCATTTGACATTAGTCCGGCATTACAGTTTAATGTTTACAAGTGAAAATTTGCATGCTGAGCGCTAACTGGTCGACGAAATTTGAGTGCAGGGCTCTGATTGGCTGCAGAGGCGTGGTCCGTAAAATGCCGAAGCTACTCGTTTTTTTACCTAGTCGGCCCCCGTACCGGTGTTTTCAAATCCTATCTAAAAGGCTGATGACGAATGATGATGGATAATTATGAATGATGGATGATGATGAATGATGACGAATGATGATGGATAATTATGAATGATGGATAATTATGAATGACGGATGATGGATAATGATGGATGACGGATGATGGTGGATGATGGATAATGATGAATGACGGATGATGGTGGATGATAGATAATTATGAATGACGGATGATGGATAATTATGAATAACCAATGATGGTGGATGATGGATAATGATGAATGATGGATGATGGTGGATGATGGATAATGATGAATGACGGATGATGGTGGATGATGGATAATGATGAATGACGGATGATGGTGGATGATGGATAGTTATGAATGACGGATGATGGATAATGATGGATGACGGATGATGGTGGATGATGGATAATGATGAATGACGAATGATGGTGGATGATGGATAATGATGAATGACGGGTGATGGTGGATGATGGATAATTATGAATGACGGATGATGGATAATTATTAATGACGGATGATGGATAATGATGAGTGACGGATGATGGTGGTTGATGGATAATGATGAATGACGGATGATGGTGGATGATAGATAATGATGAATGACGGGTGATGGTGGATGATGGATAATTATGAATAATGGTGGATGATGGATAATTATGAATGATGGGTGATGGTGGATGGTGGATGATGGATAATGATGAATGACGGATGATGGTGGATGATGGATAATGATGAATGACGGGTGATGGTGGATGATGGATAATGATGAATGACGGGTGATGGTGGATGATGGATAATGATGAATGACGGATGATGGTGGATGATGGATAATTATGACGGATGATGGTGGATGATGGATAATTATGAATGATGGGTGATGGATAATGATGAATGATGGTGGATAATTATGAATGACGAATGATGGTGGATGATGGATAATGATGAATTATGGGTGATGGTGGATGATGGATAATGATGGATGATGTGGATGATGGATAATTATGAATGACGGATGATGGTGGATGATGGATAATTATGGATGATGGATAATTATGAATGACGGATGACGGATAATGATGAATGACGGATGATGGTGGATGATGGATAATGATGAATGACGGATGATGGATAATTATGAATGATGGTGGATGATGGATGATGATGAATGATGGATGATGGATAATGATGAATGACGGATGATGGTGGATGATGGCTAATTATGAATGACGGATGATGGATAATTATGAATGACGGATGACGGATAATGATGAATGACGGATGATGGTGGATGATGGATAATGATGAATGACGGATGATGGATAATTATGAATGATGGTGGATGATGGATGATGATGAATGATGGATGATGGATAATGATGAATGACGGATGATGGTGGATGATGGCTAATTATGAATGACGGATGATGGATAATTCTGAATGACGGATGATGGTGGATGATGGATAATGATGAATGATGGTGGATGATGGATAATTCTGAATGACGGATGATGGATAATTCTGAATGACGGATGATGGATAATGATGAATGACGGATGATGGTGGATGATGGATAATGATGAATGACGGATGATGGATAATGATGAATGATGGATGATGGTGGATGATGGATAATGATGAATGATGGATGATGGTGGATGATGGATACTGATGAATGACGGATGATGGTGGATGATGGATAATGATGAATGGCGGATGATGGTGGATGATGGATAATGATGAATGATGAATGACGGATGATGGTGGATGATGGATAATGGTGAATGACGGATGATGGTGGATGATGGATAATTATGAATGACGGATGATGGTGGATGATGGATAATGATGAATGGTGGATGATGGATAATGATGAATGACGGGTGATGGATAATTACGAATGATGGGTGATGGTGGATGATGGATAATTATGAATGATGGGTGATGTGGGAAGATGGATAATGATGAATGACGGATGATGGTGGATGATGGATAATGATGAATGACAGGTGATGGTGGATGATGGATAATTATGACGGATGATGGTGGATGATGGATAATTATGAATGATGGGTGATGGTGGATGATGGATAATGATGAATGATGGGTGATGGTGGATGATGGATAATTATGAATGACGGATGATGGTGGATGATGGATGATGATGAATGATGGTGGATGATGGATAATGATGAATGATGGTGGATGATGGATAATGATGAATGACGGATGATGGTGGATGATGGATAATTATGAATGATGGTGGATGATGGATAATTATGAATGATGGGTGATGGTGGATTATGGATAACTATGAATGACGGGTGATGGTGGATGATGGATAATGACGAATGATGGGTGATGGTGGATAATTATGAATGACGGATGATGACTGCTGATGGTGGATGATGGATAAGGATGAATGACAGATGATGGTGGATGATGGTAGATGATTAATTAATTTATTCCAAGCTTATAGCATTGTGTAGAACACATATGGTTTACAATAATTACATACCCGTCCCAACATACAGGTGTACAAACACGTTCAAATGGAATAACATAAATATTAGAATGTCTACCATGTGTCCATGATTCAGGTCAATGAGAAAAATACTAATAATAGACAATAACAGCTCGAAATGGAGTGGAAAGAAAAACATATCGTAAGTCCTACCCCATTGTTCATCACTTTGCTTTGTGTTGTTGCAATAATTTAACAAAGTTACATTTGATGTACATGTGATCTTAATGTTATATAAATTGCCAGGAAAAAAGGCTCTAATGGTTGTACATTTTATCAAAAGTTCTAGTACTATGATGGTTGACATGCAGCAACAGGCCACAGCGCCCTGGCCCCAGCCAGTGCCAAACGCAGCATGCCACACAAGCACACCACCACCACCACACCACCACCACCACACAACCAGACAACCACACAACCAGACAACCAGACCACCACACAACCAGACCACCACACAACCAGACAACAACCAGCATTTACCTCATGACATGTTAAATCAACTCAATAATGGCATAATTTTGTAATGAGCCACTTGTAATTGGTCATTTCGGTCTCAAGGTGAATGGTTGTAATGCTCCCTGGTCAGAGACTGGTCAGATTATCACTGCTGTGACTGTCATTGATCTGCCTGTAGACTAGGGCTGCAGCTATCGATTCTTTTAGTAATCAATTAATCTATCGGTTAATTTTTTTGTACATTCCATAAACCATTTAAAAGCATATTAAATCGTCTTTTAAATAAACAGTTACAGTTCATTGTAATAAATAAGTTTCTGCCTAAAAAAAAAAACAAAACATTTTATTCTTAATTTCACATAAGTTTGTCCCCAAAACAGCAACATTTCACTTCACCAGTCCAAAATGTTCTGTTGTAAATAAAGAATATATAAAGAATATATATAAAGGGCTAATTAAGTTGTCACCAGACTGTTACAGTTTGAAATTAATTTGCATATTAGTTTGTAAAACATTGTGTGTGGTCCAGTGATGCTGGTGTTTGGAGCGGTGGCTCTACATTTTGCATTTTGTCACTTTACGGAGTTGGCTCCGTGTCATCGTGGACTTTCTGTTTCACATCAGATTATTATAGCACGGTCGTGGTCCTCCTGCTGTTTCCATAGATGTATTGGCCGTTTCAAGGCGCTGGAGACGAGCGCGTGGCATGTTTAACATACGAGTGTGACAGGGAAGCAGAGTTGGGAGCGCGGGGTACGCGGTGGCGCGGTAAGGACGCGGAGGCTGGGGCGGGCGGCGCGCAGAACGAGTTGTGGTGGTTAGAGCGGCAGCTTAGAGCGGCAGTTAGAGCGGCAGTTGGAGCGGCATCGTGCTCTTTCACGCAACAAAACTCTTCCCGGTCACACCTATAATAGATCCATGTGTCGCACTCGTGAGTTTTAAACACGCCGCTCTCTCTGTTTTGCTTCAGCCGCTTCAGGTAGAAGCTCCGTGGGAAACAAAAGTGCCACAAGTCGCTCCGCGCGCCACAGATTCACGTGTTTTTAATAAAATATGTAAATTAAACGAAGCATCGAGGCAATAAAATAATAATCAAAGCATTTTTGTAATCGAATTATTCGATTAACTCAAGTAATCGTTGCTGCCCTACTGTAGACTTAAAGAGATTAAGAGACAGCTTTTGTTTTTGCTTTTGATATTGCAGCAATGGGCCCTGTTCAATGATTTCTCCTTCCTGCAAATGTCCCAAATTTACCCCAATGATGTAATAACCATCATAACGTCTGGCACCACCACACCACACCGTCCGCACCAACAGCAGCTACAACAGCACCCGCGGCCCATGTCCAAGACCAGCCAGAGCCATCACCTGCCACCATTGACCACCACCTGATGGTATACATACATACCTACACCTATGCACATATTTATACATACACAATCACAGCTGTATATACCTACACTCATACTATATTCACATATTTAAACATATACAGCATCTTGACATTTCACCAGGTATTTTAGTTTTCCAATTATTTCTACTAAGGGGAATAATACCTAAATTAAACAATAATAACCTGGCCACTCTACTGAATATGAAAATACATGAGATAAAATACTTTGTGCTTGGAGCCTTTGGCCCAGTGTGTTGGGCAGTCGGAAGTAATGTGTGGTATCTCATTTGACGGGTCTGAGCGAGGAATTGCCGTCAGCACAAATGGTGTCCTTCTGTGTCTAACCAGGCCAGAGGTTTCAGTGCCCGGTGTGATGCATTTCGTTTGTGGTGTTGGTCTGGTGTCTGAATGCAAATTGAGTGTGCAGGGGTTCTCTCTTGCTGACAACACCCTCTGTCCTGTGGAGGAACTTGCCCATTTGAACACACAATCCCTTGTATGTTTGTGTGTGGTTCTGGAGAGCTGTCAGCGATGTTGGAGAAGGGCTGTACTCCTCTTTTCTCCACTGTGGAGTGGAGTGAAACGGTCTCGAGATTAGTGTGGTGGGGCGGGGGGCCTCAATTCTGATTGAAAACTCTTCAGTTGTTTAAGGAGGAGGGAGGCTGGGGTTTGCCCTGTGTAAAAAATGACTTTATTGCAGATCAGATCAGAGCTTTGCTGGTGTGACCCAGAATGTGAAGCTTAATGGTCACATACTGAGAGTAATGTTGTGCCCAGGGTTCCTGTACAGGTCTTATACTGAGAGTAATGTGGTGCCGGGGGTTCCTGTACAGGTCTTATACTGAGAGTAATGTGGTGCCGGTGGTTCCTGTACAGGTCTTATACTGAGAGTAATGTGGTGTCGGGGGTTCCTGTACGGGTCTTATACTGAGAGTAATGTGGTGCCGGGGGTTCCTGTACAGGTCTTATACTGAGAGTAATGTGGTGCCGGTGGTTCCTGTACAGGTCTTATACTGAGAGTAATGTGGTGTCGGGGGTTCCTGTACAGGTCTTATACTGAGAGTAATGTGGTGCCGGGGGTTCCTGTACAGGTCTTATACTGAGAGTAATGTGGTGCCGGGGGTTCCTGTACAGGTCTTATACTGAGAGTAATGTGGTGCCGGGGGTTCCTGTACAGGTCTTATACTGAGAGTAATGTGGTGCCGGTGGTTCCTGTACAGGTCTTATACTGAGAGTAATGTGGTGTCGGGGGTTCCTGTACAGGTCTTATACTGACAGTAATGTGGTGCCGAGGTAAATACAAATTACAATCAGGAGTTATTATAATCAAGAAATTAAACAAAGTAAGGACCATTATAACCCTCTGACTGATTTTTTAAAACATTCAAATAAAAACCATAAGTCCACACCTTTCTACAGTGCGGTAGGATGCGCAGTGGCCTGCTCCACTCACACATCACACCTCATTCTGGACAAAAGAACTCTGGAACATTCACTCGGACAACAAACAAACAAGAACAACTTTGGACTATACCACTTTCGGCCAGTGAATTTCAATGGACCTTTTCCTTGAATGTAAATATATTGTACATATTGTAAATATCCCCTGTGTGTCATCCCCATATTCACAATACAACACCTCCTGCACCATATGGTCTCCTGGTTTGTGTTTTTAACTCTTCACTTCTGGTCACTTCAGTCACTGTTTGATACATGCTACAACGGCATTTATTTTACTTGTTTATTTGATATTTTAATGATTATTTTACTGTGTTCAGCAACACAAAGGGATTATAGGCAAATTATATAAGTTATACAATTAGGTTAATTAGTGGTAACGCAAGAGTAACGCGTTTTATTACAAAATAGCGCAGTAACAACGCGTGGCTTTTAAAAGTAACGCTAACCAAGACTGTTCAGGAATAAGTATACAGCTTATGGATATTTTATGTATGGTGAGGCCAAAATTGTTAATTGGATTGTCCAATTTAATGATCAATTATGTCAAAATCTTGTCTCGTCTCGCTCTGTGGACCCATTCTTGTTGTGTCCATAATTAATAATAAAAAATGCACTCTCACCTGTGCGAGGCCCGTCCTGCTCCTCCTCCAGATCTGCCAAACTGATCTTCAGGTGGATCCCTTCCAGGATCTGAGTGCACCGGTCTATGATGTGTTGCATTTGGAGGAAGCTAGCCGCGGTTAAGTAGCTAATAATGTCAGCTAGCTGTAGACATAGCCGACCGGTGTAGCAGAAGGACAGCAGTTGCTCAAACACACATGGATTCCGGATGACGGTGAGGGAAACTGTGCTCATCTGACTAAGAGACATGTGGTCGCGGAAGTAAGGGGAGCTAGCGGCTAACACCACCTTGTGCGCCCTGAAGCTCTGGCCCTGCACATGAACCACGATGTCACAGAGCCTCCCCTGCACCCGGAGCTGGTTCAGGTGGGTCAGGACTGAGTTACTGAAGTCCGGGATGTCCACCTGGATGCTGCCTGAGCGCTCCATCATCTAACCTGAAAACAGAGGAAGGGGAAGTAAAACAGAAGTTCTCAGGACTTTTTCCCCCCAATAAACATATAAAAGAGAGCACAAAACACCCCTGAAGGCTTACTGAAGAGGGTGACCCCGGAGCTTGTATCTGGTACTGGAGTTGCAGTACCTCCCATTACTATACACTGCGTTTAAAAGTCACCAGCAGCTTCAAATACCGTTTGTACAAATGCTGCTTTGTAACTGCTTTGTAATGTCATTTTAGCAGCTGCTCACCTAATCGATGCATTTGTCTGGCAGAAACCTTCCTCATTGTGGCTTTATTTGCAGGAATCCTTGTGTGCTCGGAATCAGCAACAAATCTCTTAAAGTTCTCATGAAATATCTAAGGTTTTCATACGCTTTTCAGCACAAGAGAGATCCTTTTGCTTTCCCATATTGCTTGAAAATGGTGGTCAACTTAATAATGTGGAACCTTCTTTTTAAGTATTGTTTCCTTTAATTGGACCTGGCAAACTAACTGGCACAAGAGTCTGAGAGTGATTCCACTGACCCAAAGAGCCCCACAAGACCATCCAAGAGTTTCACTGGAAAACAAACTAAAAATATCTTTAGGAACTAAACACAATTTGGGGCATTTATGTGTATTAATCATATATTTTGAAAATCCAATCTTAAATCACTATTTAAACCAGTGAACACCAGTGAACAATATAACAGTTTTAAAATTCTGTAACTGGGACATCAGGGGGACTTCCGAGGCGATGGCGCCGTAGTGCGGAGGTTATGAGTTCACCTGGGGAGATCCCATACGTGGGAGGAGACTGATGAAGAGACGGGACACTCACTTTGTGAACATACTGTAAAGTCTCGCTCAGGTTAGTAATGAATGAAAGTTTAGTGCTCACAAATTGTCACTTTATTTCTAGAACAGAATTGGTTACTGTCGGCCGTAACCACGCCAATAGAACAGGAAATGTTAAAACCCGGTCCCCACCGCCCGCTCTTAGCCCCGCCCCAGAGACCACACACCGAAACAAAACAAGTTACTCCCATCTCAAACACAGGCCCCCCCCCCAAAACTTATAACCAATCTGTAATGACCTGAACTTCACAAAATAACACTGCATTTATAACAATAACAAGATAATGTTTTAACATTATAATCTTAATGTTGCAACACTATCAAAGAAAAACAAGAAGAAAAACTCCACAGAGAATCAGGCTAGCAGTGCTGCACCTAAGTAGGGATGCGTACCGCTCCGGATCTGGACTTGTAAAAACGTCTCGGTTCAGGTCCAAAAAAACCGAAATCCCGGTGATTCGGTTCTGGACTCATTAAAAATCTACCACTCACATTCTATATCCTTTACGTTCTAGAATCCAAACCATCTTAAATCTTCCACAGATCGCGAAATTCGCGCTAGAAAAGACGTAAACACTGACATCACTGAGACCACGAGTATGGGAAGTGTGACGTGGGTGCAAAACTGAAGTGCTGTAACTGTGGGGAAGAACATAGCTCTGCCTTCGGGGGATGCAGGTTTAGCAAAAGAGCTGCTGAGGTGCAGAAAATAAAGGTCTCTCAAGGTATATCCTATGCAGATGCAGTCAAGAAAGTTTCAAGTAACGAGTTTAGAGTAAATACAGAGAGGGGAGCCAGCGCTGCTCCCAGCCAGGGCGAAATGAGAAAGGCCAGCGTGGCTCCCAAGAAGTGTGAAGGTTTCAAGAGTGGAGGTCCCAAGTGTGCAGGTTCCAGAATTAATGAGAATACCCTGGTTGTGGATAGAGAGGATTTTGTACTCTTTATGGTGGATGTTGTAAACTGTGCTGCTCAGACTCAAAGCAGAACTGAAAGGATCAGGATCATTGCTAAAGCTGCAGGGAGATTCCTTGGAACAAAGGAGCTTGATTGGGCAGATATAGAAAACAGGCTAAAGGCGCTAAATGGGAGTCGGAGTGATGGGGGTCTGCTTTTGGGGAGTCAGAGTGATCAGAGTGACGAGATGGGGGTGGGGGTGGTCTCCTGTCCTCGCCCAGTCTCGTAGACGCACGGCTACCAAGCAGCGACATCAGTGGACATATTAAAGCCTATAGAATGAAGCCTAAAGAATAAAGCTGTACGGTGGAAGCACCGAACGTCAAAGAAGGAGAGGAAGATGAAGAAGAGTCTCCCTGGAATAAAGCCGGTTGGTCTCTGAAACAACAACCGCCATAAAACAACAACAACAACAACAACTACGACAAAGTCTGAGGAATAAAGTCTGGCGGTAATGCAACACTTGGATGCCAACCGCCATAAAACAACAACAACAACAACTATTCTAGTCACAAAGACATATCATGACCTCATGGGCTTTGTAACACCAAAGCAATGGAAGGAGTACTTTTACGGACTACGACAGAGTCTGAGGACTACGACAAAGTCTGAGGAATACAGTCTGGCGGTAATGCAACACTTGGATGCCAACCGCCATAAAACAACAACAACAACAACATCACTGTCAATGGCGCGCCCGGAGCCATCAGCGACGCACGCGTCTTCCGCGCGGCAGAAGTTGAAGCCGGCGCAATGAGTTTAAAGATGCGAGAGACCGAACATTCGGGAAGATCGCTGGCTTAATTGAACCGTTTTATGCCGCCGCGTGCGTCGCCGCTTGTGCCGCTCCGTGAGTTAGTTTAAGACGCTTGTTAAAGGAGCCGCTTGTGCTTTGGTTTGGGTGTAAATATTGTAACTTCTCGCCAGGGCCGGCCCAAGCCTTCAGGGGGCCCTAAGCGAAAACATTTTTGGGGGCCCCTCACCACGTCATCAGAATCAGTTTTATTGCCATTGTCAGTAAACAATTCACATATGGGAACTTTCTTCAATGCAAACAAAGCGCACCAAAACTCCAGGGCATCTGTTTGCCAGTTAGTTTATTCTCAACACCTCACAAGCTCAAATATTGGTAACTTAAATCCCACAATGCAACTTGGTATTCCGCTGACATCACCTCTACTCCCTGTACAAATAACACACGTCCCAGATATGTTTTTGGGCGTATTTGTGGGCGTTAAGGGTCTACAGCCACATTAGCACATTAGTTTAAATTAATGAACAGGGGGGGTCTGGGGGCTCTCCCCCAGAGATTTTCAGACCTTTTTTGGGTCTTCTCCTGCATTTTAATGTGGTCCAGCCGGCTAAAGTAAGAGTAAAATGTTGAGGTTGTAATGCTATAAAATGATGTGATGAAACTGTGCCAGGAGAAAATGATTAAAGCCAGTTATTAATACATTAGTGTACTTAATTACTCAATACAATATTGGCTATGAAAATTATGATCAAATTGATTCATTTTAACTGAAAATGTAAAATTAATAGTTATCCTTACTAATTTATCCTTTACAGCTCCCAACTGTTCCTTCTTGCTAAAGTGACAAAACAAGTTATATTAAATTAAACAAATGGCATAAGCATTGCTTGATTAACAATTAACACTGATAAAACAGTGCAAACATGTTATTCCCAGAGAATGAACAGAACTAGAAGTGAAGGTCCAAGCTTAGCTATAGTGAAGAGACTGCGTTTCTGCAACTTTGCCACTTATATAAAAATATATAGTATTATTCTATAACAGACGTAATCATAATATGTCCCGTTATTTTTCACTATCAATTTATTATAATTTATAACAAATAGTCTAATGATGCTTTTTAAATAAATTGAAATGTTTTATTGCTCTATTAAAAGTTAATTACAATATAAATGTTTGTTCTGATCAGAACATCAAACACTGGACTCCTGCATGAAACAATGCTGCGATGTGATTGGCTGATGGACCTTACATGCATAAACCTTTACGTTCCTCTTATTGCACGTTAAGAAGTCAAAGTCAAACAGACATCACGAGTCACGATTGATCTCACACATGGTGATGTGAGAGAGAGGGGACGCAAACTCAAACCGCTCATCTCTAACTGAGGCTGCACAGGGGCCCGGGACAGGGGCCCGGGACAGGGGCCGCACACTGTTCACTCCAAAGTTTCACGTCAGAGGTTCTGGACGAGACGGCGCTCGTTCGGACCGGATCTCCGCCTCTTAGTGACCCGGGGCATAGACGCCCCTCACCGGCCTCACCTGCAGCTGACACTACCGGGCTGGTGTAAATGTTAAGCTCATTATCTTTCATTCAGACATATTGTGCACGGGGCAGAGCTCTCGTCGCTTCCAGTCTGAGCGAACTAACGTGACAGAATCGTGTTGTTTCAAACAGCAGCATTAACCGTCTCTTTGTAAGATAAATTCAATACCTGGAGAGTGTTGCAGTTTCTTTACATCGTCAAGAAGTTTCTTCTTTCGTTTTTCGGCACCAGGAGATATATTCCTCTGGACATGAGGACCACGCAGGGACCACGTTGTGTTGTGTTTATGTTTTGCTCTTCTGCTCGCGCACAATGAAGTTGCACAATCAGCGCAGGTTTGGTGTATTGGTTGCCAGATTGTCATTACAAATAAATGCGGTTTGTGCTTTATATGTTACCGCTGTGTGCGCTGCCGCGCCAGCAGCGCTACTACACTAGTGGCACACGCTGCGCTTGCACTTCGCATAAGACGGGTTGCCAGATTGGGGGCCCTATTAACGCCTCGGGGCCTTACGCGGCTGCTTAGTTCGCTTATAGGCTGGGCCGGCCCTGCTTCTCGCTCAGGTCAGTAATGCTGGTTTAGTGCTCACAAGTTGTCACTGTTGTCACTAACCATGGTGATGGAACAGGAACATCAAAAACCACCGTCTCCTGAGCCCGCTCTTAGCTCCGCTCCAGAGACCGCACGCACGCGCACTAGAGACTAGGGTCGCTACAATATGAATAAAATAACTGTTATGTTGTGGTGTGATGTAGCATTTATTTAGGTGGGTTAATGTGCAATATACATATTTATACATCTAAGTAAATACTAAGTCAAGGTAATATTGTTTAATTGCTGGATTCATTAATTGGAGCTTATATTTTGTAATAGTATTTGTATTCTACAGTTGTTAAATATGGTCTTGTGTTTAATGCTGTTAATATGATGTATTTTGTGTAGTGTAAAATATTTTCATATTCTATTTGTGATACTGCTAAGTTGATTGTTTTATAGTGGTTCTATTTGACTGTTGTGCTAGTTTTTGAAGGTTTTTACCTGACTTTGATGCCAATGGATCTGCAAAATTAAAGAGTGGAAATGTATCTAAAGGCATTAAACTTCAGGTGTGGGGAAAAGCCCTGTCAAACCAGTAATACACTTGACAAACATAGTATCAGCTGAAACAGCTGCCCTAATACCAATACTCAACTTGCTCTTGTTCAGAAGTTGTTCCTCTAGTAAAACACATGAATGTGTGTTAGCTAGCTAGTAGCTTGTGATTTGTAAGTTGTAACTTCTGTTAATAAACTGTGAATAAACCAGATAAATTGAGTTTATTTCAATCTGCAGTTAAGCCTTGTGTTTGATAGTCGTCCTTGTTCATGTGTCTTCAACTTAATTTAGCCAAGTAGCTTGTGTTATGCTCTTATAACACTATGCAAAAATGGCCGGACTCATTAGGTCAGGACCTGAACCTAAACCTCTGGATTCGAATCCGGACTTGAACCTGAACGTGGGTTTAGGTATGCATCCCTACACCTAAGGTAAGTTTATGCTTCATGCGTCCGCTAGGTATGAGACACGCCCCCTCGCGCACCGTTCGCTCGGACCGGATTTTCCGTGTCGGGGTCAGGGGCGCCACGCTCATGGGCTGCGCGCTCGGGCCCCGCCTGAGGCGGCGCGCTCGGGCGCCCTGCCTGAGGCGCCGCCTGCGGCTGTGCTCTTGCGCTTGAGCGCCGCCTGCGGCTGCGCTCTTGCGCTCTGTAGTAATCTGGTGCCGTAGGTTCCTGTACAGTTCTTATACTGAGAGTAATGTGGTGCCGGAGGTTCCTGTACAGGTCTTATACTGAGAGTAATGTGGTGCCGGGGGTTCCTGTACAGGCCATATACTGAGAGTAATCTGGTGCCGGTGGTTCCTGTACAGGCCTTATACTGAGAGTAATGTGGTGCCAGGGGTTCCTGTACAGGCCTTATACTGAGAGTAATGTGGTGCCAGGGGTTCCTGTACAGGCCTTATACTGAGAGTAATGTGGTGCCAGGGGTTCCTGTACAGGTCTTATACTGAGAGTAATGTGGTGCCAGGGGTTCCTGTACAGGTCTTATACTGAGAGTAATGTGGTGCCGGGGGTTCCTGTACAGGTCTTATACTGAGAGTAATGTGGTGCCGGGGGTTCCTGTACAGGCCATATACTGAGAGTAATGTGGTGCCAGGGGTTCCTGTACAGGCCTTATACTGAGAGTAATGTGGTGCCGGAGGTTCCTGTACAGATCTCACTGCAGATGATAGACGCTTGAGTTTGACGGAGGAAGTGAAGAATCCCTGGGTCAAATCTGCGCTTACAACATGGAAGGAGCTGATCAGAAAAGCTTTGATATGTTGAAAGAATCCTTTGACTTGGAGAAACAGGACTTTTATAGCTTTTATAGAGTTATTATAACCAAGAAATTAAACAGCGTGATATCATCATTACAAACCTTTGACTGAGATGTGTGTCAAGGCTTATAAATCCAAACTTTCAAGGGGAATGATATCTTAATCATAGCAATGCATTTCTAATCTGGACAGCAACTCTACTAAATATATTAAACACAAATAAGAAAGAGAAGGTCATCATGTTTTGACAGATGAAGAGTGGAAACCATGTACATTCAGAGGAGGTTGGGAGGTCACGTTTCTGTCTAAGCCCATGTCAAAGTGCTCAGTATTCACAGGGAAATGCAGACTGTTGGAGAAACTGTGGCAGCAGGAGGCAAACGATGTCATGTGGTCTGATGACAGTTTTTGACATTGCCATTCTTCTCGATTTTGGAACTATGTACCATATTTTCCGGACTATAAGTCGCACCAGCCAAAAAATGCATAACAGAGAAGAAAAAAACATATATGTCACACTGGAGTATGAAATGTAGTTACAAGTGTGAAAATAACATATATATCACTTATATGTGATATTATTTAAGTGAAGTCACACCCCGGGCAAAACTATGAAAAAGGGTGCGACTTAAAGTCCGGAAAATACAGTCCTTGGGGCCTAAAGTCTCCTGCCATGGACACAGTGACTGATACCTTTAGATTGTGCTTTTGGCGGCAGAGAAAAAGGCCATAACAAAGAAAAGGATGACGCAAAACCCCCGACGACCAAGAACTGGACATAAAAACAGGAACTAGACTAATGGAATCTTATTTTGGTTAATTTGACCAACTCTGGGACTCGCTGGGACTGTTTTTATACATGTTTAAATGTGTAGTTGATGTCCGTTTGACTTTTGAATGTATTTTGCTCACGGGTCATGTCGTTTTTTGTGTTTGTTTATTTTGGGGGGGAAAAACATTAAAATGTACATTTAATGTATTTGATGAAAACGATCTTTTGTCCATAAACGTCCTCAAACAGCTTCACTTGAGCTTCCATCCATCCATCCATCCATTTTCTCCCGCTTGTTCCCTTTCGGGGTTGCGGGAGACTTCGGGCCTTAGGAGGGGTACACCCTGGACAGTAGCCAACTCGTCACTTGAGCTTCATCTGCGTCAAACAGAGTGACAATATTTTCATCATAAGAACTCTGCATTCTATAATTGATTCATGGAAAGAATAATTGCTAAACTAATAGATTAGCTAAATGGTTGTTAGTTGCAGCCCCAATTCGACACAGTAAAAGTTGTTTTATACATTTTTATTTGTTTAATCATTTTGGCCTGGTGCACAACATGGTTTCCATGTGACACTTTCCAAATGGACTGATATGAAATGGCAAAGGTTTTACAACAGCAATAGTGCAATTCAAATCAAATTATTACATATTTTTAAAAGGGGAAATCATTTGGCTGAAACCCTGAATGTTTTGTTCATGTTATTGAATTTGAATACATCATAATCTCAGATGGTGGGCGGGGCCTATTTACTGTTTTCAAAATAAATGAAATCCACAAACATTGACATTTCACAAACCTGCAAATTTCATCTCATGAGTTACAATCACACCACAATGTTTGAGGCTTAAATACTCTATTTCACGTTTAGGTGTTTGTGCCAGTTTTTGTTTCATGTGGATAGAATTATAGAGGTCAACAATCTGACTCGACAGTTCAAACAGCCAATCCCACGATCCAATCACCACCAGCTCAACTTCAAAAGAACGTGACGTTGCAGGAGCACAACATATGTACAATTTTTAATCATAACCGTTTGTTTTTTACAGAATTAGTAGCCCGACCTGTCAAAAGCACTCGCAGGAAAAACATGAACATTTTATTTTTTTTAAACTGTACATTTGTGTCAGACGTCAAACACGGTGTTTTTACGTCATCTATTATTGCACTATATTTCTGCAATGTATTAGTCAACCCTAACATTAATATTATAGCATGTTTAGCTTAAAATAAAACTGAATTAGTAAACTACTGTAACCTACGGATAAAAGTAAATCAAAGTTTAATCAAATGCAGGAGAAGAAAAGAAAAACTTGCAGAAATGCTTGAGTAAATATATTTCAAAATCAGAATGACTTTTATTCGTCCATCACTGAAAATATGTTTATTACAGACATGGCCTAAAATTAGTTATTACAGTACAACTGACTCTTTCTCCTGCAGAGCAAAGGGCCACTAGGGCCACACTGAGGGGCCCCTATCAGCAGGTACACCCAAAAGCCGCACAAAGTTCTACACGTTCTGTTTGTGCCATGTTTGTGCCATGTTTGTGCCATGTTTGTGCCATGTTTGTGCCATGTTTGTGCCATGTTTGTGTCACGTTTGTGTCACGTTTGTGCCACGTTTGTGCCATGTTTGTGTCACGTTTGTGTCATGTTTGTGTCACGTTTGTGTCACGTTTGTGTCACGTTTGTGCCATGTTTGTGCCATGTTTGTGTCATGTTTGTGCCATGTTTGTGCCATGTTTGTGTCACGTTTGTGTCACGTTTGTGTCACGTTTGTGCCATGTTTGTGTCATGTTTGTGTCATGTTTGTGTCATGTTTGTGCCATGTTTGTGCCATGTTTGTGTCATGTTTGTGCCATGTTTGTGTCATGTTTGTGTCATGTTTGTGCCATGGAGGCTTTGCTCGCATGTCCAGGGTCTTTGGCAGTAGTTTCCCCCAAACAAAGAGGCAGCTCAGGCTCCAGCTCCAGCTCTGTCCCACTGCGGCACCGGGGGCCCAGGTGACGGCATGAGCGGCTCTCACCTGCAGCGGAAGGCGCGGGGACACGTCCGGAGACACGGCGCTGGGACGCGGGGACGCGGGGACACGGCTGCTGTGACTCTGGATCCCGGCTCTACAGTCGGAGCATCGCCGGCGGGACAGGCCCAGAGGTGTAGTCCGTGTGACAGCGCTCCTCTCCGGCTCGGCACTCTTCAGGACACCGTGGGGGCTTCCGCGGGGCGGCTGCGGAGCCACATGCCGGTGAGGGGGCCTCGGTGGCAGCTGCGGGCTCGGTTCGGAGTCTGTGTCCCGTCGGTTCACACGGCAGGGCCCAGACTGAAGGAAGCGAGGAGGAAGGGAGGAAACGCAGAGGCATGATGGGAAGTGTAGTTCAGAGGAGTTACAGTGGCCGCAAAGAAAAGGAGACACGGCCAAGTTAAAGCTCGCATTACCCACAATGCAATGCGGAGCAGCGGTGCATCCTGGCTCTTGGAGTTTAGACCAGGGACGTGAGAACCGCAGGTCGATGGTCAGCACCAGATCAGACACTTGTTGTAGTTAAGGAGACGAGGAATCAATGAGAATGTTTGTCACCTGTTCATCTGATCCAGACATTATTTTTACAAGTTGAATAATGACAATGAGGTTTTCTTTGGTTAAAACTAGTTTATGTCGTGGCTCTGCATTAGCGAGAGTGTAGCTAACCCGTCCCAAAACAAACTAGACTGTGCAATACATAAATTAAAAAAGTGTAAACCCAAAGTAAACGTTGTGTCAGGGCGGGTGTCGAACCCCGGACCCCCAGGACCCCCAGGACCACGCGCTGTGTTTCCAATTGCTGGACCAACAAATGAATGATTTCTGCTGCGAGACAGGAAAATTAGCTTGCATGTGATTTGGGCGGCCGGATTCTCTTCTATTTTCCGGAGAGGGTGTGGCTCGCCGCAGCATGTTGCTGACATGCCACTCCATTGGTACTGCGCAATGTAAAAACTGCTTGTGTTCGGCTGACAGGGGCCTACAGCTGACAGGGGCCTACAGCTGACAGGGACCTAGCGCTTTCAGAAATGTCAGATGTAACTGCAATTCTTACCTATTTTTGGGTCATTGAATTTTTCTCAGTTTAATGTTCTTCATTTGTCTTTAAAATGCATTTTAAGCTGTTAGCTTCGGCTACGCTCTAGCGCACCGCTCTAGCGCGCAGCTCACGCACTGATTGGTCGGAACGGCAAATGTCCAGACCAATCAGTGCGTGTAGGTGATGTGAACGAGCCGCAGGTTTCAAACTATCCATATGTGGTGGTATAGCCTGCAGGCGCGCCCCTGCCACTGCTTACACACCCCTGATAGGCGAATCGTTCTAGATGTAGCTCCATAAATTGGCGTCAGAATTAGAATTAGAATCAGAATAAGGTTTATTGCCATTTGACAAAATTCACAGACATAGGAACTTGTCCTGGTGATTCGGTGCAACACAAACAACAAAACATTGAACACTGAATACTAAACGGTACGAAATGTACATAATAAAATATAGAGTATAAAGTTATGTAGTGGGAAGTGAACAGTGCAGTGAGTACAAGGTGCTTAGGCAGTGTTCATGAGTCCAACAGCAGAGGGGAGGTTCTTGTGCTGGACCGTAGCCTCCTGCCTGAGGGGAGTGGCCTCCTGCCTGAGGGGAGTGGCCTCCTGCCTGAGGGGAGTGGCCTCCTGTCTGAGGGGAGTGGCTCAATAGGTGGTAAGGGTGGTAAGGGTCGGCTGTAATCCGACTTGCACGTCCCAGAGTCCTGCAGACGTACAGGTCCTGCAGAGATGGAAGTTCACGGCCGATCACCTTCTCAGCAGAGGGCGCTGTAGTCTCTGTTTGTCCCTGGCTGTGGCTCCAGCGTACCACACGGTGATGGAGGAGGTGATGATGGACTAAATGATGGCCGTGTAGAACTGCACCATCATCTGCGCTGGTGGATTGACTTTCCTCAGCTGCTGCAGGAAGTACATCCTCTGCTGGTCCTTCTTGATGAGGAGCTGATGGTGGCTCCCACTTGAGGTCCTGGTGATGGTGGCTCCCACTTGAGGTCCTGGTGATGGTGGCTCTCACTTGAGGTCCTGGTGATGGTGGCTCCCACTTGGGGTCCTGGTGATGGTGGTGCAGAGGAAGTAGAGGGAGTCCACAGTGGTGATGGGGAAGTCCATGTTGTTACAGCTGCACCAGGACACCAGCCGCTCCACCTCCTGTAGACAGACTCATCATCGTCCGAGATGAGCCCGATGAGGGTGGTGTCGTCATGGTGATGAGGGTGGTGTCGTCCCCAAACTTAATTTGTTTTACGGAGTCTTGGCTGGAGGTGCAGCAGTTTGTCACAGGGAGAAGAGCAGGGGAGAAAGTACACAGCCCTGTGGAGCTCCTGTGCTGATAGTCCAAGTGTCTGAGACATTCTTCACCAGCCGCACGCACTGACTCTGATCCATCAGGAAGTTAGTGCTCCCCCTGCAGGTGGAGTCAGCGCTCCCCCTGCAGGTGGAGTCGGCGCTCCCCCTGCAGGTGGAGTCAGCGCTCCTCCTGCAGGTGGAGTCAGCGCTCCCCCTGCAGGTGGAGTCAGTGCTCCAGTGCTCTGCAGGGTGAGAAGGGTCGGCTGTGATCCGACCTGCACGTCCCAGAGTCCTGGAGACGTACAGGTCCTGCAGAGATGGAAGTTCGCAGCCGATCACCTTCTCAGCAGAGGGCGCTGTTGTCTCTGTTTGTCCCTGGCTGTGGCTCCAGCGTCAGTGCTCCCCCTGCGGGTGGAGTCAGTGCTCCCCCTGCGGGTGGAGTCAGCCCTCCCCCTCCAGGTGGAGTCAGGCACGTTGAGCTGGAAGAGCTTGTCCTGGAGCAGAGCAGGAGGATGGTGTTGATGCAAAGCTGAAGTCCACAAACAGGATCCTGGTGTAGGGGATCAGGGTTGTGTTGGCAGAGGTGGCAAATCTGCAGTAGAATAAGTTTAGTTTTTTGGCCAGTTTTATGTCGTCCACAGAAGGGGGTTGTAGTTTGTGAGAAGTCGGAGCCCACTCCACACAGAGGCGGGGCCACTCCACACAGAGGCGGGTCCACTCCACACAGAGGCGGGGCCACTCCACACAGAGGCGAGATTGTTGTTGGAGAACTGCTGCTTCAGACGTACGCGTCTAGCTCTCGACACCTCCTGCTAAATCTGTACTTTGCCTCTTTGTAGCGCCCTCTAGCTCCGCCCCTGTGCTCCGCCTCCTTCTGCCTCAGCCTCAGTTTAAGTCTGAACCAGAGTTTGTCATTGTTGAAAGTGACTTTGGTGTGAGATGGTCTAATGCTGTCCTCACAGAATGTGTGACATCACAGTGTCCGTGTCCTCATCCAAACTGTCTGTGGCAGCTCTGAAAACCACCAGATCACAGACACGTCTGAAGACCAGGCTCTGTTTATATAAAAACAAATGCCGCCGTCGCGTCCTTTTCCCCTCAGAACAGCTGGAAACCTTCCGGTTGAACGGCGTGGTTTGGGATGGATTTGCTGAGCCACGTCTCCGTACAACGCAACACGGGGGAGGAAGAGAAGTCCCGGTTCCGTCTCGTCAGTAGCATCAGTTCGTCCAGTTTGTTAGGGAGTGAGTTCACGTTAAAGAGGAAAATTCCCGGTAATGGTGTGCGTGCTCCGCGCATTCTCAGCCGAACAAGTGCACCAGCCCGTTTTCCTCTTCTGTGGCGTTTCACTGTTTCAGGCCCAAAAGGAGGGCTATTTCTGCAGCAGATGCCAAAAAAACTGGAGCTAGGTCCGTAGGGGTTGTAGTCCGGATGGATAGGAGCTCTTCACGCGGACACACAATTACCGTGGCCGCCGTCCTCGGCATCATCTTACTCTCACCTGGTATCTCCCATAGATAGGGTGCACTGGGTCTCAGTGTTGCCGGGACTTATGGTCATATTAAAAATCAAGCCCCCCCTAGTGCTATTTCTGTAGTCACATCACACAGATGGGAAAACAAAATGCGAGTCAGGCCCAATCTGAGAAATTTGATTAATATTCTGTGAAAAGATGAGGCCCAGTCCCACTGAAACTAGTCAGAAACTTGCTGTGCTAAATGTCAGATCCTTATGTAACAAATCACTCTTAATTAAGTTAATTTCTTCTTATAATCTTTATTTTATGTTTGTAACTGAAACATGGCTTGACAAAAACACAGGAAATGTAGTTCTGATAGAATCTGCTCCACCTAACTTTAAGTTTGAATCTGGAACACAAGAAAACAAAAAGGGGGGCGGAGTCTCTGCAATCATTAGAGATGAAATAATGACCCGCAGGTTGTCCTTTGGGGTGTTTTCATCATTTGAGTATGTATCCTTTAAAATGGAGCTAAAACCGTCTCCATCCTTTCTCTTCATTCTCTTTATTTGTTTTACACAAGACTCTCCAGCACTGCCAACGTTTTCTTGATGATTTTACTGAGATGTTTCAGTCGTATGCTCAGACTTTGATGGTTTGGTCATTACAGGTGATTTCAATGTGCATGTTGATAATATTTGCCAGAAATGCTTAAGAGCCGTGTCGCGCGCATCGCGCGTTGTCAACGCGAGAACGCGTTGAAAATGCGTTGAAAACGCGCCACTTGTAACAGGCTTTGCAGCGTCGGCGTAGGACGACCTCTTCTTGCAAAGCCTAACTTTTCTTGAAAAGTTTGTCTTGAGAAAGGCATTATAATTATATCCTCAACCAAATCTATATCTTTTCCTCCTTCCACGTTGTGGGTTGAAAAAACAGCTTAGTAGTACAGGATTCATGTGTCTGTCAAAGTAGCAGTTTCCTCATTCTAACTTTCTGAGGTTCTGCAGAGCCCCGCCCATAGGACCTGCTTCTCAATATTGGTGATCCAATCAAAAGTCGTGCACGTGATGCACCTGCTGCACCTGCTGCACCTGCTGCTGCTCCTGAGTAACAGCAGCAGACGTACAAAAGCCAACTCTGAAGCTGATATATATTATATATATTTATATCCTGGCAAAATATGATGGCTGAATATGATTGGATAAAAGATCTAACATAAAGACCTCCAAATTTGAACCTGGGGCAGAAGCAGTGCAACCAAGAGGAAAGCCATGAAATGAAGAATAAAACTCTTACTCTGCAGAATAATTTGATAAATATTTGAGGGAAAATATATATATTTTTAAATCATATTCTGATTATGTTTAGGCCAGCAGAGAAGGCCTTGCTGGTCCTGATGGCCCACCACTGCGTTTGAAGGTACTGTTCACGCCACCCCAAAGAAACTTAAAGGTGCCACCATCTTGACTTGTCGCACTACTATAAAAAAAAAGATCGGGATGGGACCCTCTCCTCCTTGAACCGACACCTTAACGTGGTGGAGGGGTTTGAGCGCCCGAATGATCCCGGGAGCTATGTTGTCGGGAGCTTCAAGCCCCTGGTAGGGTCTCCCAAGGCAAACAGGTCCTAGGTGACGGGTCGGACAAAGATCGGTTCAGAAGCCCCCTATGATGAGTAAAAGAACAAGGCCGTTTACGTCGCCCGGATCGGCGTCACCGGGGCCCCATCCTGGAGCCAGGCCTGGGATGGGTGCTCGATGACGAGCGCCTGGTGGCCGGGTCTTACCCCACGGGGCCCGGCCGGGCACAGCCCGAAGGAGCGACGTGGGGCCGCCCTCCCATGGGTCCACCACCCGCAGGAGGATCCATAAGGGGCCGGTGTAGAGAGATCTGGGCGACAGTCGACGGCAGGGGCCTCGGCGACCAGATCTCCAGACACAGAGACTAACTCTGGGGACATGGAATGCCTTCTTGGAGTCCTTGGGAAGAGCACTGGACAGTGCACCGACCGGGGACTCCGTTGTTCTACTGGGGGACTTCAACGCCCACATGGGCAATGACAGTGACACCTGGGGAGGGGTGATCGGGAAGAACGGCTTCCCCGATCTGAACCCGAGCGGTGTTCAGTTATTGGACTTCTGTGCTAGCCACGGTTTGTCCATAATGAACACCATGTTCAAGCACAAGGGTGTTCATCAGTGCACATGGCACCAGGACACCCTAGGCCGGAGGTCAATGATCAACTTTGTTGTTGTGTCATCTGACCTCCGGCCGCGTGTCTTGGACACTCGGGTGAAGAGAGGGGCAGAGTTGTCAACCGATCACCACCTGGTGGTGAGTTGGATCCGCTGGCGGAGGAGGAAGCCGGACAGACTTGGCAGACCCAAGCGCATTGTGAGGGTCTGTTGGGAACGTCTTGTGGAGCCCTCTGTCAGTAGGGTATTCAACTCGCACCTCCGGGTGAGCTTCTCCCATGTCCCGGGGGAGGTTGGGGACATTGAGTCTGAGTGGACCATGTTCTCCGCCTCCATTGTTGATGCGGCTGCTCGGAGCTGTGGTCGCAAGGTCTCCGGTGCCTGTCGTGGCGGCAACCCCCGAACCCGGTGGTGGACACCGGAAGTAAAGGATGCCGTCAGACTGAAGAAGGAGGCCTATCAGGCCACTCTGGCTTGTGGGTCTCCGGAGGTCATCGACAGGTATCGGCAGGCCAAGCGAGCCGCGGCTCGTGCTGTCGCAGAGGCAAAAACCCGGGCCTGGGAGGAGTTCGGGGAGGCCATGGACGAGGACTATCGGTCGGCACCAAAGAAATTCTGGCAAACCGTTCGGTGCCTCAGGAGGGGGAAGCAGTGCCTCACCAACACCGTTTACGGTGCGGGTGGAGGCCTGCTGACCTCGACTGGGGATGTCGTCGGACGGTGGAAGGAATACTTTGAGAATCTCCTTAATCCCTCAGTCACGTCTTCCGAAGAGGAAGTAGAGACCGGGGACTCGGAGGCTGGCTCATCCATCACCCAAGCTGAAGTCACTGAGGTTGTTCGCAAACTCCTCGGTGGCAGGGCTCCGGGGGTGGATGAGATCCGCCCTGAGTACCTAAAGTATCTGGATGTTGTAGGACTGTTTTGGTTGACACGTCTCTGCAACATCGCTTGGCGGTCGGGGACCGTGCCCCTGGACTGGCAGACCGGAGTGGTGGTCCCTCTGTTTAAGAAGGGGGACCGGAGGGTGTGTTCCAACTATAGAGGGATCACACTCCTCAGCCTCCCGGGTAAGGTCTATTCCAAGGTACTGGAGAGGAGAATCCGACCGATAGTCGAACCTCGGATTCAGGAGGAGCAGAGTGGTTTTCGTCCCGGTCGTGGAACACTGGACCAGCTCTATACCCTCCATCGGGTGCTCGAGGGTTCATGGGAGTTTGCCCAACCAGTCCACATGTGCTTTGTGGATCTGGAGAAGGCTTTCGACCGTGTCCCTCGGGGTGTCCTTTCGGGGGTGCTCCGGGAGTACGGGGTCCGGGGCCCTTTGCTCAGGGCTGTCCGGTCCCTGTATGACCGGAGCAGGAGCTGTGTTCGCATTGCCGGCAGTAAGTCAGACATGTTCCCAGTGCATGTTGGACTCCGCCAGGGCTGCCCTTTGTCACCGGTTCTGTTCATAATTTTTATGGACAGAATTTCTAGGCGCAGTCAGGGGTCGGAGGGTGTCCGGTTTGGAGACCACAGGATTCCATCTCTGCTGTTTGCAGACGATGTTGTCCTGATGGCTCCATCAAACCTGGACCTGCAACATGCACTGGGACGGTTTGCAGCCGAGTGTGAAGCGGCTGGGATGAGAATCATCACCTCCAATTCCGAGGCCATGGTTCTCGACCGGAAAAAGGTGGCTTGCCCTCTTCAGGTGGGTGGGGTGTCCTTGCCCCAAGTGGAGGAGTTCAAGTATCTCGGGGTCTTGTTCACGAATGAGGGAAGGATGGAGCGTGAGATCGACAGGCGGATCGGTGCAGCAGCTGCAGTGATGCAGTCGCTGCATCGGACCGTTGTGGTAAAGAGGGAGCTGAGCCGAAAGGCAAAGCTCTTTATTTACCGGTCGGTCTACGTTCCTACCCTCACCTATGGTCATGAGCTTTGGGTAGTGACCGAAAGAACAAGATCGCGGATACAAGCGGTCGAAATGAGTTTCCTCCGCCGTGTGGCTGGGCGCTCCCTTAGAGATAAGGTGAGGAGCTCGGCCACACGGGGGGAGCTCGGAGTAGAGCCGCTGCTCTTCCACGTCGAGAGGAGCCAGCTGAGGTGGCTCGGGCATCTGTTCCGGATGCCTCCTGGGCGCCTCCCTCGGGAGGTGTTTCAGGCATGTCCCACCGGGAAGAGGCCCCGGGGAAGACCCAGGACACGCTGGAGAGACTATGTCTCTCGGCTGGCCTGGGAACGCCTCGGGATCCCCCCGGAGGAGTTAGAGGAAGTGTCTGGGGAGAAGGAAGTCTGGGAGTCCCTGCTCAGACTGCTGCCCCCGCGACCCGGCCCCGAATAAGCGGCAGAAAATGGATGGATGGATGGGACCCTATCCCAGACTTAAAGCTACGTACAGACCGCCGCGGCCTAATTGCGCCCGACGCAGAATTTGAGCGCGTGTATATTTGAAAGGTTTACGCGCCGGACGCGCGTTCTCGACGCCCTGGGCATATGCACAGACGCACGTACGGCACGCTCGAGCTGTCTGCACACATGCGCAGTAGAGGTGTTGTCGCATGAGCAGTGGAGTTGTTGTCGGTGTGGCCTTTCATTGTGTAAAATGGTGGATATCGAGTGTTGTTTTCACGTTTTTGGTTTTCAAAACCTTCACACGGAGGCGCCGCCATTGTTGACGAGCAAGGAAGATGTGGCTCTGCTTGGGGAATTCCAATACCGGAAATGAGAGGGGAAATACGTACGTACGTACGTCACTGGAGCGTCAGCTCTGATTGGCTGCGGCGGCTGCGGCGCATCTGCTGCAGAGACCTGAACAAATATAAGTCTAAGTCAAAGGTTTGAAACTATAAAAATGAATGTTTTACCCAGATTTCTCTCTTTTCCAGACTCTCCCGATTTCCATCCCCAACCGGCTGTTTGATGATGGAATAAAGCAATCTCAAGATTTATATTGCAAGGCAGGAAACCTCGAATCCGATACAGAACTTTATAATTATCCAAAGAAAAAGGAGGCGGGGTTTACCTTGTCTAAAAAAATACTTTATTTCAGCTCAGATCAGAGCGTTGCTGGTATGAGCATGAATGTGAAGCTCAATGGTTTCATACTGAGAGTAATGTGGTGCCAGGGGTTCCTGTACAGGTCTCATACTAAGAGTAATGTGGTGCCGGGGGTTCCTGTACAGGTCTCATACTGAGAGTAATGTGGTGCCGGGGGTTCCTGTACAGGTCTCATACTAAGAGTAATGTGGTGCCGGGGGTTCCTGTACAGGTCTCATACTGAGAATACAGTGATCCCTCGTTTATCGCTGGGGTTACGTTCCAAGAAGAACCCGCGGGAGTCGAAATGTGCGAAGTAGAAACCTTTATTTTTTTACAGTTATTATACAATGAAATACTCCATAAAACATTGAAAGCAATTGATAATACATGTTCAAACATGTTCTTAATATGACACAAATTAAACTACTTATGTCATTCTAACCTTGGACTTCTTGTGGAAGGTGTGTGGTCTAAAGGGCAGAACACTTAGGACATCCTTCCTGAAAGAGACCAGAGCACTTAGGACATCCTTCCTGAAAGAGGCCAGAGCACTTAGGACATCCTTCCTGAAAGAGACCAGAGCACTTAGGACATCCTTCCTGAAAGAGACCAGAGCACATAGGACATCCTTCCTGAAAGAGACCAGAGCACTTAGGACATCCTTCCTGAAAGAGAAGACATCCTTCCTGAAAGAGAAAGGGTTTCTCATCTTATGGGAAATGTCCAGATGAAGAAAGCAGCAGCTCCAGACGAGGATTAAGGACTCAAAAACTCCTCATCGTCTTCTTAATTATGAGCACCACGGGAAAGAACTATTCATAATTATGTAGCATAAGAACTATTCATAATTATGTAGCATAAGAACTATTCATAATTATGTGGCATTTGGAGTTTCTGTTGTAATCTTTGATAGTATTTTAGATTTTCTAGTTCAAACAGTAGGAAATGCACAAAAGGATTGACTTTGCTGATCCAAGTGTGATAAATAAATTAGTTTATCATCTGAAAACAAAGGTATTTTATCTCCATTTTCTGTTCAAATGTGTCTTATTTTTGTCACTGTCACGTCAAAGACAAAACTGAACGTTTAAACGAGGAAAGTGAACTATTGATCATAAACGACTCCTTTCAATACATTTTACTGTTACATATCATATTTATGAATGCCACATACAATTTGACAAAAAGGATTTCTCTTTGAAAAAAGGATTTCTCATGAATTTGCAGAATCTTAAAAATAATATGAAGAAGGCAGGCATTTTTAGGTAGAAATTCCCAAAGCGATTAGTCTTATTAGATGATATTTTGCTACGATTGTATTTCTGGTAATGTAGTGACTTGTACTTTCTGACACGTGTGCCAGGCCCAGGTGCAACAGAGTCGTGAGTTTGAATCCCGACTCCGAGCATTCGCTGCATGTCTCCCCTCTCTCTCTTTCACCATTTTGTCCTGTCCTTTTCTGTCTAATAAAGGGATCTGTCTTTATTATCGAATTGCAATCATTGTGGTAAAAGCATCATTGGGTTCTTCAGCAGGTTTTGTGTGACTCTGGTGTTGTAAAGTTCCACACTGGAGCTTTATTCTGGATAAAGATCGTCTCTTTGTGTTTCATTCTAGTCGTGACTTTTTCCTTTAACATTGACTTGAGGAAAGCTGAAGTTTATGATGGAAATGCAGATGATTTCTTTGGATTCAAAGTTCTACAGGTCCAAGAAAAGAAAGAGTCATTTGTGTTTTATAATAAAGGATTAAATCTCTTGTTTTAATGACAGATTTGTTTCAATTCAATGTCTTTAGTAACGACCGAAATCACAACAGCCGTTTCCTCGAAGAGCGATGATGAAAACAGATGAAACAATGTCCAAAGGGACTTGTCCCAGCGTCCCGTGTCCTAAGACACATGTCCCAGCGTCCCATGTCCTTAGACACATGTCCCAACATCCTGTGTCCTTAGACACATGTCCCAACATCCCGTGTCCTTAGACACATGTCCCAGCATCCCGTGTCCCAGCGTCCTGTGTCCTTAGACACATGTCCCAGCATCCCATGTCCCAGCATCCTATGTCCTTAGACACATGTCCCAGCATCCCGTGTCCCAGCGTCCTGTGTCCTTAGACACATGTCCCAACATCCCGTGTCCTTAGACAAATATCCCAGCGTCCTGTGTCCTTAGACACATGTCCCAGCATCCCGTGTCCCAGCGTCCCATGTCCTTAGACAGATGTCCCAACATCCCGTGTCCTTAGACACATGTCCCAACATCCCGTGTCCTTAGACACATGTCCCAGCATCCCGTGTCCCAGCGTCCTGTGTCCCAGCGTCCTGTGTCCTTAGACACATGTCCCAGCATCCCATGTCCCAGCGTCCTGTGTCCTTAGACACATGTCCCAGCATCCCGTGTCCCAGCGTCCTGTGTCCTTAGACACATGTCCCAACATCCCGTGTCCTTAGACAAATGTCCCAGCGTCCTGTGTCCTTAGACACATGTCCCAGCATCCCGTGTCCCAGCGTCCTGTGTCCTTAGACACATGTCCCAACATCCCGTATCCTTAGACACATGTCCCAACATCCCGTGTCCTTAGACACATGTCCCAGCATCCCGTGTCCCAGCGTCCTGTGTCCTTAGACACATGTACCAACATCCCGTGTTCTTAGACAAATGTCCCAGCGTCCTGTGTCCTTAGACACATGTCCCAGCATCCTGTGTCCCAGCGTCCTGTGTCCTTAGACACATGTCCCAACATCCCGTGTCCTTAGACACATGTCCCAACATCCATTGTCCTTAAACAAAGGTCCCAGCATCCCGTTTCCCAGCGTCCCGTGTCCTTAGACAAATGTCCCAGCGTCCTGTGTCCTTAGACAAATGTCCCAGCATCCCGTGTCCTTAGACACATGTCCCAGCGTCCCGTGTCCTTAGACAAATGTCCCAGCGTCCCGTGTCCTTAGACAAATGTCCCAGCGTCCCGTGTCCTTAGACACATGCCCCAGCGTCCCGTGTCCTTAGACACATGTCTCAGCGTCCTGTGTCCTTAGACACATGTCCCAGCATCCCGTGTCCTTAGACAAAATGTCCCAGCGTCCTGTGTCCTTAGACATATGTCCCAGCGTCCCGTGTCCTTAGACAAATGTCTCAGCGTCATGTGTCCTTAGACACATGTCCCAGCGTCCCGTGTCCTTAGACACATGTCCCAGCATACCGTGTCCTTAGACAAATGTCCCAGCGTCCTGTGTCCTTAGACACATGCCCCAGCGTCCCTTGTACTTAGACACATGTCTCAGCGTCCTGTGTCCTTAGACACATGTCCCAGCGTCCCGTGTCCTTAGACACGTGTCCCAGCATCCCGTGTCCCAGCGTCCTGTGTCCTTAGACATATGTCACAGCGTCCTGTGTCCTTAGACACATGTCTCAGCGTCATGTGTCCTTAGATACATGTCCCAGCGTCCAGTGTCCTTAGACAGATGTCCCAGCGTCCTGTGTCCTTAGACAAATGTCCCAGCGTCCCGCGTCCTTAGACAAATGTCCCAGCGTCCCGTGTCCTTAGACACATGCCCCAGCGTCCCGTGTCCTTAGACAAATGTCCCAGCGTCCCGCGTCCTTAGACACATGCCCCAGCGTCCCGTGTCCTTAGACACATGTCTCAGCGTCCTGTGTCCTTAGACACATGTCCCAGCATCCCGTGTCCTTAGACAAAGGTCCCAGCGTCCCGTGTCCTTAGACACATGCCCCAGCGTCCCGTGTCCTTAGACACATGTCTCAGCGTCCTGTGTCCTTAGACACATGTCCCAGCATCCCGTGTCCTTAGACATAATGTCCCAGCGTCCTGTGTCCTTAGACATATGTCCCAGCGTCCCGTGTCCTTAGACAAATGTCTCAGCGTCATGTGTCCTTAGACACATGTCCCAGCGTCCCGTGTCCTTAGACACATCTCCCAGCGTACCGTGTCCTTAGACAAATGTCCCAGCGTCCTGTGTCTTTAGACACATGCCCCAGCGTCCCTTGTCCTTAGACACATGTCTCAGCGTCCTGTGTCCTTAGACACATGTCCCAGCGTCCCGTGTCCTTAGACACATGTCCCAGCATCCCGTGTCCCAGCGTCCTGTGTCCTTAGACATATGTCACAGCGTCCTGTGTCCTTAGACACATGTCTCAGCGTCATGTGTCCTTAGATACATGTCCCAGCGTCCAGTGTCCTTAGACAGATGTCCCAGCGTCCCGTGTCCTTAGACACATGTGAACTACAGTGAACTTCAGTGAGACACAAACTACAGACAATGTGGAACCTTTATTCCCAGCGTCTCATCCAAAGCTGACCAGGCCGAACCCTGGTCTCCATGGAGATGTTGTTTTGCTTGGGGTGGGGCCCCTCATTGGTTCAGGTGGTTCCAGGACGATGGGAGGTGCTAACTACACTCATCACAAGTGTGTTATCTTCATGACCCCAGAGAAGTTACAAAGTGTAAAGATAAAAATGTTCATAAATCATCTGGTCTCGTGGTGGATGACATTGGACATTGGACATTGGACATTGAATAGAACGCGATCCTTTGACATTAGTGATTGATTCAGTGCTTATGTGCTTATTATCCATGTTTAAGTGAGTGACAGAAGCTTTAGAAGCATCAAGTTTACACCATTAGCACAATAATAATGCGACTTCATGGTTTAATCTAATATGAGTGATTAGAATCAGAAGAAAAGGTTTATTGTCATGAACAGAATTCACAAACACAGGAGAAGAATAATAATAAAACACATATATAAAGTTAAAGAGAAAAACTATTTCAATCTGCTATAAGATAAAAAATAAAAATCCATCCATCCATCTTCTGCCGCTTTATCCGGGGCTGGGTCGCTGGGTTGGGCGGAAGTTTGAGCAAGGACTCCCATACTTCCTTCTCCCCAGACACTTCCTCTTACTCCTCCGGGGGGATCCCGAGGCGTTCCCAGGCCAGCCGAGAGACATAGTCTCTCCAGCGTGTCCTGGGTCTTCCCCGGGGCCTCTTCCCGGTGGGACATGCCTGAAACACCTCCCGAGGGAGGCGCCCAGGAGGCATCCGGAGCAGATGCCCGAGCCACCTCAGCTGGCTCCTCTTGACGTGGAGGAGCAGCGGCTCTACTCCGAGCTCCCCCCGTATCGCTCCTCACCTTATCTCTAAGGGAGCGCCCAGCCACATGGCGGAGGAAACTCATTTCGACCGCTTGTATCCGCGATCTTGTTCTTTCGGTCACTACCCAAAGCTCATGACCATAGGTGAGGGTAGGAACGTAGACCGACCGGTAAATAGAGAGCTTTGCCTTTCGGCTCAGCTCCCTCTTCACCACAACGGTCCGATGCAGCGACTGCATCACTGCAGCTGCTGCACCGATCCGCCTGTCGATTTCACGCTCCATCCAAAAATGAGTGATTAAGTTAAGATAAGTTAAGATAATCCTTTAATGTCCCACAGGGACACGTGGTTGTTCCACTGCAGTAGAAACAGGAGGAAAGGACAGATTATAGGAAGTGTCAAAAAATACACTCTTAATAGAACTCTTATGAACAAAACAAAAAACTCTTATTAACAAATACTCCTATCTTAATAGGGAATGGAGGGGGGGAAATAAAATAGATAAATAAAAAAATTTATGTTATGAACGTGTTAAAGAAGTTCATGAGTCCAACAAATCTGTTCTAGTGGAGGAGGTTCTAGTCCAGATGGATCGTAGCCTCCTGCCTGAGGGGAGTGGCCTCCTGCCTGAGGGGAGTGACCTCCTGCATGAGGGGAGTGGCCTCCTGCATGAGGGGAGTGGCCTCCTGCCTGAGGGGAGTGGCCTCCTGCATGAGGGGAGTGGCCTCCTGCAGAGATGAAGTCTGCAGCCGATCACCTTCTCAGCAGAGGGCGCTGTAGTCTCTGTTTGTCCCTGGCTGTGGCTCCAGCGTACCACACGGTGATGGAGGAGGTGATGGAGGAGGAGATGGAGGAGGTGATGGAGGAGGTGATGGAGGAGGTGAGGATGGACTCAATGATGGTCGTGTAGAGCTGCACCATCATCTGCGCTGACAGCTTGTCTTTCCTCAAATGCAGCAGGAAGTACATCCTCTGCTGAGGTCCTGGTGATGGTGGAGCAGAGGTGGTGGATGGAGTCCACAGTGGTGATGGTGCTGGTGATGGTGGCTCTCAAGTGGGAGCCACCATCGCCAGGACCTCAAGTGGGAGCCACCATCACCAGGACCTCAAGTGGGAGCCACCATCACCAGGACCTCAAGTGGGAGCCACCATCACCAGGACCTCAAGTTGGAGCCACCATCACCAGCTCCTCATCAAGAAGGACCAGCAGAGGATGTACTTCCTGCAGCAGCTGAGGAAAGACAAGCTGCCAGAGGAGATGATGGTGACTATGGACTATCCTCGGGAAGAGCTGGAGGAAGTGTGTGTGGAAAGAGAAGCTCTGGCGTCCCTGCTCAGACCAAGCACTATTTAAGTAGAACAAATAAAATGGCAGCAGAAGTGACGCATACAATCCTCCAGAAACCAAGTTTTATTAGTTTTGTTTCACACTTTATTGATGCATCTGTCAACTAAAGATGACACACTGTTTATAACCCTAACACACAAGTCTGGCTGTAACTGTTATCAAATTACAACATTTTAAATTGTGAAGCATTAGATTAGGACAGTCATTCATTGCTGCCCACAGCGGGCGAACACTCCCGACACTGGGCGAACACAGTCATATTGTCAATATGATTCACAGTTGAAGCTGATGGAAGTATTTATCATCACTGCACATGTCATGGGACGGTTTGGTTCAACTATCGCCAGTGCGGCTGATGTGAACGGGGACGGACTCCGAGACGCCGCTGTTGGGGCCCCGCTCGAAAACCAGAACAGAGGCGCAGTGTATCTGTACCTGGGGGCCCGGAGCCGAGGCATACGGAGCCCACACAGCCAGGTACAGAGTCAATCATGTGTCAGGGTTAAGATTGAAACACTTCATTGTTGTTGCAGAGGATCCTGGCGGAGGAAGTGCAGTTCTTTGGTCAGTCCATAGGTGGCAGCTCTGATGCCGGGAATGATGGTCTGATCTTCTTGTTGGATCACGTGGATCGGCTGTTGTTTTAAAGTTTGTATATGTTACTTTAGAACATAAAATTATGAAACATGTACATTAACATACATTAACATGAACAGATCCAAGCCTGTGTTCAACGTCACGACCCGTCTCACATTTGTACCTCATGAGATCAATATTGACAACCTCAAATGCCCGAGCAGCTTGGACGACTTCATACCTCTGTTCACTTTAGAAATCTGTTTTGAAATGGTAGAGGCCAAAAGTTCTGCAGGTAAAACAATTAAGAATAAGCTTAAAATGGAAGCAGTAACTACTTTTGACATCTTAACCTCGTCGTGCAGAAGCTGTGAAACGTGGACTGAACATCGCTCACTCTCTGGACGTCGACACAATGAGACTCACTTTAAGAGGCGTTTATAATTCTACCTCAGAAAGAAGAAGAAATCGAACTGAAACCGTCGAGCTGAGAGAAAGAGAAACCTGCTTCATTCGCTCGTTTCACCTGCCGCTCAGTTCACAAACACTTTTACATATGGAACTTACACACCAGAGATAATAATGTGTTTTACAGAAATGTGGAACTGACTCATTGTCACCGATAAAAATGAACATGAACTTTTCACGAGTTGAGAGCGAGAGTTCAGATGAAGCGTCTGTGGAGGTAAAACCTGCTGATCTCACACGATAATCACATGATCCACTCATCATTCAATCAATAACAGCTGTAATTCAGTATTATTATAATTATCATAAGTAACTATATGTATCTTTTTTAATAGTAACTTAACATTTGAGCTTTAAAGGGTCAATAATGGTACAAAGAACTGTTCTTCATCTTGCTGTTCATTTATTGCAGCTCGTGTTTTTTAATTTTAATGTTGATTAAAAAAAGGTTTAATGGAATAATCCTGCTTTAGGTTTATTGTGTGAGCGCCATAAAGTTCTTTCAATGTTATTGTTTATGGAGATATTTTATGTAGCAATGTGTTATTGTGACAGGCCTATATTATGTACATTTACACTACATTTGCTCAATTTATTAAACTTCAACCTAAAAACTCAACTTAATTCGAAATTAATTAAAAATACCCAAATGATGGTCCAGAAAAAAACTGCTTAAAGTGTTTTTAGAAAGTTTCTAAAGTCTGAACTTCTCATCGTCAGTTTAGGTTAAATAGAGGATCTTTTTTGAGAAATCAGCAACTTGCACCTTGAAGCCGCCTCCCATCAAACCTGGCCGCCTCCCATCAAACCTGGAGCGTGAGCGCGCGACAGCTTGACCGCTACACGTGCGTTTGTTTATTAGCACGATGGAACATATTGCATGGATTGTTCTATTGTTTGATAGGCACAAAGAAGCCTTTATATATATAAAGGAATAATTATCTTATCTTATATAAGAGACGAGGCACAGACGTGTCCGGGTCTAGACGGACCACCACTTTAATGATTCCCCCGCCTCCTAGGAACATCCTACCCAGCATATCACTACATCCCCCTTTCTTATAGGAACAAGGCACTTCGAAATAATAACAATGAAACCTTTAGGAATGTGTAAATAACTCAAAATGATGTATCCCTTTACAACTGAAAATGACAAATAGTCTTAAAGACAGAAAATGTTTCTTTATAAGAAAGACTTCACATAACAATCAGTTTGAACAACATCTTTCAAATGAACACTTGAATAAGGGAGTGGGGTTGACTACCCAAACCCTAGATTTAAATGTGGGGATTATACTGCCCCAAAACCTTTACACTTTAGGTAACATAGTCTTTTAGGTACTCGGGTGTATTTCTGACTCGGGCAGGAGAGCGTCTCTCAGGATCCTGCTGACCGGAATCAGGAAGAACCTCATGTGAAACTGACTCAGTCTCTGTCTTGTTCTCAGAAGATGTGTCCTCCACATTAAGTGCAGCTGCCACAGGTGGAGAGATGATATCTGTTTCTCCGGAGATTACCACTTGATGTTTCCACAATGTAGGACCTGTGTCCTACACAGTTCCCCTCTGCTGCATGTCCTTAACCCACACATGCTCTCCTGGTTGTAGACTGGGCATGTCGTGAGCTTTATGTCGTTTGTTGTAGTTCTGTTTCTGTTTTAGTCTGTAACTATGTTCTCTTCTTTTCACTTTTGCAAGGTCAGCTCTGTCTGGATTTAGCTGAGCAGGAATGACAGTAGTGCGTATCTTTCGACCCATGAGCAGTTCTGTAGGACTCTACCCTTTAGCCATGGGTGAGTCACGGTAAGCCATCAAAGCTAAGTAAGGGTCACTGGACTTTTTTAACAGGTTTTTGATTGTCCTGACTGCACGCTCTGCCTCCCCATTACTCTGTGGAAAGTGCGGACTAGCTGTGATGTGTGAGAAACCCCACGTTTGTGCAAACTTTTGGAATGCTGCCGATGCAAATTGCGGACCATTATCTGAGTGCACTACTTCTGGTATGCCATGCCTAGCAAAAATAGACTTACAGTGATCTATAAAAGCCTCTGAAGTAGTAGAAGTCAGCTTAGCGACTTCAAAAAACCTTGAAAAATAGTCTACAATAACCAGATATTGATTTTTACCAAACTGGAACAGATCTGCGCCTACTGTACACCATGGTCTTGAAGGAAAGTCAGTAGCTAACATAGTCTCTTTGCTGTGCACCCTCTCTCTGTTGCCTCAGTAATTTGCCCTAAGAAGTTGATTTTGGTCTTTGCAAATTCACAGTTGTGGTTTAGCGTCGCGCCCCCATCTCGAAGACGAGTGAGAGCTCTCCCAAGCCTCTCATCGTGCTCTTTTTGATCCTTTTGATTGAGAACCTGCTGCATGCGCTTCTGGAAGGTTCTGGTGCTGAAGAGAGTCCAAAACACAGACCATTGTAACAATAGCGACCAAAGGGAGTCATAAAAGTTGTGAGCAGAGAAGATTCTTTAGAAAGAGGAATCTGCCAAAAACCTGCATTGGCATCTAGCTTTGAAAAGACCTTGGCACCGCCCCGTGCTCGCTCCCCGTGCTCGCCCCTCGTGCTCGCCCCTCGTGCTCGCCCCTCGTGCTCGCCCCTCGTGCTCGCCCCTCGTGCTCGCTCCTCGTGCTCGCTCTATGCTCGCTCCGTGCTCGCTCCTCGTGCTCGCTCCTCGTGCTTGCTCCTCGGGCTCGCCCCTCGTGCTCGCCCCTCGTGCTCGCCCCTCGTGCTCGCCCCTCGTGCTCGCTCTGTGCTCGCCCCGTGCTCACTCCGTGCTCGCTCTGTGCTCGCTTCTCGCCCCATGCTCGCTCCTCGCCCCGTGCTCGCTCCGTGCTCGCTCCGTGCTCGCTTCGTGCTCGCTCCGTGCTCGCTCCGTGCTCGCTCCTCGCTGCTCGCCCCGTGCTCGCTCCATGCCCCGAGCGAGCAATCCTCGTGCTCGCTCCGTGCTCGCTTATCGTGCTCGCTCCTCGCCCCGTGCTCGCTCCTCGCTCTGTGCTCGCCCCGTGCTCGCTCCGTGCTGGCTCCTCGTGCTCGCTCCTCGTGCTCGCTCTGTGCTCGCCCCGTGCTCGCTCCTCGTGCTCGCCCCGTGCTCGCCCCGTGCTCGCTCCTCGCTCTGTGATCGCCCCGTGCTCGCTCCGTGCTCGCTCCGTGCTCGCTTCTCGCCCCATGCTCGCTCCTCGCCCCGTGCTTGCTCCTCGCCCGGTGCTCGCTCCGTGCTCGCTCCTCGCTGCTTGGCCCGTGCTCGCTCCGTGCTCGCCCCCTGCTCGCTCCGTGCTCGCTCCGTGCTCGCTCCTCGCTGCTCGCCCCGTGCTCGCTCCGTACCCCGAGCGAGCAATCCTCGTGCTCGCTCCGTGCTCGCTTATCGTGCTCGCTCCTCGCCCTGTGCTCGCTCCTCGCTCTGTGCTCGCCCCGTGCTCGCTCCGTGCTGGCTCCTCGTGCTCGCTCCTTGTGCTCGCTCCTCGTGCTCGCTCTGTGCTCGCCCCGTAATCGCTCCTCGCCCGGTGCTCGCTCCGTGCTCGCTCCGTGCTCGCTCCTCGCTGCTTGCCCCGTGCTCGCTCCGTGCTCGCCCCCTGCTCGCCCCGTGCTCGCTCCTCACCCCGTGCTCGATCCGTGCTCGCTCCTCGCTCTGTGCTCGCTCCGTGCTCACTCCGTGCTCGCTCTGTGCTCGCTCCGTACTCGCTCCGTGCTCGCTCCGTACTCGCTCCGTGCTCGCTCCGTGCTCGCTCCGTGCTCGCTCCTCGCTCCGTGCTCGCTCCTCGCTCCGTGCTCGCTCCTCGCTCCGTGCTTGCTCCTCGCTCCGTGCTCGCTCCTCGCCCCGTGCTCGCTCCGTGCTCGCTCCGTGCTCGCTCCGTGCTCGCCCCATGCTTGCTCCTCGCCCCGTGCTCGCTCCGTGCTCGCTCCGTGCTCGCTCCTCGCTCGCTTTCAGGTAAGACTGTTTTTACTCCTCATCACTGCCGTCGCCTTCATGGTGATTCAGGTAAGATTGCTGCTCCTCCTCATCACTGCCGTCGCCTTCATGGTGTTTCAGGTAAGAATGCTGCTCCTTCTCCTCATCATTGCCGTCGCCTTCATGGTTTTTCAAGTAAGACTGCTGCCCCTCCTCATGACTGCTGTCGCCTTCATGGTGTTTTAGGTAAGACTGCTGCTCCTCCTCGTCACTGCCATTGCCTTCATGGTGTTTCAGGTAAGACTGCTGCTCCTTCTCCTCATCATTGCCGTCGCCTTCATGGTTTTTCAAGTAAGACTGCTGCCCCTCCTCATCACTGCTGTCGCCTTCATGGTGTTTCAGGTAAGACTGCTGCTCCTTCTCCTCATCATTGCCGTCGCCTTCATGGTTTTTCAAGTAAGACTGCTGCCCCTCCTCATCACTGCTGTCGCCTTCATGGTGTTTCAGGTAAGACTGCTGCTCCTTCTCCTCATCACTGCCGTCGCCTTCATGGTGTTTCAGGTAAGACTGCTGCTCCTTCTCCTCATCACTGCCATCGCCTTCAAGGTGTTTCAGATAAGACTGCTGCTCCTCCTCATCACTGCCGTAGCCTTCATGTTGTTTCAGGTAAGACTGCTGCTCCTTCTCCTCATCACTGCCGTCGCCTTTATGGTGTTTCAGGTACGACTGCTGCTCCTTCTCCTCATCACTGCCGTCGCCTTTATGGTGTTTCAGGTACGACTGCTGCTCCTCCTCCTCATCACTGCCGTCGCCTTTATGGTGTTTCAGGTACGACTGCTGCTCCTTCTTCTCATCACTGCCGTCGCCTTTATGGTGTTTAAGGTACGACTGCTGCTCCTTCTCCTCCTCACTGCCGTCTCCTTCATGGTGTTTCAGGTAAGACTGCTGCTCCTTCTCCTCATTACTGCCGTCGCCTTCATGGTGTTTCAGGTAAGAGTGCTGCTTCTCCTCATCAATGCCGTCGCCTTCATGGTGTTTACGAAAAGACTGCTGCTCCTTCTCCTCATCACTGCCGTTGCCTTCATGGTGTTTCAGGTACGACTGCTGCTCCTTCTCCTCATCACTGCCGTCGCCTTCATGGTGTTTCAGGTAAGACTGCTGCTCCTTCTCCTCATCATTGCCGTCGCCTTCATGGTGTTTCAGGTAAGACTGCTGCTCCTCCTCATCACTGCCGTCGTTTTCATGGTGTTTCAGGTAAGACTGCTGCTCCTTCTCCTCATCACAGCCGTCGCCTTCATGGTGTTTCAGGTAAGACTGCTGCTCCTTCTACTCATCACCGTCGTCGCCTTCATGGTGTTTCAGGTAAGACTGCTGCTCCTTCTCCTCATCACTGCCGTCGCCTTCATGGTGTTTCATGTAAGACTGCTGCTCCTCCTCATATCTGCCGTCGTTTTCATGGTGTTTCAGGTAAGACTGCTGCTCCTTCTCCTCATCACAGCCGTCGCCTTCATGGTGTTTCAGGTAAGACTGCTGCTCCTTCTACTCATCACCGTCGTCGCCTTCATGGTGTTTCAGGTAAGACTGCTGTTCCTTCTCCTCATCACTGCCGTTAACTTCGTGGTGTTTCAGGTAAGACTGCTGCTCCTTCTCCTAATCACTGCCGTCGCCTTCATGGTGTTTCAGGTAAGAGTGCTGGTCCTCCTCATCACTGCCGTCGCCTTCATGGTGTTTCAGGTAAGACTGCTGCTCCTCCTCATCAATGCCGTCGCCTTCATGGTGTTTCAGGTAAGACTGCTGCTCCTTCTCCTCATCATTGCCGTCGCCTTCATGGTGTTTCAGGTAAGACTGCTGCTCCTAATCATCACTGCCGTCGCCTAAATTGTGTTTCAGGTAAGACTTCTGCTGCTCCTCCTCATCACTGTCGTCGCCTTCATAGTGTTTTAGGTAAGACTGCTGCTCCTTCTCCTCATCACTGCCGTCGCCTTCATGGTGTTTCAGGTAAGACTGCTCCTTCTCATCATCACTGCTGTTGCCTTCATGGTTTTTCAGGTAAGACTGCTGCTCCTTCTCCTCATCACTGCCGTCGCCTTCATGGTGTTTCAGGTAAGACTGCTCCTTCTCCTCATCACTGCCGTCGCCTTCATGGTTTTTCAGGTAAGACTGCTGCTCCTTCTCCTCATCACTGCCATCGCCTTCATGGTGTTTCAGATAAGACTGCTGCTCCTCCTCATCACTGCCGTCGTTTTCATGGTGTTTCAGGTAAGACTGCTGCTCCTTCTCCTCATCACTGCCGTCGCATTCATGGTGTTTCAGGTACGACTGCTGCTCCTTATCGCATCACTGCCGTTGCCTTCATGGTGTTTCAGGTAAGACTGCTGCTCCTTTTCCTCATCACAGCCGTCGCCTTCATGGTGTTTCAGGTAAGACTGCTGCTCCTTCTACTCATCACCGTCGTCGCCTTCATGGTGTTTCAGGTAAGACTGCTGCTCGTTCTCCTCATCACTGCCGTCGCCTTCATGGTGTTTCAGGTAGGACTGCTGCTACTTCTCCTTATCACTGCCGTCGCCTTCATGGTGTTTCAGGTAAGAGTGCTGCTCCTCCTCATCACTGCCGTCGCCTTCATGGTGTGTCAGGTAAGACTGCTGATCCTCCTCATCAATGCCGTCGCCTTCATGGTGTTTCAGGTACGACTGCTGCTCCTTCTCCTCATCATTGCCGTCGCCTTCATGGTGTTTCAGGTACGACTGCTGCTCCTTCTCCTCATCACTGCCGTCGCCTTCATGGTGTTTCAGGTAAGACTGCTGCTCCTTCTCCTCATCACAGCCGTCGCCTTCATGGTGTTTCAGGTAAGACTGCTGCTCCTTCTCCTCATCACCGTCGTCGCCTTCATGGTGTTTCAGGTAAGACTGCTGCTCCTTCTACTCATCACTGTCGTCGCCTTCATGGTGTTTCAGGTAAGACTGCTGTTCCTTCTCCTCATCACTGCCGTTAACTTCGTGGTGTTTCAGGTAAGACTGCTGCTCCTTCTCCTCATCACTGCCGTCGCCTTCTTGGTGTTTCAGGTAAGACTGCTGCTCCTCCTCATCACTGCCGTCGTTTTCATGGTGTTTCAGGTAAGACTGCTGCTCCTTCTCCTCATCACAGCCGTCGCCTTCATGGTGTTTCAGGTAAGACTGCTGCTCCTTCTACTCATCACCGTCGTCGCCTTCATGGTGTTTCAGGTAAGACTGCTGCTCCTTCTCCTCATCACTGCCGTTAACTTCATGGTGTTTCAGGTAAGACTGCTGCTCCTTCTCCTAATCACTGCCGTCGCCTTCATGGTGTTTCAGGTAAGAGTGCTGGTCCTCCTCATCACTGCCGTCGCCTTCATGGTGTTTCAGGTAAGACTGCTGCTCCTCCTCATCAATGCCGTCGCCTTCATGGTGTTTCAGGTAAGACTGCTGCTCCTTCTCCTCATCACTGCCGTCGCCTTCAAGGTGTTTCAGGTAAGACTGTTTTTACTCCTCATAACTGCCGTCGCCTTCATGGTGTTTCAGGTAAGACTGCTGCTCCTTCTCCTCATCATTGCCGTCGCCTTCATGGTGTTTCAGGTACGACTGCTGCTCCTTCTCCTCATCACTGCCGTCGCCTTCATGGTGTTTCAGGTAAGACTGCTGCTCCTCCTCATCACTGCCGTCGCCTTCATGGTGTTTCAGGTAAGACCGCTACTCCTTCTCCTCTTCACTGCCGTCGCCTTCATGGTGTTTCAGGTAAGACCGCTACTCCTTCTCCTCATCACCGCCGTCGCCTTCATGGTGTTTCAGGTAAGACTGCTGCTTCTTCTCCTCATCACTGCCGTCGCCTTCACGGTTTTCCAGGTAAGACTGCTTCTCCTTCTCCTCATCATTGCCGTCGCCTTCATGGTTTTTCAAGTAAGACTGCTGCTCCTTCTCCTCATCACTGCCGTCGCCTTCAGGGTGTTTCAGGTAAGACTGCTGCTCCTTCTCCTCATCACTGCCGTCGCTTTCATGGTGTTTCAGGTAAGACTGCTCCTTCTCCTCATCACTTCCTTCGCCTTCATGGTGTTTCAGGTAAGACTGCTGCTCCTTCTCCTCATCACTGCCGTCGCCTTCATGATGTTTCAGGTACGACTGCTGCTCCTTGTCCTCATCACTGCCGTCGCCTTCATGGTGTTTCAGGTAAGACTGCTGATCCTCCTCATCACTGCCGTCGCCTTCATGGTGTTTCAGCTAAGACATCTGCTCCTTCTCCTCATCACTGCCGTCGCCTTCATGGTGTTTCAGATAAGACTGCTGCTCCTCCTCATCACTGCCGTAGCGTTCATCGTGTTTCAGGTAAGACTGCTGCTCCTCCTCATCACTGCCGTCGTTTTCATGTTGTTTCAGGTAAGACTGCTGCTCATTCTCCTCATCACTGCCGTCGCCTTCATGGTGTTTCAGTTAAGACTGCTGCTCCTTCTCCTCATCACTGCCGTCGCCTTCATGGTGTTTCAGGTAAGACTGCTCCTCCTCCTCATGACTGCTGTCGCCTTCATGGTGTTTTAGAAAAGACTGCTGCTCCTTCTCCTCATCACTGCCGTTGCCTTCATGGTGTTTCAGGTACGACTGCTGCTCCTTCTCCTCATCACTGCCGTCGCCTTCATGGTGTTTCAGGTAAGACTGCTGCTCCTTCTCCTCATCATTGCCGTCGCCTTCATGGTGTTTCAGTTAAGACTGCTGCTCCTCCTCATCACTGCCGTCGTTTTCATGGTGTTTCAGGTAAGACTGCTGCTCCTTCTCCTCATCACAGCCGTCGCCTTCATGGTGTTTCAGGTAAGACTGCTGCTCCTTCTACTCATCACCGTCGTCGCCTTCATGGTGTTTCAGGTAAGACTGCTGCTCCTTCTCCTCATCACTGCCGTCGCCTTCATGGTGTTTCATGTAAGACTGCTGCTCCTCCTCATATCTGCCGTCGTTTTCATGGTGTTTCAGGTAAGACTGCTGCTCCTTCTCCTCATCACAGCCGTCGCCTTCATGGTGTTTCAGGTAAGACTGCTGCTCCTTCTACTCATCACCGTCGTCGCCTTCATGGTGTTTCAGGTAAGACTGCTGTTCCTTCTCCTCATCACTGCCGTTAACTTCGTGGTGTTTCAGGTAAGACTGCTGCTCCTTCTCCTAATCACTGCCGTCGCCTTCATGGTGTTTCAGGTAAGAGTGCTGGTCCTCCTCATCACTGCCGTCGCCTTCATGGTGTTTCAGGTAAGACTGCTGCTCCTCCTCATCAATGCCGTCGCCTTCATGGTGTTTCAGGTAAGACTGCTGCTCCTTCTCCTCATCATTGCCGTCGCCTTCATGGTGTTTCAGGTACGACTGCTGCTCCTTCTCCTCATCACCGCCGTCGCCTTCATGGTGTTTCAGGTAAGACTGCTGCTCCTCCTCATCAATGCCGTCGCCTTCATGGTGTTTCAGGTAAGACTGCTACTCCTTCTCCTCTTCACTGCCGACGCCTTCATGGTGTTTCAGGTAAGACCGCTACTCCTTCTGCTCATCACCGCCGTCGCCTTCATGGTGTTTCAGGTAAGACTGCTGCTTCTTCTCCTCATCACTGCCGTCGCCTTCACGGTTTTTCAGGTAAGACTGCTGCTCCTTCTCCTCATCATTGCCGTCGCCTTCATGGTTTTTCAAGTAAGACTGCTGCTCCTTCTCCTCATCACTGCCGTCGCTTTCATGGTGTTTCAGGTAAGACTGCTCCTTCTCCTCATCACTTCCTTCGCCTTCATGATGTTTCAGGTACGACTGCTGCTCCTTCTCCTCATCACTGCCGTAGCGTTCATCGTGTTTCAGGTAAGACTGCTGCTCCTCCTCATCACTGCCGTCGTTTTCATCTTGTTTCAGGTAAGACTGCTGCTCCTTCTCCTCATCACTGCCGTCGCCTTTTTGGTGTTTCAGGTACGACTGCTGCTCCTTCTCCTCATCACTGCCGTCGCCTTTATGGTGTTTCAGGTACGACTGCTGCTCCTTCTCCTCATCTCTGCCAGCGCCTCCATGGTGTTTCAGGTAAGACTGCTGCTCCTTCTTCTCATTACTGCCGTCGCCTTCAAGGTGTTTCAGGTAAGACTGCTGCTCCTTCTTCTCATTACTGCCGTCGCCTTCATGGTGTTTCAGATACGACTGCTGCTCCTTCTCCTCATCACTGCCGTTGCCTTCATGGTGTTTCAGGTACGACTGCTGCTCCTTCTCCTCATCACTGCCGTTGCCTTCACGGTGTTTCAGGTACGACTGCTGCTCCTTCTCCTCATCACTGCCGTCACCTTCATGGTGTTTAAGGTAAGACTGCTGCTCCTTCTCCTCATCATTGCCGTCGCCTTCATGGTGTTTCAGGTAAGACTGCTGCTCCTAATCATCACTGCCGTCGCCTAAATTGTGTTTCAGGTAAGACTTCTGCTGCTCCTCCTCATCACTGTCGTCGCCTTCATAGTGTTTTAGGTAAGACTGCTGCTCCTTCTCCTCATCACTGCCGTCGCCTTCATGGTGTTTCAGGTAAGACTGCTCCTTCTCATCATCACTGCTGTTGCCTTCATGGTTTTTCAGGTAAGACTGCTGCTCCTTCTCCTCATCACTGCCGTCGCCTTCATGGTGTTTCAGGTAAGACTGCTCCTTCTCCTCATCACTGCCGTCGCCTTCATGGTTTTTCAGGTAAGACTGCTGCTCCTTCTCCTCATCACTGCCATCGCCTTCATGGTGTTTCAGATAAGACTGCTGCTCCTCCTCATCACTGCCGTCGTTTTCATGGTGTTTCAGGTAAGACTGCTGCTCCTTCTCCTCATCAATGCCGTCGCATTCATGGTGTTTCAGGTACGACTGCTGCTCCTTATCGCATCACTGCCGTTGCCTTCATGGTGTTTCAGGTAAGACTGCTGCTCCTTTTCCTCATCACAGCCGTCGCCTTCATGGTGTTTCAGGTAAGACTGCTGCTCCTTCTACTCATCACCGTCGTCGCCTTCATGGTGTTTCAGGTAAGACTGCTGCTCGTTCTCCTCATCACTGCCGTCGCCTTCATGGTGTTTCAGGTAGGACTGCTGCTACTTCTCCTTATCACTGCCGTCGCCTTCATGGTGTTTCAGGTAAGAGTGCTGCTCCTCCTCATCACTGCCGTCGCCTTCATGGTGTGTCAGGTAAGACTGCTGATCCTCCTCATCAATGCCGTCGCCTTCATGGTGTTTCAGGTACGACTGCTGCTCCTTCTCCTCATCATTGCCGTCGCCTTCATGGTGTTTCAGGTACGACTGCTGCTCCTTCTCCTCATCATTGCCGTCGCCTTCATGGTATTTCAGGTAAGACTGCTGCTCCTTCTCCTCATCACAGCCGTCGCCTTCATGGTGTTTCAGGTAAGACTGCTGCTCCTTCTCCTCATCACCGTCGTCGCCTTCATGGTGTTTCAGGTAAGACTGCTGCTCCTTCTACTCATCACTGTCGTCGCCTTCATGGTGTTTCAGGTAAGACTGCTGTTCCTTCTCCTCATCACTGCCGTTAACTTCGTGGTGTTTCAGGTAAGACTGCTGCTCCTTCTCCTCATCACTGCCGTCGCCTTCTTGGTGTTTCAGGTAAGACTGCTGCTCCTCCTCATCACTGCCGTCGTTTTCATGGTGTTTCAGGTAAGACTGCTGCTCCTTCTCCTCATCACAGCCGTCGCCTTCATGGTGTTTCAGGTAAGACTGCTGCTCCTTCTACTCATCACCGTCGTCGCCTTCATGGTGTTTCAGGTAAGACTGCTGCTCCTTCTCCTCATCACTGCCGTTAACTTCATGGTGTTTCAGGTAAGACTGCTGCTCCTTCTCCTAATCACTGCCGTCGCCTTAATGGTGTTTCAGGTAAGAGTGCTGGTCCTCCTCATCACTGCCGTCGCCTTCATGGTGTTTCAGGTAAGACTGCTGCTCCTTCTCCTAATCACTGCCGTCGCCTTCATGGTGTTTCAGGTAAGACTGCTGCTCCTTCTCCTCATCACTGCCGTCGCCTTCAAGGTGTTTCAGGTAAGACTGTTTTTACTCCTCATAACTGCCGTCGCCTTCATGGTGTTTCAGGTAAGACTGCTGCTCCTTCTCCTCATCATTGCCGTCGCCTTCATGGTGTTTCAGGTACGACTGCTGCTCCTTCTCCTCATCACTGCCGTCGCCTTCATGGTGTTTCAGGTAAGACTGCTGCTCCTCCTCATCACTGCCGTCGCCTTCATGGTGTTTCAGGTAAGACCGCTACTCCTTCTCCTCTTCACTGCCGTCGCCTTCATGGTGTTTCAGGTAAGACCGCTACTCCTTCTCCTCATCACCGCCGTCGCCTTCATGGTGTTTCAGGTAAGACTGCTGCTTCTTCTCCTCATCACTGCCGTCGCCTTCACGGTTTTCCAGGTAAGACTGCTTCTCCTTCTCCTCATCATTGCCGTCGCCTTCATGGTTTTTCAAGTAAGACTGCTGCTCCTTCTCCTCATCACTGCCGTCGCCTTCAGGGTGTTTCAGGTAAGACTGCTTCTCCTTCTCCTCATCACTGCCGTCGCTTTCATGGTGTTTCAGGTAAGTCTGCTCCTTCTCCTCATCACTTCCTTCGCCTTCATGGTGTTTCAGGTAAGACTGCTGCTCCTTCTCCTCATCACTGCCGTCGCCTTCATGATGTTTCAGGTACGACTGCTGCTCCTTGTCCTCATCACTGCCGTCGCCTTCATGGTGTTTCAGGTAAGACTGCTGATCCTCCTCATCACTGCCGTCGCCTTCATGGTGTTTCAGCTAAGACATCTGCTCCTTCTCCTCATCACTGCCGTCGCCTTCATGGTGTTTCAGGTAAGACTGCTGATCCTCCTCATCACTGCCGTCGCCTTCATGGTGTTTCAGTTAAGACTGCTGCTCCTTCTCCTCATCACTGCCGTCGCCTTCATGGTGTTTCAGGTAAGACTGCTCCTCCTCCTCATGACTGCTGTCGCCTTCATGGTGTTTTAGGTATGACTGCTGCTCCTCCTCGTCACTGCCATTGCCTTCATGGTGTTTCAGGTAAGACTGCTGCTCCTTCTCCTCATCATTGCCGTCGCCTTCATGGTTTTTCAAGTAAGACTGCTGCCCCTCCTCATCACTGCTGTCGCCTTCATGGTGTTTCAGGTAAGACTGCTGCTCCTTCTCCTCATCACTGCCGTCGCCTTCATGGTGTTTCAGGTAAGACTGCTCCTCCTCCTCATGACTGCTGTCGCCTTCATGGTGTTTTAGGTAAGACTGCTGCTCCTCCTCGTCACTGCCATTGCCTTCATGGTGTTTCAGGTAAGACTGCTGCTCCTTCTCCTCATCATTGCCGTCGCCTTCATGGTTTTTCAAGTAAGACTGCTGCCCCTCCTCATCACTGCTGTCGCCTTCATGGTGTTTCAAGTAAGACTGCTGCTCCTTCTCCTCATCACTGCCGTCGCCTTCATGGTGTTTCAGGTAAGACTGCTGCTCCTCCTCATCACTGCCGTAGCCTTCATCGTGTTTCAGGTAAGACTTCTGCTCCTTCTCCTGATCACTGCCGTCGCCCTCAAGGTGTTTCAGATAAGACTGCTGCTCCTCCTCATCACTGCCGTCGTTTTCATGGTGTTTCAGGTAAGACTGCTGCTCCTTCTCCTCATCACAGCCGTCGCCTTCATGGTGTTTCAGGTAAGACTGCTGCTCCTTCTACTCATCACCGTCGTCGCCTTCATGGTGTTTCAGGTAAGACTGCTGCTCCTTCTCCTCATCACTGCCGTTAACTTCATGGTGTTTCAGGTAAGACTGCTGCTCCTTCTCCTAATCACTGCCGTCGCCTTCATGGTGTTTCAGGTAAGAGTGCTGGTCCTCCTCATCACTGCCGTCGCCTTCATGGTGTTTCAGGTAAGACTGCTGCTCCTCCTCATCAATGCCGTCGCCTTCATGGTGTTTCAGGTAAGACTGCTGCTCCTTCTCCTCATCACTGCCGTCGCCTTCAAGGTGTTTCAGGTAAGACTGTTTTTACTCCTCATAACTGCCGTCGCCTTCATGGTGTTTCAGGTAAGACTGCTGCTCCTTCTCCTCATCATTGCCGTCGCCTTCATGGTGTTTCAGGTACGACTGCTGCTCCTTCTCCTCATCACTGCCGTCGCCTTCATGGTGTTTCAGGTAAGACTGCTGCTCCTCCTCATCACTGCCGTCGCCTTCATGGTGTTTCAGGTAAGACCGCTACTCCTTCTCCTCTTCACTGCCGTCGCCTTCATGGTGTTTCAGGTAAGACCGCTACTCCTTCTCCTCATCACCGCCGTCGCCTTCATGGTGTTTCAGGTAAGACTGCTGCTTCTTCTCCTCATCACTGCCGTCGCCTTCACGGTTTTCCAGGTAAGACTGCTTCTCCTTCTCCTCATCATTGCCGTCGCCTTCATGGTTTTTCAAGTAAGACTGCTGCTCCTTCTCCTCATCACTGCCGTCGCCTTCAGGGTGTTTCAGGTAAGACTGCTGCTCCTTCTCCTCATCACTGCCGTCGCTTTCATGGTGTTTCAGGTAAGACTGCTCCTTCTCCTCATCACTTCCTTCGCCTTCATGGTGTTTCAGGTAAGACTGCTGCTCCTTCTCCTCATCACTGCCGTCGCCTTCATGATGTTTCAGGTACGACTGCTGCTCCTTGTCCTCATCACTGCCGTCGCCTTCATGGTGTTTCAGGTAAGACTGCTGATCCTCCTCATCACTGCCGTCGCCTTCATGGTGTTTCAGCTAAGACATCTGCTCCTTCTCCTCATCACTGCCGTCGCCTTCATGGTGTTTCAGGTAAGACTGCTGATCCTCCTCATCACTGCCGTCGCCTTCATGGTGTTTCAGTTAAGACTGCTGCTCCTTCTCCTCATCACTGCCGTCGCCTTCATGGTGTTTCAGGTACGACTGCTGCTCCTTCTCCTCATCACTGCCGTCGCCTTCATGGTGTTTCAGGTAAGACTGCTGCTCCTCCTCATCACTGCCGTCGCCTTCATGGTGTTTCAGGTAAGACCGCTACTCCTTCTCCTCTTCACTGCCGTCGCCTTCATGGTGTTTCAGGTAAGACCGCTACTCCTTCTCCTCATCACCGCCGTCGCCTTCATGGTGTTTCAGGTAAGACTGCTGCTTCTTCTCCTCATCACTGCCGTCGCCTTCACGGTTTTCCAGGTAAGACTGCTTCTCCTTCTCCTCATCATTGCCGTCGCCTTCATGGTTTTTCAAGTAAGACTGCTGCTCCTTCTCCTCATCACTGCCGTCGCCTTCAGGGTGTTTCAGGTAAGACTGCTGCTCCTTCTCCTCATCACTGCCGTCGCTTTCATGGTGTTTCAGGTAAGACTGCTCCTTCTCCTCATCACTTCCTTCGCCTTCATGGTGTTTCAGGTAAGACTGCTGCTCCTTCTCCTCATCACTGCCGTCGCCTTCATGATGTTTCAGGTACGACTGCTGCTCCTTGTCCTCATCACTGCCGTCGCCTTCATGGTGTTTCAGGTAAGACTGCTGATCCTCCTCATCACTGCCGTCGCCTTCATGGTGTTTCAGCTAAGACATCTGCTCCTTCTCCTCATCACTGCCGTCGCCTTCATGGTGTTTCAGGTAAGACTGCTGATCCTCCTCATCACTGCCGTCGCCTTCATGGTGTTTCAGTTAAGACTGCTGCTCCTTCTCCTCATCACTGCCGTCGCCTTCATGGTGTTTCAGGTAAGACTGCTCCTCCTCCTCATGACTGCTGTCGCCTTCATGGTGTTTTAGGTATGACTGCTGCTCCTCCTCGTCACTGCCATTGCCTTCATGGTGTTTCAGGTAAGACTGCTGCTCCTTCTCCTCATCATTGCCGTCGCCTTCATGGTTTTTCAAGTAAGACTGCTGCCCCTCCTCATCACTGCTGTCGCCTTCATGGTGTTTCAGGTAAGACTGCTGCTCCTTCTCCTCATCACTGCCGTCGCCTTCATGGTGTTTCAGGTAAGACTGCTCCTCCTCCTCATGACTGCTGTCGCCTTCATGGTGTTTTAGGTAAGACTGCTGCTCCTCCTCGTCACTGCCATTGCCTTCATGGTGTTTCAGGTAAGACTGCTGCTCCTTCTCCTCATCATTGCCGTCGCCTTCATGGTTTTTCAAGTAAGACTGCTGCCCCTCCTCATCACTGCTGTCGCCTTCATGGTGTTTCAGGTAAGACTGCTGCTCCTTCTCCTCATCACTGCCATCGTCTTCAAGGTGTTTCAGATAAGACTGCTGCTCCTCCTCATCACTGCCGTAGCCTTCATCGTGTTTCAGGTAAGACTTCTGCTCCTTCTCCTCATCACTGCCGTCGCCCTCAAGGTGTTTCAGATAAGACTGCTGCTCCTCCTCATCACTGCCGTCGCCTTCATGTTGTTTCAGGTAAGACTGCTGCTCCTTCTCCTCATCACTGCCGTCGCCTTTATGGTGTTTCAGGTAAGACTGCTGCTCCTTCTCCTCATCACTGCCGTCGCCTTTATGGTGTTTCAGGTACGACTGCTGCTCCTCCTCCTCATCACTGCCGTCGCCTTTATGGTGTTTCAGGTACGACTGCTGCTCCTCCTCCTCATCACTGCCATCGCCTTTATGGTGTTTCAGGTACGACTGCTGCTCCTTCTTCTCATCACTGCCGTCGCCTTTATGGTGTTTAAGGTACGACTGCTGCTCCTTCTCCTCATCACTGCCGTCTCCTTCATGGTGTTTCAGGTAAGACTGCTGCTCCTTCTCCTCATTACTGCCGTCGCCTTCATGGTGTTTCAGGTAAGAGTGCTGCTTCTCCTCATCAATGCCGTCGCCTTCATGGTGTTTACGAAAAGACTGCTGCTCCTTCTCCTCATCACTGCCGTTGCCTTCATGGTGTTTCAGGTACGACTGCTGCTCCTTCTCCTCATCACTGCCGTCGCCTTCATGGTGTTTCAGGTAAGACTGCTGCTCCTTCTCCTCATCATTGCCGTCGCCTTCATGGTGTTTCAGGTAAGACTGCTGCTCCTCCTCATCACTGCCGTCGTTTTCATGGTGTTTCAGGTAAGACAGCTGCTCTTTCTCCTCATCACAGCCGTCGCCTTCATGGTGTTTCAGGTAAGACTGCTGCTCCTTCTACTCATCACCGTCGTCGCCTTCATGGTGTTTCAGGTAAGACTGCTGCTCCTTCTCCTCATCACTGCCGTCGCCTTCATGGTGTTTCATGTAAGACTGCTGCTCCTCCTCATATCTGCCGTCGTTTTCATGGTGTTTCAGGTAAGACTGCTGCTCCTTCTCCTCATCACAGCCGTCGCCTTCATGGTGTTTCAGGTAAGACTGCTGCTCCTTCTACTCATCACCGTCGTCGCCTTCATGGTGTTTCAGGTAAGACTGCTGTTCCTTCTCCTCATCACTGCCGTTAACTTCGTGGTGTTTCAGGTAAGACTGCTGCTCCTTCTCCTAATCACTGCCGTCGCCTTCATGGTGTTTCAGGTAAGAGTGCTGGTCCTCCTCATCACTGCCGTCGCCTTCATGGTGTTTCAGGTAAGACTGCTGCTCCTCCTCATCAATGCCGTCGCCTTCATGGTGTTTCAGGTAAGACTGCTGCTCCTTCTCCTCATCATTGCCGTCGCCTTCATGGTGTTTCAGGTACGACTGCTGCTCCTTCTCCTCATCACCGCCGTCGCCTTCATGGTGTTTCAGGTAAGACTGCTGCTCCTCCTCATCAATGCCGTCGCCTTCATGGTGTTTCAGGTAAGACTGCTACTCCTTCTCCTCTTCACTGCCGTCGCCTTCATGGTGTTTCAGGTAAGACTGCTGCTCCTCCTCATCACTGCCGTCGTTTTCATGGTGTTTCAGGTAAGACTGCTGCTCCTTCTCCTCATCACTGCCGTCGCCTTCATGGTGTTTCAGGTAAGACTGCTCCTTCTCATCATCACTGCCGTTGCCTTCATGGTTTTTCAGGTAAGACTGCTGCTCCTTCTCCTCATCACTGCCGTCGCCTTCATGGTGTTTCAGGTAAGACTGCTCCTTCTCCTCATCACTGCCGTCGCCTTCATGGTTTTTCAGGTAAGGCTGCTGCTCCTTGTCCTCATCACTGCCGTCGCCTTCATGGTGTTTCAGGTAAGACTGCTGATCCTCCTCATCACTGCCGTCGCCTTCATGGTGTTTCAGCTAAGACATCTGCTCCTTCTCCTCATCACTGCCGTCGCCTTCATGGTGTTTCAGGTAAGACTGCTGATCCTCCTCATCACTGCCGTCGCCTTCATGGTGTTTCAGTTAAGACTGCTGCTCCTTCTCCTCATCACTGCCGTCGCCTTCATGGTGTTTCAGGTACGACTGCTGCTCCTTCTCCTCATCACTGCCGTCGCCTTCATGGTGTTTCAGGTAAGACTGCTGCTCCTCCTCATCACTGCCGTCGCCTTCATGGTGTTTTAGGTAAGACCGCTACTCCTTCTCCTCTTCACTGCCGTCGCCTTCATGGTGTTTCAGGTAAGACCGCTACTCCTTCTCCTCATCACCGCCGTCGCCTTCATGGTGTTTCAGGTAAGACTGCTGCTTCTTCTCCTCATCACTGCCGTCGCCTTCACGGTTTTCCAGGTAAGACTGCTTCTCCTTCTCCTCATCATTGCCGTCGCCTTCATGGTTTTTCAAGTAAGACTGCTGCTCCTTCTCCTCATCACTGCCGTCGCCTTCAGGGTGTTTCAGGTAAGACTGCTGCTCCTTCTCCTCATCACTGCCGTCGCTTTCATGGTGTTTCAGGTAAGACTGCTCCTTCTCCTCATCACTTCCTTCGCCTTCATGGTGTTTCAGGTAAGACTGCTGCTCCTTCTCCTCATCACTGCCGTCGCCTTCATGATGTTTCAGGTACGACTGCTGCTCCTTGTCCTCATCACTGCCGTCGCCTTCATGGTGTTTCAGGTAAGACTGCTGATCCTCCTCATCACTGCCGTCGCCTTCATGGTGTTTCAGCTAAGACATCTGCTCCTTCTCCTCATCACTGCCGTCGCCTTCATGGTGTTTCAGGTAAGACTGCTGATCCTCCTCATCACTGCCGTCGCCTTCATGGTGTTTCAGTTAAGACTGCTGCTCCTTCTCCTCATCACTGCCGTCGCCTTCATGGTGTTTCAGGTAAGACTGCTCCTCCTCCTCATGACTGCTGTCGCCTTCATGGTGTTTTAGGTATGACTGCTGCTCCTCCTCGTCACTGCCATTGCCTTCATGGTGTTTCAGGTAAGACTGCTGCTCCTTCTCCTCATCATTGCCGTCGCCTTCATGGTTTTTCAAGTAAGACTGCTGCCCCTCCTCATCACTGCTGTCGCCTTCATGGTGTTTCAGGTAAGACTGCTGCTCCTTCTCCTCATCACTGCCGTCGCCTTCATGGTGTTTCAGGTAAGACTGCTCCTCCTCCTCATGACTGCTGTCGCCTTCATGGTGTTTTAGGTAAGACTGCTGCTCCTCCTCGTCACTGCCATTGCCTTCATGGTGTTTCAGGTAAGACTGCTGCTCCTTCTCCTCATCATTGCCGTCGCCTTCATGGTTTTTCAAGTAAGACTGCTGCCCCTCCTCATCACTGCTGTCGCCTTCATGGTGTTTCAGGTAAGACTGCTGCTCCTTGTCCTCATCACTGCCATCGCCTTCAAGGTGTTTCAGATAAGACTGCTGCTCCTCCTCATCACTGCCGTAGCCTTCATCGTGTTTCAGGTAAGACTTCTGCTCCTTCTCCTCATCACTGCCGTCGCCCTCAAGGTGTTTCAGATAAGACTGCTGCTCCTCCTCATCACTGCCGTCGCCTTCATGTTGTTTCAGGTAAGACTGCTGCTCCTTCTCCTCATCACTGCCGTCGCCTTTATGGTGTTTCAGGTAAGACTGCTGCTCCTTCTCCTCATCACTGCCGTCGCCTTTATGGTGTTTCAGGTACGACTGCTGCTCCTCCTCCTCATCACTGCCGTCGCCTTTATGGTGTTTCAGGTACGACTGCTGCTCCTCCTCCTCATCACTGCCATCGCCTTTATGGTGTTTCAGGTACGACTGCTGCTCCTTCTTCTCATCACTGCCGTCGCCTTTATGGTGTTTAAGGTACGACTGCTGCTCCTTCTCCTCATCACTGCCGTCTCCTTCATGGTGTTTCAGGTAAGACTGCTGCTCCTTCTCCTCATTACTGCCGTCGCCTTCATGGTGTTTCAGGTAAGAGTGCTGCTTCTCCTCATCAATGCCGTCGCCTTCATGGTGTTTACGAAAAGACTGCTGCTCCTTCTCCTCATCACTGCCGTTGCCTTCATGGTGTTTCAGGTACGACTGCTGCTCCTTCTCCTCATCACTGCCGTCGCCTTCATGGTGTTTCAGGTAAGACTGCTGCTCCTTCTCCTCATCATTGCCGTCGCCTTCATGGTGTTTCAGGTAAGACTGCTGCTCCTCCTCATCACTGCCGTCGTTTTCATGGTGTTTCAGGTAAGACAGCTGCTCTTTCTCCTCATCACAGCCGTCGCCTTCATGGTGTTTCAGGTAAGACTGCTGCTCCTTCTACTCATCACCGTCGTCGCCTTCATGGTGTTTCAGGTAAGACTGCTGCTCCTTCTCCTCATCACTGCCGTCGCCTTCATGGTGTTTCAGGTAAGACTGCTGATCCTCCTCATCACTGCCGTCGCCTTCATGGTGTTTCAGCTAAGACATCTGCTCCTTCTCCTCATCACTGCCGTCGCCTTCATGGTGTTTCAGGTAAGACTGCTGATCCTCCTCATCACTGCCGTCGCCTTCATGGTGTTTCAGTTAAGACTGCTGCTCCTTCTCCTCATCACTGCCGTCGCCTTCATGGTGTTTCAGGTACGACTGCTGCTCCTTCTCCTCATCACTGCCGTCGCCTTCATGGTGTTTCAGGTAAGACTGCTGCTCCTCCTCATCACTGCCGTCGCCTTCATGGTGTTTCAGGTAAGACCGCTACTCCTTCTCCTCTTCACTGCCGTCGCCTTCATGGTGTTTCAGGTAAGACCGCTACTCCTTCTCCTCATCACCGCCGTCGCCTTCATGGTGTTTCAGGTAAGACTGCTGCTTCTTCTCCTCATCACTGCCGTCGCCTTCACGGTTTTCCAGGTAAGACTGCTTCTCCTTCTCCTCATCATTGCCGTCGCCTTCATGGTTTTTCAAGTAAGACTGCTGCTCCTTCTCCTCATCACTGCCGTCGCCTTCAGGGTGTTTCAGGTAAGACTGCTGCTCCTTCTCCTCATCACTGCCGTCGCTTTCATGGTGTTTCAGGTAAGACTGCTCCTTCTCCTCATCACTTCCTTCGCCTTCATGGTGTTTCAGGTAAGACTGCTGCTCCTTCTCCTCATCACTGCCGTCGCCTTCATGATGTTTCAGGTACGACTGCTGCTCCTTGTCCTCATCACTGCCGTCGCCTTCATGGTGTTTCAGGTAAGACTGCTGATCCTCCTCATCACTGCCGTCGCCTTCATGGTGTTTCAGGTAAGACTGCTGCTCCTCCTCATCAATGCCGTCGCCTTCATGGTGTTTCAGGTAAGACTGCTGCTCCTTCTCCTCATCATTGCCGTCGCCTTCATGGTGTTTCAGGTACGACTGCTGCTCCTTCTCCTCATCACCGCCGTCGCCTTCATGGTGTTTCAGGTAAGACTGCTGCTCCTCCTCATCAATGCCGTCGCCTTCATGGTGTTTCAGGTAAGACTGCTACTCCTTCTCCTCTTCACTGCCGTCGCCTTCATGGTGTTTCAGGTAAGACTGCTGCTCCTCCTCATCACTGCCGTCGTTTTCATGGTGTTTCAGGTAAGACTGCTGCTCCTTCTCCTCATCACTGCCGTCGCCTTCATGGTGTTTCAGGTAAGACTGCTCCTTCTCATCATCACTGCCGTTGCCTTCATGGTTTTTCAGGTAAGACTGCTGCTCCTTCTCCTCATCACTGCCGTCGCCTTCATGGTGTTTCAGGTAAGACTGCTCCTTCTCCTCATCACTGCCGTCGCCTTCATGGTTTTTCAGGTAAGGCTGCTGCTCCTTGTCCTCATCACTGCCGTCGCCTTCATGGTGTTTCAGGTAAGACTGCTGATCCTCCTCATCACTGCCGTCGCCTTCATGGTGTTTCAGCTAAGACATCTGCTCCTTCTCCTCATCACTGCCGTCGCCTTCATGGTGTTTCAGGTAAGACTGCTGCTTCTTCTCCTCATCACTGCCGTCGCCTTCACGGTTTTCCAGGTAAGACTGCTTCTCCTTCTCCTCATCATTGCCGTCGCCTTCATGGTTTTTCAAGTAAGACTGCTGCTCCTTCTCCTCATCACTGCCGTCGCCTTCAGGGTGTTTCAGGTAAGACTGCTGCTCCTTCTCCTCATCACTGCCGTCGCTTTCATGGTGTTTCAGGTAAGACTGCTCCTTCTCCTCATCACTTCCTTCGCCTTCATGGTGTTTCAGGTAAGACTGCTGCTCCTTCTCCTCATCACTGCCGTCGCCTTCATGATGTTTCAGGTACGACTGCTGCTCCTTGTCCTCATCACTGCCGTCGCCTTCATGGTGTTTCAGGTAAGACTGCTGATCCTCCTCATCACTGCCGTCGCCTTCATGGTGTTTCAGCTAAGACATCTGCTCCTTCTCCTCATCACTGCCGTCGCCTTCATGGTGTTTCAGGTAAGACTGCTGATCCTCCTCATCACTGCCGTCGCCTTCATGGTGTTTCAGTTAAGACTGCTGCTCCTTCTCCTCATCACTGCCGTCGCCTTCATGGTGTTTCAGGTAAGACTGCTCCTCCTCCTCATGACTGCTGTCGCCTTCATGGTGTTTTAGGTATGACTGCTGCTCCTCCTCGTCACTGCCATTGCCTTCATGGTGTTTCAGGTAAGACTGCTGCTCCTTCTCCTCATCATTGCCGTCGCCTTCATGGTTTTTCAAGTAAGACTGCTGCCCCTCCTCATCACTGCTGTCGCCTTCATGGTGTTTCAGGTAAGACTGCTGCTCCTTCTCCTCATCACTGCCGTCGCCTTCATGGTGTTTCAGGTAAGACTGCTCCTCCTCCTCATGACTGCTGTCGCCTTCATGGTGTTTTAGGTAAGACTGCTGCTCCTCCTCGTCACTGCCATTGCCTTCATGGTGTTTCAGGTAAGACTGCTGCTCCTTCTCCTCATCATTGCCGTCGCCTTCATGGTTTTTCAAGTAAGACTGCTGCCCCTCCTCATCACTGCTGTCGCCTTCATGGTGTTTCAGGTAAGACTGCTGCTCCTTGTCCTCATCACTGCCATCGCCTTCAAGGTGTTTCAGATAAGACTGCTGCTCCTCCTCATCACTGCCGTAGCCTTCATCGTGTTTCAGGTAAGACTTCTGCTCCTTCTCCTCATCACTGCCGTCGCCCTCAAGGTGTTTCAGATAAGACTGCTGCTCCTCCTCATCACTGCCGTCGCCTTCATGTTGTTTCAGGTAAGACTGCTGCTCCTTCTCCTCATCACTGCCGTCGCCTTTATGGTGTTTCAGGTAAGACTGCTGCTCCTTCTCCTCATCACTGCCGTCGCCTTTATGGTGTTTCAGGTACGACTGCTGCTCCTCCTCCTCATCACTGCCGTCGCCTTTATGGTGTTTCAGGTACGACTGCTGCTCCTCCTCCTCATCACTGCCATCGCCTTTATGGTGTTTCAGGTACGACTGCTGCTCCTTCTTCTCATCACTGCCGTCGCCTTTATGGTGTTTAAGGTACGACTGCTGCTCCTTCTCCTCATCACTGCCGTCTCCTTCATGGTGTTTCAGGTAAGACTGCTGCTCCTTCTCCTCATTACTGCCGTCGCCTTCATGGTGTTTCAGGTAAGAGTGCTGCTTCTCCTCATCAATGCCGTCGCCTTCATGGTGTTTACGAAAAGACTGCTGCTCCTTCTCCTCATCACTGCCGTTGCCTTCATGGTGTTTCAGGTACGACTGCTGCTCCTTCTCCTCATCACTGCCGTCGCCTTCATGGTGTTTCAGGTAAGACTGCTGCTCCTTCTCCTCATCATTGCCGTCGCCTTCATGGTGTTTCAGGTAAGACTGCTGCTCCTCCTCATCACTGCCGTCGTTTTCATGGTGTTTCAGGTAAGACAGCTGCTCTTTCTCCTCATCACAGCCGTCGCCTTCATGGTGTTTCAGGTAAGACTGCTGCTCCTTCTACTCATCACCGTCGTCGCCTTCATGGTGTTTCAGGTAAGACTGCTGCTCCTTCTCCTCATCACTGCCGTCGCCTTCATGGTGTTTCAGGTAAGACTGCTGATCCTCCTCATCACTGCCGTCGCCTTCATGGTGTTTCAGCTAAGACATCTGCTCCTTCTCCTCATCACTGCCGTCGCCTTCATGGTGTTTCAGGTAAGACTGCTGATCCTCCTCATCACTGCCGTCGCCTTCATGGTGTTTCAGTTAAGACTGCTGCTCCTTCTCCTCATCACTGCCGTCGCCTTCATGGTGTTTCAGGTACGACTGCTGCTCCTTCTCCTCATCACTGCCGTCGCCTTCATGGTGTTTCAGGTAAGACTGCTGCTCCTCCTCATCACTGCCGTCGCCTTCATGGTGTTTCAGGTAAGACCGCTACTCCTTCTCCTCTTCACTGCCGTCGCCTTCATGGTGTTTCAGGTAAGACCGCTACTCCTTCTCCTCATCACCGCCGTCGCCTTCATGGTGTTTCAGGTAAGACTGCTGCTTCTTCTCCTCATCACTGCCGTCGCCTTCACGGTTTTCCAGGTAAGACTGCTTCTCCTTCTCCTCATCATTGCCGTCGCCTTCATGGTTTTTCAAGTAAGACTGCTGCTCCTTCTCCTCATCACTGCCGTCGCCTTCAGGGTGTTTCAGGTAAGACTGCTGCTCCTTCTCCTCATCACTGCCGTCGCTTTCATGGTGTTTCAGGTAAGACTGCTCCTTCTCCTCATCACTTCCTTCGCCTTCATGGTGTTTCAGGTAAGACTGCTGCTCCTTCTCCTCATCACTGCCGTCGCCTTCATGATGTTTCAGGTACGACTGCTGCTCCTTGTCCTCATCACTGCCGTCGCCTTCATGGTGTTTCAGGTAAGACTGCTGATCCTCCTCATCACTGCCGTCGCCTTCATGGTGTTTCAGGTAAGACTGCTGCTCCTCCTCATCAATGCCGTCGCCTTCATGGTGTTTCAGGTAAGACTGCTGCTCCTTCTCCTCATCATTGCCGTCGCCTTCATGGTGTTTCAGGTACGACTGCTGCTCCTTCTCCTCATCACCGCCGTCGCCTTCATGGTGTTTCAGGTAAGACTGCTGCTCCTCCTCATCAATGCCGTCGCCTTCATGGTGTTTCAGGTAAGACTGCTACTCCTTCTCCTCTTCACTGCCGTCGCCTTCATGGTGTTTCAGGTAAGACTGCTGCTCCTCCTCATCACTGCCGTCGTTTTCATGGTGTTTCAGGTAAGACTGCTGCTCCTTCTCCTCATCACTGCCGTCGCCTTCATGGTGTTTCAGGTAAGACTGCTCCTTCTCATCATCACTGCCGTTGCCTTCATGGTTTTTCAGGTAAGACTGCTGCTCCTTCTCCTCATCACTGCCGTCGCCTTCATGGTGTTTCAGGTAAGACTGCTCCTTCTCCTCATCACTGCCGTCGCCTTCATGGTTTTTCAGGTAAGGCTGCTGCTCCTTGTCCTCATCACTGCCGTCGCCTTCATGGTGTTTCAGGTAAGACTGCTGATCCTCCTCATCACTGCCGTCGCCTTCATGGTGTTTCAGCTAAGACATCTGCTCCTTCTCCTCATCACTGCCGTCGCCTTCATGGTGTTTCAGGTAAGACTGCTGATCCTCCTCATCACTGCCGTCGCCTTCATGGTGTTTCAGTTAAGACTGCTGCTCCTTCTCCTCATCACTGCCGTCGCCTTCATGGTGTTTCAGGTACGACTGCTGCTCCTTCTCCTCATCACTGCCGTCGCCTTCATGGTGTTTCAGGTAAGACTGCTGCTCCTCCTCATCACTGCCGTCGCCTTCATGGTGTTTCAGGTAAGACCGCTACTCCTTCTCCTCTTCACTGCCGTCGCCTTCATGGTGTTTCAGGTAAGACCGCTACTCCTTCTCCTCATCACCGCCGTCGCCTTCATGGTGTTTCAGGTAAGACTGCTGCTTCTTCTCCTCATCACTGCCGTCGCCTTCACGGTTTTCCAGGTAAGACTGCTTCTCCTTCTCCTCATCATTGCCGTCGCCTTCATGGTTTTTCAAGTAAGACTGCTGCTCCTTCTCCTCATCACTGCCGTCGCCTTCAGGGTGTTTCAGGTAAGACTGCTGCTCCTTCTCCTCATCACTGCCGTCGCTTTCATGGTGTTTCAGGTAAGACTGCTCCTTCTCCTCATCACTTCCTTCGCCTTCATGGTGTTTCAGGTAAGACTGCTGCTCCTTCTCCTCATCACTGCCGTCGCCTTCATGATGTTTCAGGTACGACTGCTGCTCCTTGTCCTCATCACTGCCGTCGCCTTCATGGTGTTTCAGGTAAGACTGCTAATCCTCCTCATCACTGCCGTCGCCTTCATGGTGTTTCAGCTAAGACATCTGCTCCTTCTCCTCATCACTGCCGTCGCCTTCATGGTGTTTCAGGTAAGACTGCTGATCCTCCTCATCACTGCCGTCGCCTTCATGGTGTTTCAGTTAAGACTGCTGCTCCTTCTCCTCATCACTGCCGTCGCCTTCATGGTGTTTCAGGTAAGACTGCTCCTCCTCCTCATGACTGCTGTCGCCTTCATGGTGTTTTAGGTATGACTGCTGCTCCTCCTCGTCACTGCCATTGCCTTCATGGTGTTTCAGGTAAGACTGCTGCTCCTTCTCCTCATCATTGCCGTCGCCTTCATGGTTTTTCAAGTAAGACTGCTGCCCCTCCTCATCACTGCTGTCGCCTTCATGGTGTTTCAGGTAAGACTGCTGCTCCTTCTCCTCATCACTGCCGTCGCCTTCATGGTGTTTCAGGTAAGACTGCTCCTCCTCCTCATGACTGCTGTCGCCTTCATGGTGTTTTAGGTAAGACTGCTGCTCCTCCTCGTCACTGCCATTGCCTTCATGGTGTTTCAGGTAAGACTGCTGCTCCTTCTCCTCATCATTGCCGTCGCCTTCATGGTTTTTCAAGTAAGACTGCTGCCCCTCCTCATCACTGCTGTCGCCTTCATGGTGTTTCAGGTAAGACTGCTGCTCCTTCTCCTCATCACTGCCATCGCCTTCAAGGTGTTTCAGATAAGACTGCTGCTCCTCCTCATCACTGCCGTAGCCTTCATCGTGTTTCAGGTAAGACTTCTGCTCCTTCTCCTCATCACTGCCGTCGCCCTCAAGGTGTTTCAGATAAGACTGCTGCTCCTCCTCATCACTGCCGTCGCCTTCATGTTGTTTCAGGTAAGACTGCTGCTCCTTCTCCTCATCACTGCCGTCGCCTTTATGGTGTTTCAGGTAAGACTGCTGCTCCTTCTCCTCATCACTGCCGTCGCCTTTATGGTGTTTCAGGTACGACTGCTGCTCCTCCTCCTCATCACTGCCGTCGCCTTTATGGTGTTTCAGGTACGACTGCTGCTCCTCCTCCTCATCACTGCCATCGCCTTTATGGTGTTTCAGGTACGACTGCTGCTCCTTCTTCTCATCACTGCCGTCGCCTTTATGGTGTTTAAGGTACGACTGCTGCTCCTTCTCCTCATCACTGCCGTCTCCTTCATGGTGTTTCAGGTAAGACTGCTGCTCCTTCTCCTCATTACTGCCGTCGCCTTCATGGTGTTTCAGGTAAGAGTGCTGCTTCTCCTCATCAATGCCGTCGCCTTCATGGTGTTTACGAAAAGACTGCTGCTCCTTCTCCTCATCACTGCCGTTGCCTTCATGGTGTTTCAGGTACGACTGCTGCTCCTTCTCCTCATCACTGCCGTCGCCTTCATGGTGTTTCAGGTAAGACTGCTGCTCCTTCTCCTCATCATTGCCGTCGCCTTCATGGTGTTTCAGGTAAGACTGCTGCTCCTCCTCATCACTGCCGTCGTTTTCATGGTGTTTCAGGTAAGACAGCTGCTCTTTCTCCTCATCACAGCCGTCGCCTTCATGGTGTTTCAGGTAAGACTGCTGCTCCTTCTACTCATCACCGTCGTCGCCTTCATGGTGTTTCAGGTAAGACTGCTGCTCCTTCTCCTCATCACTGCCGTCGCCTTCATGGTGTTTCAGGTAAGACTGCTGATCCTCCTCATCACTGCCGTCGCCTTCATGGTGTTTCAGCTAAGACATCTGCTCCTTCTCCTCATCACTGCCGTCGCCTTCATGGTGTTTCAGGTAAGACTGCTGATCCTCCTCATCACTGCCGTCGCCTTCATGGTGTTTCAGTTAAGACTGCTGCTCCTTCTCCTCATCACTGCCGTCGCCTTCATGGTGTTTCAGGTACGACTGCTGCTCCTTCTCCTCATCACTGCCGTCGCCTTCATGGTGTTTCAGGTAAGACTGCTGCTCCTCCTCATCACTGCCGTCGCCTTCATGGTGTTTCAGGTAAGACCGCTACTCCTTCTCCTCTTCACTGCCGTCGCCTTCATGGTGTTTCAGGTAAGACCGCTACTCCTTCTCCTCATCACCGCCGTCGCCTTCATGGTGTTTCAGGTAAGACTGCTGCTTCTTCTCCTCATCACTGCCGTCGCCTTCACGGTTTTCCAGGTAAGACTGCTTCTCCTTCTCCTCATCATTGCCGTCGCCTTCATGGTTTTTCAAGTAAGACTGCTGCTCCTTCTCCTCATCACTGCCGTCGCCTTCAGGGTGTTTCAGGTAAGACTGCTGCTCCTTCTCCTCATCACTGCCGTCGCTTTCATGGTGTTTCAGGTAAGACTGCTCCTTCTCCTCATCACTTCCTTCGCCTTCATGATGTTTCAGGTACGACTGCTGCTCCTTGTCCTCATCACTGCCGTCGCCTTCATGGTGTTTCAGGTAAGACTGCTGATCCTCCTCATCACTGCCGTCGCCTTCATGGTGTTTCAGCTAAGACATCTGCTCCTTCTCCTCATCACTGCCGTCGCCTTCATGGTGTTTCAGGTAAGACTGCTGATCCTCCTCATCACTGCCGTCGCCTTCATGGTGTTTCAGTTAAGACTGCTGCTCCTTCTCCTCATCACTGCCGTCGCCTTCATGGTGTTTCAGGTAAGACTGCTCCTCCTCCTCATGACTGCTGTCGCCTTCATGGTGTTTTAGGTATGACTGCTGCTCCTCCTCGTCACTGCCATTGCCTTCATGGTGTTTCAGGTAAGACTGCTGCTCCTTCTCCTCATCATTGCCGTCGCCTTCATGGTTTTTCAAGTAAGACTGCTGCCCCTCCTCATCACTGCTGTCGCCTTCATGGTGTTTCAGGTAAGACTGCTGCTCCTTCTCCTCATCACTGCCGTCGCCTTCATGGTGTTTCAGGTAAGACTGCTCCTCCTCCTCATGACTGCTGTCGCCTTCATGGTGTTTTAGGTAAGACTGCTGCTCCTCCTCGTCACTGCCATTGCCTTCATGGTGTTTCAGGTAAGACTGCTGCTCCTTCTCCTCATCATTGCCGTCGCCTTCATGGTTTTTCAAGTAAGACTGCTGCCCCTCCTCATCACTGCTGTCGCCTTCATGGTGTTTCAGGTAAGACTGCTGCTCCTTCTCCTCATCACTGCCATCGCCTTCAAGGTGTTTCAGATAAGACTGCTGCTCCTCCTCATCACTGCCGTAGCCTTCATCGTGTTTCAGGTAAGACTTCTGCTCCTTCTCCTCATCACTGCCGTCGCCCTCAAGGTGTTTCAGATAAGACTGCTGCTCCTCCTCATCACTGCCGTCGCCTTCATGTTGTTTCAGGTAAGACTGCTGCTCCTTCTCCTCATCACTGCCGTCGCCTTTATGGTGTTTCAGGTAAGACTGCTGCTCCTTCTCCTCATCACTGCCGTCGCCTTTATGGTGTTTCAGGTACGACTGCTGCTCCTCCTCCTCATCACTGCCGTCGCCTTTATGGTGTTTCAGGTACGACTGCTGCTCCTCCTCCTCATCACTGCCATCGCCTTTATGGTGTTTCAGGTACGACTGCTGCTCCTTCTTCTCATCACTGCCGTCGCCTTTATGGTGTTTAAGGTACGACTGCTGCTCCTTCTCCTCATCACTGCCGTCTCCTTCATGGTGTTTCAGGTAAGACTGCTGCTCCTTCTCCTCATTACTGCCGTCGCCTTCATGGTGTTTAAGGTAAGAGTGCTGCTTCTCCTCATCAATGCCGTCGCCTTCATGGTGTTTACGAAAAGACTGCTGCTCCTTCTCCTCATCACTGCCGTTGCCTTCATGGTGTTTCAGGTACGACTGCTGCTCCTTCTCCTCATCACTGCCGTCGCCTTCATGGTGTTTCAGGTAAGACTGCTGCTCCTTCTCCTCATCATTGCCGTCGCCTTCATGGTGTTTCAGGTAAGACTGCTGCTCCTCCTCATCACTGCCGTCGTTTTCATGGTGTTTCAGGTAAGACAGCTGCTCTTTCTCCTCATCACAGCCGTCGCCTTCATGGTGTTTCAGGTAAGACTGCTGCTCCTTCTACTCATCACCGTCGTCGCCTTCATGGTGTTTCAGGTAAGACTGCTGCTCCTTCTCCTCATCACTGCCGTCGCCTTCATGGTGTTTCATGTAAGACTGCTGCTCCTCCTCATATCTGCCGTCGTTTTCATGGTGTTTCAGGTAAGACTGCTGCTCCTTCTCCTCATCACAGCCGTCGCCTTCATGGTGTTTCAGGTAAGACTGCTGCTCCTTCTACTCATCACCGTCGTCGCCTTCATGGTGTTTCAGGTAAGACTGCTGTTCCTTCTCCTCATCACTGCCGTTAACTTCGTGGTGTTTCAGGTAAGACTGCTGCTCCTTCTCCTAATCACTGCCGTCGCCTTCATGGTGTTTCAGGTAAGAGTGCTGGTCCTCCTCATCACTGCCGTCGCCTTCATGGTGTTTCAGGTAAGACTGCTGCTCCTCCTCATCAATGCCGTCGCCTTCATGGTGTTTCAGGTAAGACTGCTGCTCCTTCTCCTCATCATTGCCGTCGCCTTCATGGTGTTTCAGGTACGACTGCTGCTCCTTCTCCTCATCACCGCCGTCGCCTTCATGGTGTTTCAGGTAAGACTGCTGCTCCTCCTCATCAATGCCGTCGCCTTCATGGTGTTTCAGGTAAGACTGCTACTCCTTCTCCTCTTCACTGCCGTCGCCTTCATGGTGTTTCAGGTAAGACTGCTGCTCCTCCTCATCACTGCCGTCGTTTTCATGGTGTTTCAGGTAAGACTGCTGCTCCTTCTCCTCATCACTGCCGTCGCCTTCATGGTGTTTCAGGTAAGACTGCTCCTTCTCATCATCACTGCCGTTGCCTTCATGGTTTTTCAGGTAAGACTGCTGCTCCTTCTCCTCATCACTGCCGTCGCCTTCATGGTGTTTCAGGTAAGACTGCTCCTTCTCCTCATCACTGCCGTCGCCTTCATGGTTTTTCAGGTAAGGCTGCTGCTCCTTCTCCTCATCACTGCCATCGCCTTCATGGTGTTTCAGATAAGACTGCTGCTCCTCCTCATCACTGCCGTCGTTTTCATGGTGTTTCAGGTAAGAGTGCTGGTCCTCCTCATCACTGCCGTCGCCTTCATGGTGTTTCAGGTAAGACTGCTGCTCCTCCTCATCAATGCCGTCGCCTTCATGGTGTTTCAGGTAAGACTGCTGCTCCTTCTCCTCATCACTGCCGTCGCCTTCATGGTGTTTCAGGTAAGACTGTTTTTACTCCTCATAACTGCCGTCGCCTTCATGGTGTTTCAGGTAAGACTGCTGCTCCTTCTCCTCATCATTGCCGTCGCCTTCATGGTGTTTCAGGTACGACTGCTGCTCCTTCTCCTCATCACTGCCGTCGCCTTCATGGTGTTTCAGGTAAGACTGCTGCTCCTCCTCATCACTGCCGTCGCCTTCATGGTGTTTCACGTAAGACCGCTACTCCTTCTCCTCTTCACTGCCGTCGCCTTCATGGTGTTTCAGGTAAGACCGCTACTCCTTCTCCTCATCACCGCCGTCGCCTTCATGGTGTTTCAGGTAAGACTGCTGCTTCTTCTCCTCATCACTGCCGTCGCCTTCACGGTTTTCCAGGTAAGACTGCTTCTCCTTCTCCTCATCATTGCCGTCGCCTTCATGGTTTTTCAAGTAAGACTGCTGCTCCTTCTCCTCATCACTGCCGTCGCCTTCAGGGTGTTTCAGGTAAGACTGCTGCTCCTTCTCCTCATCACTGCCGTCGCTTTCATGGTGTTTCAGGTAAGACTGCTCCTTCTCCTCATCACTTCCTTCGCCTTCATGGTGTTTCAGGTAAAACTGCTGCTCCTTCTCCTCATCACTGCCGTCGCCTTCATGGTTTTCCAGGTAAGACTGCTTCTCCTTCTCCTCATCATTGCCGTCGCCTTCATGGTTTTTCAAGTAAGACTGCTGCTCCTTCTCCTCATCACTGCCGTCGCCTTCAGGGTGTTTCAGGTAAGACTGCTGCTCCTTCTCCTCATCACTGCCGTCGCTTTCATGGTGTTTCAGGTAAGACTGCTCCTTCTCCTCATCACTTCCTTCGCCTTCATGGTGTTTCAGGTAAAACTGCTGCTCCTTCTCCTCATCACTGCCGTCGCCTTCATGGTGTTTTAGGTAAGACTGCTGCTCCTCCTCATCACTTCCTTCGCCTTCATGGTGTTTCAGGTAAGACTGCTGCTCCTTCTCCTCATCACTGCCGTCGCCTTCATGATGTTTCAGGTACGACTGCTGCTCCTTGTCCTCATCACTGCCGTCGCCTTCATGGTGTTTCAGGTAAGACTGCTGATCCTCCTCATCACTGCCGTCGCCTTCATGGTGTTTCAGCTAAGACATCTGCTCCTTCTCCTCATCACTGCCGTCGCCTTCATGGTGTTTCAGGTAAGACTGCTGATCCTCCTCATCACTGCCGTCGCCTTCATGGTGTTTCAGTTAAGACTGCTGCTCCTTCTCCTCATCACTGCCGTCGCCTTCATGGTGTTTCAGGTAAGACTGCTCCTCCTCCTCATGACTGCTGTCGCCTTCATGGTGTTTTAGGTATGACTGCTGCTCCTCCTCGTCACTGCCATTGCCTTCATGGTGTTTCAGGTAAGACTGCTGCTCCTTCTCCTCATCATTGCCGTCGCCTTCATGGTTTTTCAAGTAAGACTGCTGCCCCTCCTCATCACTGCTGTCGCCTTCATGGTGTTTCAGGTAAGACTGCTGCTCCTTCTCCTCATCACTGCCGTCGCCTTCATGGTGTTTCAGGTAAGACTGCTCCTCCTCCTCATGACTGCTGTCGCCTTCATGGTGTTTTAGGTAAGACTGCTGCTCCTCCTCGTCACTGCCATTGCCTTCATGGTGTTTCAGGTAAGACTGCTGCTCCTTCTCCTCATCATTGCCGTCGCCTTCATGGTTTTTCAAGTAAGACTGCTGCCCCTCCTCATCACTGCTGTCGCCTTCATGGTGTTTCAGGTAAGACTGCTGCTCCTTCTCCTCATCACTGCCATCGCCTTCAAGGTGTTTCAGATAAGACTGCTGCTCCTCCTCATCACTGCCGTAGCCTTCATCGTGTTTCAGGTAAGACTTCTGCTCCTTCTCCTCATCACTGCCGTCGCCCTCAAGGTGTTTCAGATAAGACTGCTGCTCCTCCTCATCACTGCCGTCGCCTTCATGTTGTTTCAGGTAAGACTGCTGCTCCTTCTCCTCATCACTGCCGTCGCCTTTATGGTGTTTCAGGTAAGACTGCTGCTCCTTCTCCTCATCACTGCCGTCGCCTTTATGGTGTTTCAGGTACGACTGCTGCTCCTCCTCCTCATCACTGCCGTCGCCTTTATGGTGTTTCAGGTACGACTGCTGCTCCTCCTCCTCATCACTGCCATCGCCTTTATGGTGTTTCAGGTACGACTGCTGCTCCTTCTTCTCATCACTGCCGTCGCCTTTATGGTGTTTAAGGTACGACTGCTGCTCCTTCTCCTCATCACTGCCGTCTCCTTCATGGTGTTTCAGGTAAGACTGCTGCTCCTTCTCCTCATTACTGCCGTCGCCTTCATGGTGTTTCAGGTAAGAGTGCTGCTTCTCCTCATCAATGCCGTCGCCTTCATGGTGTTTACGAAAAGACTGCTGCTCCTTCTCCTCATCACTGCCGTTGCCTTCATGGTGTTTCAGGTACGACTGCTGCTCCTTCTCCTCATCACTGCCGTCGCCTTCATGGTGTTTCAGGTAAGACTGCTGCTCCTTCTCCTCATCATTGCCGTCGCCTTCATGGTGTTTCAGGTAAGACTGCTGCTCCTCCTCATCACTGCCGTCGTTTTCATGGTGTTTCAGGTAAGACAGCTGCTCTTTCTCCTCATCACAGCCGTCGCCTTCATGGTGTTTCAGGTAAGACTGCTGCTCCTTCTACTCATCACCGTCGTCGCCTTCATGGTGTTTCAGGTAAGACTGCTGCTCCTTCTCCTCATCACTGCCGTCGCCTTCATGGTGTTTCATGTAAGACTGCTGCTCCTCCTCATATCTGCCGTCGTTTTCATGGTGTTTCAGGTAAGACTGCTGCTCCTTCTCCTCATCACAGCCGTCGCCTTCATGGTGTTTCAGGTAAGACTGCTGCTCCTTCTACTCATCACCGTCGTCGCCTTCATGGTGTTTCAGGTAAGACTGCTGTTCCTTCTCCTCATCACTGCCGTTAACTTCGTGGTGTTTCAGGTAAGACTGCTGCTCCTTCTCCTAATCACTGCCGTCGCCTTCATGGTGTTTCAGGTAAGAGTGCTGGTCCTCCTCATCACTGCCGTCGCCTTCATGGTGTTTCAGGTAAGACTGCTGCTCCTCCTCATCAATGCCGTCGCCTTCATGGTGTTTCAGGTAAGACTGCTGCTCCTTCTCCTCATCATTGCCGTCGCCTTCATGGTGTTTCAGGTACGACTGCTGCTCCTTCTCCTCATCACCGCCGTCGCCTTCATGGTGTTTCAGGTAAGACTGCTGCTCCTCCTCATCAATGCCGTCGCCTTCATGGTGTTTCAGGTAAGACTGCTACTCCTTCTCCTCTTCACTGCCGTCGCCTTCATGGTGTTTCAGGTAAGACTGCTGCTCCTCCTCATCACTGCCGTCGTTTTCATGGTGTTTCAGGTAAGACTGCTGCTCCTTCTCCTCATCACTGCCGTCGCCTTCATGGTGTTTCAGGTAAGACTGCTCCTTCTCATCATCACTGCCGTTGCCTTCATGGTTTTTCAGGTAAGACTGCTGCTCCTTCTCCTCATCACTGCCGTCGCCTTCATGGTGTTTCAGGTAAGACTGCTCCTTCTCCTCATCACTGCCGTCGCCTTCATGGTTTTTCAGGTAAGGCTGCTGCTCCTTCTCCTCATCACTGCCATCGCCTTCATGGTGTTTCAGATAAGACTGCTGCTCCTCCTCATCACTGCCGTCGTTTTCATGGTGTTTCAGGTAAGAGTGCTGGTCCTCCTCATCACTGCCGTCGCCTTCATGGTGTTTCAGGTAAGACTGCTGCTCCTCCTCATCAATGCCGTCGCCTTCATGGTGTTTCAGGTAAGACTGCTGCTCCTTCTCCTCATCACTGCCGTCGCCTTCATGGTGTTTCAGGTAAGACTGTTTTTACTCCTCATAACTGCCGTCGCCTTCATGGTGTTTCAGGTAAGACTGCTGCTCCTTCTCCTCATCATTGCCGTCGCCTTCATGGTGTTTCAGGTACGACTGCTGCTCCTTCTCCTCATCACTGCCGTCGCCTTCATGGTGTTTCAGGTAAGACTGCTGCTCCTCCTCATCACTGCCGTCGCCTTCATGGTGTTTCAGGTAAGACCGCTACTCCTTCTCCTCTTCACTGCCGTCGCCTTCATGGTGTTTCAGGTAAGACCGCTACTCCTTCTCCTCATCACCGCCGTCGCCTTCATGGTGTTTCAGGTAAGACTGCTGCTTCTTCTCCTCATCACTGCCGTCGCCTTCACGGTTTTCCAGGTAAGACTGCTTCTCCTTCTCCTCATCATTGCCATCGCCTTCATGGTTTTTCAAGTAAGACTGCTGCTCCTTCTCCTCATCACTGCCGTCGCCTTCAGGGTGTTTCAGGTAAGACTGCTGCTCCTTCTCCTCATCACTGCCGTCGCTTTCATGGTGTTTCAGGTAAGACTGCTCCTTCTCCTCATCACTTCCTTCGCCTTCATGGTGTTTCAGGTAAGACTGCTGCTCCTTCTCCTCATCACTGCCGTCGCCTTCATGATGTTTCAGGTACGACTGCTGCTCCTTGTCCTCATCACTGCCGTCGCCTTCATGGTGTTTCAGGTAAGACTGCTGATCCTCCTCATCACTGCCGTCGCCTTCATGGTGTTTCAGCTAAGACATCTGCTCCTTCTCCTCATCACTGCCGTCGCCTTCATGGTGTTTCAGATAAGACTGCTGCTCCTCCTCATCACTGCCGTAGCGTTCATCGTGTTTCAGGTAAGACTGCTGCTCCTCCTCATCACTGCCGTCGTTTTCATGTTGTTTCAGTTAAGACTGCTGCTCATTCTCCTCATCACTGCCGTCGCCTTCATGGTGTTTCAGTTAAGACTGCTGCTCCTTCTCCTCATCACTGCCGTCGCCTTCATGGTGTTTCAGATAAGACTGCTCCTCCTCCTCATGACTGCTGTCGCCTTCATGGTGTTTTAGGTAAGACTGCTGCTCCTCCTCGTCACTTCCATTGCCTTCATGGTGTTTCAGGTAAGACGGCTGCTCCTTCTCCTCATCATTGCCGTCGCCTTCATGGTTTTTCAAGTAAGACTGCTGCCCCTCCTCATCACTGCTGTCGCCTTCATGGTGTTTCAGGTAAGACTGCTGCTCCTTCTCCTCATCACTGCCGTCGCCTTCATGGTGTTTCAGGTAAGACTTCTCCTCCTCCTCATGACTGCTGTCGCCTTCATGGTGTTTTAGGTAAGACTGCTGCTCCTCCTCGTCACTGCCATTGCCTTCATGGTGTTTCAGGTAAGACTGCTGCTCCTTCTCCTCATCATTGCCGTCGCCTTCATGGTTTTTCAAGTAAGAATGCTGCCCCTCCTCATCACTGCTGTCGCCTTCATGGTGTTTCAGGTAAGACTGCTGCTCCTTCTCCTCATCACTGCCGTCGCCTTCATGGTGTTTCAGATAAGACTGCTGCTCCTCCTCATCACTGCCATCGCCTTCAAGGTGTTTCAGATAAGACTGCTGCTCCTCCTCATCACTGCCGTAGCCTTCATCGTGTTTCAGGTAAGACTGCTGCTCCTTCTCCTCATCACTGCCGTCGCCCTCAAGGTGTTTCAGATAAGACTGCTGCTCCTCCTCATCACTGCAGTCGCCTTCATGTTGTTTCAGGTAAGACTGCTGCTCCTTCTCTTCATCACTGCCGTCGCCTTTATGGTGTTTCAGGTAAGACTGCTGCTCCTTCTCCTCATCACTGCCGTCGCCTTTATGGTGTTTCAGGTACGACTGCTGCTCCTTCTCCTCATCACTGCCGTCGCCTTTATGGTGTTTCAGGTACGACTGCTGCTCCTCCTCCTCATCACTGCCGTCGCCTTTATGGTGTTTCAGGTACGACTGCTGCTCCTTCTTCTCATCACTGCCGTCGCCTTTATGGTGTTTAAGGTACGACTGCTGCTCCTTCTCCTCATCACTGCCGTCTCCTTCATGGTGTTTCAGGTAAGACTGCTGCTCCTTCTCCTCATTACTGCCGTCGCCTTCATGGTGTTTCAGGTAAGAGTGCTGCTTCTCCTCATCAATGCCGTCGCCTTCATGGTGTTTACGAAAAGACTGCTGCTCCTTCTCCTCATCACTGCCGTTGCCTTCATGGTGTTTCAGGTACGACTGCTGCTCCTTCTCCTCATCACTGCCGTCGCCTTCATGGTGTTTCAGGTAAGACTGCTGCTCCTTCTCCTCATCATTGCCGTCGCCTTCATGGTGTTTCAGGTAAGACTGCTGCTCCTCCTCATCACTGCCGTCGTTTTCATGGTGTTTCAGGTAAGACTGCTGCTCCTTCTCCTCATCACAGCCGTCGCCTTCATGGTGTTTCAGGTAAGACTGCTGCTCCTTCTACTCATCACCGTCGTCGCCTTCATGGTGTTTCAGGTAAGACTGCTGCTCCTTCTCCTCATCACTGCCGTCGCCTTCATGGTGTTTCATGTAAGACTGCTGCTCCTCCTCATATCTGCCGTCGTTTTCATGGTGTTTCAGGTAAGACTGCTGCTCCTTCTCCTCATCACAGCCGTCGCCTTCATGGTGTTTCAGGTAAGACTGCTGCTCCTTCTACTCATCACCGTCGTCGCCTTCATGGTGTTTCAGGTAAGACTGCTGTTCCTTCTCCTCATCACTGCCGTTAACTTCGTGGTGTTTCAGGTAAGACTGCTGCTCCTTCTCCTAATCACTGCCGTCGCCTTCATGGTGTTTCAGGTAAGAGTGCTGGTCCTCCTCATCACTGCCGTCGCCTTCATGGTGTTTCAGGTAAGACTGCTGCTCCTCCTCATCAATGCCGTCGCCTTCATGGTGTTTCAGGTAAGACTGCTGCTCCTTCTCCTCATCATTGCCGTCGCCTTCATGGTGTTTCAGGTACGACTGCTGCTCCTTCTCCTCATCACCGCCGTCGCCTTCATGGTGTTTCAGGTAAGACTGCTGCTCCTCCTCATCAATGCCGTCGCCTTCATGGTGTTTTAGGTAAGACTGCTGCTCCTCCTCGTCACTGCCATTGCCTTCATGGTGTTTCAGGTAAGACTGCTGCTCCTTCTCCTCATCATTGCCGTCGCCTTCATGGTTTTTCAAGTAAGACTGCTGCCCCTCCTCATCACTGCTGTCGCCTTCATGGTGTTTCAGGTAAGACTGCTGCTCCTTCTCCTCATCACTGCCGTCGCCTTCATGGTGTTTCAGATAAGACTGCTGCTCCTCCTCATCACTGCCATCGCCTTCAAGGTGTTTCAGATAAGACTGCTGCTCCTCCTCATCACTGCCGTAGCCTTCATCGTGTTTCAGGTAAGACTGCTGCTCCTTCTCCTCATCACTGCCGTCGCCCTCAAGGTGTTTCAGATAAGACTGCTGCTCCTCCTCATCACTGCCGTCGCCTTCATGTTGTTTCAGGTAAGACTGCTGCTCCTCCTCCTCATCACTGCCATCGCCTTTATGGTGTTTCAGGTACGACTGCTGCTCCTTCTTCTCATCAATGCCGTCGCCTTCATGGTGTTTCAGGTAAGACTGCTACTCCTTCTCCTCTTCACTGCCGTCGCCTTCATGGTGTTTCAGGTAAGACTGCTGCTCCTCCTCATCACTGCCGTCGTTTTCATGGTGTTTCAGGTAAGACTGCTGCTCCTTCTCCTCATCACTGCCGTCGCCTTCATGGTGTTTCAGGTAAGACTGCTCCTTCTCATCATCACTGCCGTTGCCTTCATGGTTTTTCAGGTAAGACTGCTGCTCCTTCTCCTCATCACTGCCGTCGCCTTCATGGTGTTTCAGGTAAGACTGCTCCTTCTCCTCATCACTGCCGTCGCCTTCATGGTTTTTCAGGTAAGGCTGCTGCTCCTTCTCCTCATCACTGCCATCGCCTTCATGGTGTTTCAGATAAGACTGCTGCTCCTCCTCATCACTGCCGTCGTTTTCATGGTGTTTCAGGTAAGAGTGCTGGTCCTCCTCATCACTGCCGTCGCCTTCATGGTGTTTCAGGTAAGACTGCTGCTCCTCCTCATCTATGCCGTCGCCTTCATGGTGTTTCAGGTAAGACTGCTGCTCCTTCTCCTCATCACTGCCGTCGCCTTCATGGTGTTTCAGGTAAGACTGTTTTTACTCCTCATAACTGCCGTCGCCTTCATGGTGTTTCAGGTAAGACTGCTGCTCCTTCTCCTCATCATTGCCGTCGCCTTCATGGTGTTTCAGGTACGACTGCTGCTCCTTCTCCTCATCACTGCCGTCGCCTTCATGGTGTTTCAGGTAAGACTGCTGCTCCTCCTCATCACTGCCGTCGCCTTCATGGTGTTTCAGGTAAGACCGCTACTCCTTCTCCTCTTCACTGCCGTCGCCTTCATGGTGTTTCAGGTAAGACCGCTACTCCTTCTCCTCATCACCGCCGTCGCCTTCATGGTGTTTCAGGTAAGACTGCTGCTTCTTCTCCTCATCACTGCCGTCGCCTTCACGGTTTTCCAGGTAAGACTGCTTCTCCTTCTCCTCATCATTGCCGTCGCCTTCATGGTTTTTCAAGTAAGACTGCTGCTCCTTCTCCTCATCACTGCCGTCGCCTTCAGGGTGTTTCAGGTAAGACTGCTGCTCCTTCTCCTCATCACTGCCGTCGCTTTCATGGTGTTTCAGGTAAGACTGCTCCTTCTCCTCATCACTTCCTTCGCCTTCATGGTGTTTCAGGTAAGACTGCTGCTCCTTCTCCTCATCACTGCCGTCGCCTTCATGATGTTTCAGGTACGACTGCTGCTCCTTGTCCTCATCACTGCCGTCGCCTTCATGGTGTTTCAGGTAAGACTGCTGATCCTCCTCATCACTGCCGTCGCCTTCATGGTGTTTCAGCTAAGACATCTGCTCCTTCTCCTCATCACTGCCGTCGCCTTCATGGTGTTTCAGATAAGACTGCTGCTCCTCCTCATCACTGCCGTAGCGTTCATCGTGTTTCAGGTAAGACTGCTGCTCCTCCTCATCACTGCCGTCGTTTTCATGTTGTTTCAGTTAAGACTGCTGCTCATTCTCCTCATCACTGCCGTCGCCTTCATGGTGTTTCAGTTAAGACTGCTGCTCCTTCTCCTCATCACTGCCGTCGCCTTCATGGTGTTTCAGATAAGACTGCTCCTCCTCCTCATGACTGCTGTCGCCTTCATGGTGTTTTAGGTAAGACTGCTGCTCCTCCTCGTCACTTCCATTGCCTTCATGGTGTTTCAGGTAAGACGGCTGCTCCTTCTCCTCATCATTGCCGTCGCCTTCATGGTTTTTCAAGTAAGACTGCTGCCCCTCCTCATCACTGCTGTCGCCTTCATGGTGTTTCAGGTAAGACTGCTGCTCCTTCTCCTCATCACTGCCGTCGCCTTCATGGTGTTTCAGGTAAGACTTCTCCTCCTCCTCATGACTGCTGTCGCCTTCATGGTGTTTTAGGTAAGACTGCTGCTCCTCCTCGTCACTGCCATTGCCTTCATGGTGTTTCAGGTAAGACTGCTGCTCCTTCTCCTCATCATTGCCGTCGCCTTCATGGTTTTTCAAGTAAGAATGCTGCCCCTCCTCATCACTGCTGTCGCCTTCATGGTGTTTCAGGTAAGACTGCTGCTCCTTCTCCTCATCACTGCCGTCGCCTTCATGGTGTTTCAGATAAGACTGCTGCTCCTCCTCATCACTGCCATCGCCTTCAAGGTGTTTCAGATAAGACTGCTGCTCCTCCTCATCACTGCCGTAGCCTTCATCGTGTTTCAGGTAAGACTGCTGCTCCTTCTCCTCATCACTGCCGTCGCCCTCAAGGTGTTTCAGATAAGACTGCTGCTCCTCCTCATCACTGCAGTCGCCTTCATGTTGTTTCAGGTAAGACTGCTGCTCCTTCTCTTCATCACTGCCGTCGCCTTTATGGTGTTTCAGGTAAGACTGCTGCTCCTTCTCCTCATCACTGCCGTCGCCTTTATGGTGTTTCAGGTACGACTGCTGCTCCTTCTCCTCATCACTGCCGTCGCCTTTATGGTGTTTCAGGTACGACTGCTGCTCCTCCTCCTCATCACTGCCGTCGCCTTTATGGTGTTTCAGGTACGACTGCTGCTCCTTCTTCTCATCACTGCCGTCGCCTTTATGGTGTTTAAGGTACGACTGCTGCTCCTTCTCCTCATCACTGCCGTCTCCTTCATGGTGTTTCAGGTAAGACTGCTGCTCCTTCTCCTCATTACTGCCGTCGCCTTCATGGTGTTTCAGGTAAGAGTGCTGCTTCTCCTCATCAATGCCGTCGCCTTCATGGTGTTTACGAAAAGACTGCTGCTCCTTCTCCTCATCACTGCCGTTGCCTTCATGGTGTTTCAGGTACGACTGCTGCTCCTTCTCCTCATCACTGCCGTCGCCTTCATGGTGTTTCAGGTAAGACTGCTGCTCCTTCTCCTCATCATTGCCGTCGCCTTCATGGTGTTTCAGGTAAGACTGCTGCTCCTCCTCATCACTGCCGTCGTTTTCATGGTGTTTCAGGTAAGACTGCTGCTCCTTCTCCTCATCACAGCCGTCGCCTTCATGGTGTTTCAGGTAAGACTGCTGCTCCTTCTACTCATCACCGTCGTCGCCTTCATGGTGTTTCAGGTAAGACTGCTGCTCCTTCTCCTCATCACTGCCGTCGCCTTCATGGTGTTTCATGTAAGACTGCTGCTCCTCCTCATATCTGCCGTCGTTTTCATGGTGTTTCAGGTAAGACTGCTGCTCCTTCTCCTCATCACAGCCGTCGCCTTCATGGTGTTTCAGGTAAGACTGCTGCTCCTTCTACTCATCACCGTCGTCGCCTTCATGGTGTTTCAGGTAAGACTGCTGTTCCTTCTCCTCATCACTGCCGTTAACTTCGTGGTGTTTCAGGTAAGACTGCTGCTCCTTCTCCTAATCACTGCCGTCGCCTTCATGGTGTTTCAGGTAAGAGTGCTGGTCCTCCTCATCACTGCCGTCGCCTTCATGGTGTTTCAGGTAAGACTGCTGCTCCTCCTCATCAATGCCGTCGCCTTCATGGTGTTTCAGGTAAGACTGCTGCTCCTTCTCCTCATCATTGCCGTCGCCTTCATGGTGTTTCAGGTACGACTGCTGCTCCTTCTCCTCATCACCGCCGTCGCCTTCATGGTGTTTCAGGTAAGACTGCTGCTCCTCCTCATCAATGCCGTCGCCTTCATGGTGTTTTAGGTAAGACTGCTGCTCCTCCTCGTCACTGCCATTGCCTTCATGGTGTTTCAGGTAAGACTGCTGCTCCTTCTCCTCATCATTGCCGTCGCCTTCATGGTTTTTCAAGTAAGACTGCTGCCCCTCCTCATCACTGCTGTCGCCTTCATGGTGTTTCAGGTAAGACTGCTGCTCCTTCTCCTCATCACTGCCGTCGCCTTCATGGTGTTTCAGATAAGACTGCTGCTCCTCCTCATCACTGCCATCGCCTTCAAGGTGTTTCAGATAAGACTGCTGCTCCTCCTCATCACTGCCGTAGCCTTCATCGTGTTTCAGGTAAGACTGCTGCTCCTTCTCCTCATCACTGCCGTCGCCCTCAAGGTGTTTCAGATAAGACTGCTGCTCCTCCTCATCACTGCCGTCGCCTTCATGTTGTTTCAGGTAAGACTGCTGCTCCTTCTCTTCATCACTGCCGTCGCCTTTATGGTGTTTCAGGTAAGACTGCTGCTCCTTCTCCTCATAACTGCCGTCGCCTTTATGGTGTTTCAGGTACGACTGCTGCTCCTTCTCCTCATCACTGCCGTCGCCTTTATGGTGTTTCAGGTACGACTGCTGCTCCTCCTCCTCATCACTGCCGTCGCCTTTATGGTGTTTCAGGTACGACTGCTGCTCCTTCTTCTCATCACTGCCGTCGCCTTTATGGTGTTTAAGGTACGACTGCTGCTCCTTCTCCTCATCACTGCCGTCTCCTTCATGGTGTTTCAGGTAAGACTGCTGCTCCTTCTCCTCATTACTGCCGTCGCCTTCATGGTGTTTCAGGTAAGAGTGCTGCTTCTCCTCATCAATGCCGTCGCCTTCATGGTGTTTACGAAAAGACTGCTGCTCCTTCTCCTCATCACTGCCGTTGCCTTCATGGTGTTTCAGGTACGACTGCTGCTCCTTCTCCTCATCACTGCCGTCGCCTTCATGGTGTTTCAGGTAAGACTGCTGCTCCTTCTCCTCATCATTGCCGTCGCCTTCATGGTGTTTCAGGTAAGACTGCTGCTCCTCCTCATCACTGCCGTCGTTTTCATGGTGTTTCAGGTAAGACTGCTGCTCCTTCTCCTCATCACAGCCGTCGCCTTCATGGTGTTTCAGGTAAGACTGCTGCTCCTTCTACTCATCACCGTCGTCGCCTTCATGGTGTTTCAGGTAAGACTGCTGCTCCTTCTCCTCATCACTGCCGTCGCCTTCATGGTGTTTCATGTAAGACTGCTGCTCCTCCTCATATCTGCCGTCGTTTTCATGGTGTTTCAGGTAAGACTGCTGCTCCTTCTCCTCATCACAGCCGTCGCCTTCATGGTGTTTCAGGTAAGACTGCTGCTCCTTCTACTCATCACCGTCGTCGCCTTCATGGTGTTTCAGGTAAGACTGCTGTTCCTTCTCCTCATTACTGCCGTTAACTTCGTGGTGTTTCAGGTAAGACTGCTGCTCCTTCTCCTAATCACTGCCGTCGCCTTCATGGTGTTTCAGGTAAGAGTGCTGGTCCTCCTCATCACTGCCGTCGCCTTCATGGTGTTTCAGGTAAGACTGCTGCTCCTCCTCATCAATGCCGTCGCCTTCATGGTGTTTCAGGTAAGACTGCTGCTCCTTCTCCTCATCATTGCCGTCGCCTTCATGGTGTTTCAGGTAAGACTGCTACTCCTTCTCCTCTTCACTGCCGACGCCTTCATGGTGTTTCAGGTAAGACCGCTACTCCTTCTGCTCATCACCGCCGTCGCCTTCATGGTGTTTCAGGTAAGACTGCTGCTTCTTCTCCTCATCACTGCCGTCGCCTTCACGGTTTTTCAGGTAAGACTGCTGCTCCTTCTCCTCATCATTGCCGTCGCCTTCATGGTTTTTCAAGTAAGACTGCTGCTCCTTCTCCTCATCACTGCCGTCGCTTTCATGGTGTTTCAGGTAAGACTGCTCCTTCTCCTCATCACTTCCTTCGCCTTCATGATGTTTCAGGTACGACTGCTGCTCCTCCTCATCACTGCCGTAGCGTTCATCGTGTTTCAGGTAAGACTGCTGCTCCTCCTCATCACTGCCGTCGTTTTCATCTTGTTTCAGGTAAGACTGCTGCTCCTTCTCCTCATCACTGCCGTCGCCTTTATGGTGTTTCAGGTACGACTGCTGCTCCTTCTCCTCATCACTGCCGTCGCCTTTATGGTGTTTCAGGTACGACTGCTGCTCCTTCTCCTCATCTCTGCCAGCGCCTCCATGGTGTTTCAGGTAAGACTGCTGCTCCTTCTTCTCATTACTGCCGTCGCCTTCATGGTGTTTCAGGTAAGACTGCTGCTCCTTCTTCTCATTACTGCCGTCGCCTTCATGGTGTTTCAGGTACGACTGCTGCTCCTTCTCCTCATCACTGCCGTCGTTTTCATGGTGTTTCAGGTAAGACTGCTGCTCCTTCTCCTCATGACTGCTGTCGCATTCATGGTGTTTCAGGTACGACTGCTGCTCCTTATCGCATCACTGCCGTTGCCTTCATGGTGTTTCAGGTAAGACTGCTGCTCCTTTTCCTCATCAGAGCCGTCGCCTTCATGGTGTTTCAGGTAAGACTGCTGCTCCTTCTACTCATCACCGTCGTTGCCTTCATGGTGTTTCAGGTAAGACTGCTGCTCGTTCTCCTCATCACTGCCGTCGCCTTCATGGTGTTTCAGGTAGGACTGCTGCTACTTCTCCTTATCACTGCCGTCGCCTTCATGGTGTTTCAGGTAAGACTGCTGCTCCTCCTCATCACTGCCGTCGTTTTCATGGTGTTTCAGGTAAGACTGCTGCTCCTTCTCCTCATCACAGCCGTCGCCTTCATGGTGTTTCAGGTAAGACTGCTGATCCTCCTCATCAATGCCGTCGCCTTCATGGTGTTTCAGGTACGACTGCTGCTCCTTCTCCTCATCATTGCCGTCGCCTTCATGGTGTTTCAGGTAAGACTGCTGCTCCTCCTCATCACTGCCGTCGTTTTCATGGTGTTTCAGGTAAGACTGCTGCTCCTTCTCCTCATCACAGCCGTCGCCTTCATGGTGTTTCAGGTAAGACTGCTGCTCCTTCTCCTCATCACCGTCGTCGCCTTCATGGTGTTTCAGGTAAGACTGCTGCTCCTTCTACTCATCACCGTCGTCGCCTTCATGGTGTTTCAGGTAAGACTGCTGTTCCTTCTCCTCATCACTGCCGTTAACTTCGTGGTGTTTCAGGTAAGACTGCTGCTCCTTCTCCTCATCACTGCCGTCGCCTTCATGGTGTTTCAGGTAAGACTGCTGCTCCTCCTCATCACTGCCGTCGTTTTCATGGTGTTTCAGGTAAGACTGCTGCTCCTTCTACTCATCACCGTGGTCGCCTTCATGGTGTTTCAGTTAAGACTGCTGCTCCTTCTCCTCATCACTGCCGTTAACTTCATGGTGTTTCAGGTAAGACTGCTGCTCCTTCTCCTAATCACTGCCGTCGCCTTCATGGTGTTTCAGGTAAGAGTGCTGGTCCTCCTCATCACTGCCGTCGCCTTCATGGTGTTTCAGGTAAGACTGCTGCTCCTCCTCATCAATGCCGTCGCCTTCATGGTGTTTCAGGTAAGACTGCTGCTCCTTCTCCTCATCACTGCCGTCGCCTTCATGGTGTTTCAGGTAAGACTGTTTTTACTCCTCATAACTGCCGTCGCCTTCATGGTGTTTCAGGTAAGACTGCTGCTCCTTCTCCTCATCACTGCCGTTAACTTCATGGTGTTTCAGGTAAGACTGCTGCTCCTTTTCCTAATCACTGCCGTCGCCTTCATGGTGTTTCAGGTAAGAGTGCTGGTCCTCCTCATCACTGCCGTCGCCTTCATGGTGTTTCAGGTAAGACTGCTGCTCCTCCTCATCAATGCCGTCGCCTTCATGGTGTTTCAGGTAAGACTGCTGCTCCTTCTCCTCATCACTGCCGTCGCCTTCATGGTGTTTCAGGTAAGACTGCTGCTCCTCCTCATCAATGCCGTCGCCTTCATGGTGTTTCAGGTAAGACTGCTGCTCCTTCTCCTCATCACCGTCGTCGCCTTCATGGTGTTTCAGGTAAGACTGCTGCTCGTTCTCCTCATCACTGCCGTCGCCTTCATGGTGTTTCAGGTAAGACTGCTGCTCGTTCTCCTCATCACTGCCGTCGCCTTCATGGTGTTTCAGGTAAGACTGCTACTCCTTCTCCTCATCACTGCCGTCGCCTCCTTGGTGTTTCAGGTAAGACTGCTGCTACTCCTCGTCACTGCCGTAGCGTTCATCGTGTTTCAGGTAAGACTGCTGCTCCTCCTCATCACTGCCGTCGCCTTCATGGTGTTTCAGGTAAGACTGCTGCTCGTTCTCCTCATCACTGCCATCGCCTTCATGGTGTTTCAGGTAAGACTGCTACTCCTTCTCCTCATCACTGCCGTCGCCTTCATGGTGTTTCAGATAAGACTGCTGCTCCTCCTCATCACTGCCGTAGCGTTCATCGTGTTTCAGGTAAGACTGCTGCTCCTCCTCATCACTGCCGTCGTTTTCATGTTGTTTCAGGTAAGACTGCTGCTCATTCTCCTCATCACTGCCGTCGCCTTCATGGTGTTTCAGTTAAGACTGCTGCTCCTTCTCCTCATCACTGCCGTCGCCTTCATGGTGTTTCAGGTAAGACTGCTCCTCCTCCTCATGACTGCTGTCGCCTTCATGGTGTTTTAGGTAAGACTGCTGCTCCTCCTCGTCACTGCCATTGCCTTCATGGTGTTTCAGGTAAGACTGCTGCTCCTTCTCCTCATCATTGCCGTCGCCTTCATGGTTTTTCAAGTAAGACTGCTGCCCCTCCTCATCACTGCTGTCGCCTTCATGGTGTTTCAGGTAAGACTGCTGCTCCTTCTCCTCATCACTGCCGTCGCCTTCATGGTGTTTCAGGTAAGACTGCTCCTCCTCCTCATGACTGCTGTCGCCTTCATGGTGTTTTAGGTAAGACTGCTGCTCCTCCTCGTCACTGCCATTGCCTTCATGGTGTTTCAGGTAAGACTGCTGCTCCTTCTCCTCATCATTGCCGTCGCCTTCATGGTTTTTCAAGTAAGACTGCTGCCCCTCCTCATCACTGCTGTCGCCTTCATGGTGTTTCAAGTAAGACTGCTGCTCCTTCTCCTCATCACTGCCGTCGCCTTCATGGTGTTTCAGGTAAGACTGCTGCTCCTCCTCATGACTGCTGTCGCCTTCATGGTGTTTCAGGTAAGACTGCTGCTCCTTCTCCTCATCACTGCCATCGCCTTCAAGGTGTTTCAGATAAGACTGCTGCTCCTCCTCATCACTGCCGTAGCCTTCATCGTGTTTCAGGTAAGACTTCTGCTCCTTCTCCTCATCACTGCCGTCGCCCTCAAGGTGTTTCAGATAAGACTGATGCTCCTCCTCATCACTGCCGTCGCCTTCATGTTGTTTCAGGTAAGACTGCTGCTCCTTCTCCTCATCACTGCCGTCGCCTTTATGGTGTTTCAGGTAAGACTGCTGCTCCTTCTCCTCATCACTGCCGTCGCCTTTATGGTGTTTCAGGTACGACTGCTGCTCCTCCTCCTCATCACTGCCGTCGCCTTTATGGTGTTTCAGGTACGACTGCTGCTCCTCCTCCTCATCACTGCCGTCGCCTTTGTGGTGTTTCAGGTACGACTGCTGCTCCTTCTTCTCATCACTGCCGTCGCCTTTATGGTGTTTAAGGTACGACTGCTGCTCCTTCTCCTCATCACTGCCGTCTCCTTCATGGTGTTTCAGGTAAGACTGCTGCTCCTTCTCCTCATTACTGCCGTCGCCTTCATGGTGTTTCAGGTAAGAGTGCTGCTTCTCCTCATCAATTCCGTCGCCTTCATGGTGTTTACGAAAAGACTGCTGCTCCTTCTCCTCATCACTGCCGTTGCCTTCATGGTGTTTCAGGTACGACTGCTGCTCCTTCTCCTCATCACTGCCGTCGCCTTCATGGTGTTTCAGGTAAGACAGCTGCTCTTTCTCCTCATCACAGCCGTCGCCTTCATGGTGTTTCAGGTAAGACTGCTGCTCCTTCTACTCATCACCGTCGTCGCCTTCATGGTGTTTCAGGTAAGACTGCTGCTCCTTCTCCTCATCACTGCCGTCGCCTTCATGGTGTTTCATGTAAGACTGCTGCTCCTCCTCATATCTGCCGTCGTTTTCATGGTGTTTCAGGTAAGACTGCTGCTCCTTCTCCTCATCACAGCCGTCGCCTTCATGGTGTTTCAGGTAAGACTGCTGCTCCTTCTACTCATCACCGTCGTCGCCTTCATGGTGTTTCAGGTAAGACTGCTGTTCCTTCTCCTCATCTCTGCCAGCGCCTCCATGGTGTTTCAGGTAAGACTGCTGCTCCTTCTTCTCATTACTGCCGTCGCCTTCATGGTGTTTCAGGTAAGACTGCTGCTCCTTCTTCTCATTACTGCCGTCGCCTTCATGGTGTTTCAGGTACGACTGCTGCTCCTTCTCCTCATCACTGCCGTCGTTTTCATGGTGTTTCAGGTAAGACTGCTGCTCCTTCTCCTCATGACTGCTGTCGCATTCATGGTGTTTCAGGTACGACTGCTGCTCCTTATCGCATCACTGCCGTTGCCTTTATGGTGTTTCAGGTAAGACTGCTGCTCCTTTTCCTCATCAGAGCCGTCGCCTTCATGGTGTTTCAGGTAAGACTGCTGCTCCTTCTACTCATCACCGTCGTTGCCTTCATGGTGTTTCAGGTAAGACTGCTGCTCGTTCTCCTCATCACTGCCGTCGCCTTCATGGTGTTTCAGGTAGGACTGCTGCTACTTCTCCTTATCACTGCCGTCGCCTTCATGGTGTTTCAGGTAAGACTGCTGCTCCTCCTCATCACTGCCGTCGTTTTCATGGTGTTTCAGGTAAGACTGCTGCTCCTTCTCCTCATCACAGCCGTCGCCTTCATGGTGTTTCAGGTAAGACTGCTGATCCTCCTCATCAATGCCGTCGCCTTCATGGTGTTTCAGGTAAGACTGCTGATCCTCCTCATCAATGCCGTCGCCTTCATGGTGTTTCAGGTACGACTGCTGCTCCTTCTCCTCATCATTGCCGTCGCCTTCATGGTGTTTCAGGTAAGACTGCTGCTCCTCCTCATCACTGCCGTCGTTTTCATGGTGTTTCAGGTAAGACTGCTGCTCCTTCTCCTCATCACAGCCGTCGCCTTCATGGTGTTTCAGGTAAGACTGCTGCTCCTTCTCCTCATCACCGTCGTCGCCTTCATGGTGTTTCAGGTAAGACTGCTGCTCCTTCTACTCATCACCGTCGTCGCCTTCATGGTGTTTCAGGTAAGACTGCTGTTCCTTCTCCTCATCACTGCCGTTAACTTCGTGGTGTTTCAGGTAAGACTGCTGCTCGTTCTCCTCATCACTGCCGTCGCCTTCATGGTGTTTCAGGTAAGACTGCTACTCCTTCTCCTCATCACTGCCGTCGCCTCCTTGGTGTTTCAGGTAAGACTGCTGCTACTCCTCGTCACTGCCGTAGCGTTCATCGTGTTTCAGGTAAGACTGCTGCTCCTCCTCATCACTGCCGTCGCCTTCATGGTGTTTCAGGTAAGACTGCTGCTCGTTCTCCTCATCACTGCCGTCGCCTTCATGGTGTTTCAGGTAAGACTGCTACTCCTTCTCCTCATCACTGCCGTCGCCTTCATGGTGTTTCAGATAAGACTGCTGCTCCTCCTCATCACTGCCGTAGCGTTCATCGTGTTTCAGGTAAGACTGCTGCTCCTCCTCATCACTGCCGTCGTTTTCATGTTGTTTCAGGTAAGACTGCTGCTCATTCTCCTCATCACTGCCGTCGCCTTCATGGTGTTTCAGTTAAGACTGCTGCTCCTTCTCCTCATCACTGCCGTCGCCTTCATGGTGTTTCAGGTAAGACTGCTCCTCCTCCTCATGACTGCTGTCGCCTTCATGGTGTTTTAGGTAAGACTGCTGCTCCTCCTCGTCACTGCCATTGCCTTCATGGTGTTTCAGGTAAGACTGCTGCTCCTTCTCCTCATCATTGCCGTCGCCTTCATGGTTTTTCAAGTAAGACTGCTGCCCCTCCTCATCACTGCTGTCGCCTTCATGGTGTTTCAGGTAAGACTGCTGCTCCTTCTCCTCATCACTGCCGTCGCCTTCATGGTGTTTCAGGTAAGACTGCTCCTCCTCCTCATGACTGCTGTCGCCTTCATGGTGTTTTAGGTAAGACTGCTGCTCCTCCTCGTCACTGCCATTGCCTTCATGGTGTTTCAGGTAAGACTGCTGCTCCTTCTCCTCATCATTGCCGTCGCCTTCATGGTTTTTCAAGTAAGACTGCTGCCCCTCCTCATCACTGCTGTCGCCTTCATGGTGTTTCAAGTAAGACTGCTGCTCCTTCTCCTCATCACTGCCGTCGCCTTCATGGTGTTTCAGGTAAGACTGCTGCTCCTCCTCATGACTGCTGTCGCCTTCATGGTGTTTCAGGTAAGACTGCTGCTCCTTCTCCTCATCACTGCCATCGCCTTCAAGGTGTTTCAGATAAGACTGCTGCTCCTCCTCATCACTGCCGTAGCCTTCATCGTGTTTCAGGTAAGACTTCTGCTCCTTCTCCTCATCACTGCCGTCGCCCTCAAGGTGTTTCAGATAAGACTGATGCTCCTCCTCATCACTGCCGTCGCCTTCATGTTGTTTCAGGTAAGACTGCTGCTCCTTCTCCTCATCACTGCCGTCGCCTTTATGGTGTTTCAGGTAAGACTGCTGCTCCTTCTCCTCATCACTGCCGTCGCCTTTATGGTGTTTCAGGTACGACTGCTGCTCCTCCTCCTCATCACTGCCGTCGCCTTTATGGTGTTTCAGGTACGACTGCTGCTCCTTCTTCTCATCACTGCCGTCGCCTTTATGGTGTTTAAGGTACGACTGCTGCTCCTTCTCCTCATGACTGCCGTCTCCTTCATGGTGTTTCAGGTAAGACTGCTGCTCCTTCTCCTCATTACTGCCGTCGCCTTCATGGTGTTTCAGGTAAGAGTGCTGCTTCTCCTCATCAATTCCGTCGCCTTCATGGTGTTTACGAAAAGACTGCTGCTCCTTCTCCTCATCACTGCCGTTGCCTTCATGGTGTTTCAGGTACGACTGCTGCAACTTCTCCTCATCACTGCCGTCGCCTTCATGGTGTTTCAGGTAAGACTGCTGCTCCTTCTCCTCATCATTGCCGTCGCCTTCATGGTGTTTCAGGTAAGACTGCTGCTCCTCCTCATCACTGCCGTCGTTTTCATGGTGTTTCAGGTAAGACAGCTGCTCTTTCTCCTCATCACAGCCGTCGCCTTCATGGTGTTTCAGGTAAGACTGCTGCTCCTTCTACTCATCACCGTCGTCGCCTTCATGGTGTTTCAGGTAAGACTGCTGCTCCTTCTCCTCATCACTGCCGTCGCCTTCATGGTGTTTCATGTAAGACTGCTGCTCCTCCTCATATCTGCCGTCGTTTTCATGGTGTTTCAGGTAAGACTGCTGCTCCTTCTCCTCATCACAGCCGTCGCCTTCATGGTGTTTCAGGTAAGACTGCTGCTCCTTCTACTCATCACCGTCGTCGCCTTCATGGTGTTTCAGGTAAGACTGCTGTTCCTTCTCCTCATCACTGCCGTTAACTTCGTGGTGTTTCAGGTAAGACTGCTGCTCCTTCTCCTAATCACTGCCGTCGCCTTCATGGTGTTTCAGGTAAGAGTGCTGGTCCTCCTCATCACTGCCGTCGCCTTCATGGTGTTTCAGGTAAGACTGCTGCTCCTCCTCATCAATGCCGTCGCCTTCATGGTGTTTCAGGTAAGACTGCTGCTCCTTCTCCTCATCATTGCCGTCGCCTTCATGGTGTTTCAGGTACGACTGCTGCTCCTTCTCCTCATCACCGCCGTCGCCTTCATGGTGTTTCAGGTAAGACTGCTGCTCCTCCTCATCAATGCCGTCGCCTTCATGGTGTTTCAGGTAAGACTGCTACTCCTTCTCCTCTTCACTGCCGTCGCCTTCATGGTGTTTCAGGTAAGACTGCTGCTCCTCCTCATCACTGCCGTCGTTTTCATGGTGTTTCAGGTAAGACTGCTGCTCCTTCTCCTCATCACAGCCGTCGCCTTCATGGTGTTTCAGGTAAGACTGCTCCTTCTCATCATCACTGCCGTTGCCTTCATGGTTTTTCAGGTAAGACTGCTGCTCCTTCTCCTCATCACTGCCGTCGCCTTCATGGTGTTTCAGGTAAGACTGCTCCTTCTCCTCATCACTGCCGTCGCCTTCATGGTTTTTCAGGTAAGACTGCTGCTCCTTCTCCTCATCACTGCCATCGCCTTCATGGTGTTTCAGATAAGACTGCTGCTCCTCCTCATCACTGCCGTCGTTTTCATGGTGTTTCAGGTAAGAGTGCTGGTCCTCCTCATCACTGCCGTCGCCTTCATGGTGTTTCAGGTAAGACTGCTGCTCCTCCTCATCAATGCCGTCGCCTTCATGGTGTTTCAGGTAAGACTGCTGCTCCTTCTCCTCATCACTGCCGTCGCCTTCATGGTGTTTCAGGTAAGACTGTTTTTACTCCTCATAACTGCCGTCGCCTTCATGGTGTTTCAGGTAAGACTGCTGCTCCTTCTCCTCATCATTGCCGTCGCCTTCATGGTGTTTCAGGTACGACTGCTGCTCCTTCTCCTCATCACTGCCGTCGCCTTCATGGTGTTTCAGGTAAGACTGCTGCTCCTCCTCATCACTGCCGTCGCCTTCATGGTGTTTCAGGTAAGACCGCTACTCCTTCTCCTCTTCACTGCCGTCGCCTTCATGGTGTTTCAGGTAAGACCGCTACTCCTTCTCCTCATCACCGCCGTCGCCTTCATGGTGTTTCAGGTAAGACTGCTGCTTCTTCTCCTCATCACTGCCGTCGCCTTCACGGTTTTCCAGGTAAGACTGCTTCTCCTTCTCCTCATCATTGCCGTCGCCTTCATGGTTTTTCAAGTAAGACTGCTGCTCCTTCTCCTCATCACTGCCGTCGCCTTCAGGGTGTTTCAGGTAAGACTGCTGCTCCTTCTCCTCATCACTGCCGTCGCTTTCATGGTGTTTCAGGTAAGACTGCTCCTTCTCCTCATCACTTCCTTCGCCTTCATGGTGTTTCAGGTAAGACTGCTGCTCCTTCTCCTCATCACTGCCGTCGCCTTCATGGTGTTTCAGGTAAGACTGCTGCTCCTTCTCCTCATCACTGCCGTCGCCTTCATGGTGTTTCAGGTAAGACTGCTGCTCCTCCTCATCAATGCCGTCGCCTTCATGGTGTTTCAGGTAAGACTGCTGCTCCTTCTCCTCATCACCGTCGTCGCCTTCATGGTGTTTCAGGTAAGACTGCTGCTCGTTCTCCTCATCACTGCCGTCGCCTTCATGGTGTTTCAGGTAAGACTGCTGCTCGTTCTCCTCATCACTGCCGTCGCCTTCATGGTGTTTCAGGTAAGACTGCTACTCCTTCTCCTCATCACTGCCGTCGCCTCCTTGGTGTTTCAGGTAAGACTCCTGCTACTCCTCGTCACTGCCGTAGCGTTCATCGTGTTTCAGGTAAGACTGCTGCTCCTCCTCATCACTGCCGTCGCCTTCATGGTGTTTCAGGTAAGACTGCTGCTCGTTCTCCTCATCACTGCCGTCGCCTTCATGGTGTTTCAGGTAAGACTGCTACTCCTTCTCCTCATCACTGCCGTCGCCTTCATGGTGTTTCAGATAAGACTGCTGCTCCTCCTCATCACTGCCGTAGCGTTCATCGTGTTTCAGGTAAGACTGCTGCTCCTCCTCATCACTGCCGTCGTTTTCATGTTGTTTCAGGTAAGACTGCTGCTCATTCTCCTCATCACTGCCGTCGCCTTCATGGTGTTTCAGTTAAGACTGCTGCTCCTTCTCCTCATCACTGCCGTCGCCTTCATGGTGTTTCAGGTAAGACTGCTCCTCCTCCTCATGACTGCTGTCGCCTTCATGGTGTTTTAGGTAAGACTGCTGCTCCTCCTCGTCACTGCCATTGCCTTCATGGTGTTTCAGGTAAGACTGCTGCTCCTTCTACTCATCACCGTCGTCGCCTTCATGGTGTTTCAGGTAAGACTGCTGCTCCTTCTCCTCATCACTGCCGTCGCCTTCATGGTGTTTCAGGTAAGACTGCTCCTCCTCCTCATGACTGCTGTCGCCTTCATGGTGTTTTAGGTAAGACTGCTGCTCCTCCTCGTCACTGCCATTGCCTTCATGGTGTTTCAGGTAAGACTGCTGCTCCTTCTCCTCATCATTGCCGTCGCCTTCATGGTTTTTCAAGTAAGACTTCTGCCCCTCCTCATCACTGCTGTCGCCTTCATGGTGTTTCAAGTAAGACTGCTGCTCCTTCTCCTCATCACTGCCGTCGCCTTCATGGTGTTTCAGGTAAGACTGCTGCTCCTCCTCATGACTGCTGTCGCCTTCATGGTGTTTCAGGTAAGACTGCTGCTCCTTCTCCTCATCACTGCCATCGCCTTCAAGGTGTTTCAGATAAGACTGCTGCTCCTCCTCATCACTGCCGTAGCCTTCATCGTGTTTCAGGTAAGACTTCTGCTCCTTCTCCTCATCACTGCCGTCGCCCTCAAGGTGTTTCAGATAAGACTGATGCTCCTCCTCATCACTGCCGTCGCCTTCATGTTGTTTCAGGTAAGACTGCTGCTCCTTCTCCTCATCACTGCCGTCGCCTTTATGGTGTTTCAGGTAAGACTGCTGCTCCTTCTCCTCATCACTGCCGTCGCCTTTATGGTGTTTCAGGTACGACTGCTGCTCCTCCTCCTCATCACTGCCGTCGCCTTTATGGTGTTTCAGGTACGACTGCTGCTCCTCCTCCTCATCACTGCCGTCGCCTTTGTGGTGTTTCAGGTACGACTGCTGCTCCTTCTTCTCATCACTGCCGTCGCCTTTATGGTGTTTAAGGTACGACTGCTGCTCCTTCTCCTCATCACTGCCGTCTCCTTCATGGTGTTTCAGGTAAGACTGCTGCTCCTTCTCCTCATTACTGCCGTCGCCTTCATGGTGTTTCAGGTAAGAGTGCTGCTTCTCCTCATCAATTCCGTCGCCTTCATGGTGTTTACGAAAAGACTGCTGCTCCTTCTCCTCATCACTGCCGTTGCCTTCATGGTGTTTCAGGTACGACTGCTGCTCCTTCTCCTCATCACTGCCGTCGCCTTCATGGTGTTTCAGGTAAGACTGCTGCTCCTTCTCCTCATCATTGCCGTCGCCTTCATGGTGTTTCAGGTAAGACTGCTGCTCCTCCTCATCACTGCCGTCGTTTTCATGGTGTTTCAGGTAAGACAGCTGCTCTTTCTCCTCATCACAGCCGTCGCCTTCATGGTGTTTCAGGTAAGACTGCTGCTCCTTCTACTCATCACCGTCGTCGCCTTCATGGTGTTTCAGGTAAGACTGCTGCTCCTTCTCCTCATCACTGCCGTCGCCTTCATGGTGTTTCATGTAAGACTGCTGCTCCTCCTCATATCTGCCGTCGTTTTCATGGTGTTTCAGGTAAGACTGCTGCTCCTTCTCCTCATCACAGCCGTCGCCTTCATGGTGTTTCAGGTAAGACTGCTGCTCCTTCTACTCATCACCGTCGTCGCCTTCATGGTGTTTCAGGTAAGACTGCTGTTCCTTCTCCTCATCTCTGCCAGCGCCTCCATGGTGTTTCAGGTAAGACTGCTGCTCCTTCTTCTCATTACTGCCGTCGCCTTCATGGTGTTTCAGGTAAGACTGCTGCTCCTTCTTCTCATTACTGCCGTCGCCTTCATGGTGTTTCAGGTACGACTGCTGCTCCTTCTCCTCATCACTGCCGTCGTTTTCATGGTGTTTCAGGTAAGACTGCTGCTCCTTCTCCTCATGACTGCTGTCGCATTCATGGTGTTTCAGGTACGACTGCTGCTCCTTATCGCATCACTGCCGTTGCCTTTATGGTGTTTCAGGTAAGACTGCTGCTCCTTTTCCTCATCAGAGCCGTCGCCTTCATGGTGTTTCAGGTAAGACTGCTGCTCCTTCTACTCATCACCGTCGTTGCCTTCATGGTGTTTCAGGTAAGACTGCTGCTCGTTCTCCTCATCACTGCCGTCGCCTTCATGGTGTTTCAGGTAGGACTGCTGCTACTTCTCCTTATCACTGCCGTCGCCTTCATGGTGTTTCAGGTAAGACTGCTGCTCCTCCTCATCACTGCCGTCGTTTTCATGGTGTTTCAGGTAAGACTGCTGCTCCTTCTCCTCATCACAGCCGTCGCCTTCATGGTGTTTCAGGTAAGACTGCTGATCCTCCTCATCAATGCCGTCGCCTTCATGGTGTTTCAGGTAAGACTGCTGATCCTCCTCATCAATGCCGTCGCCTTCATGGTGTTTCAGGTACGACTGCTGCTCCTTCTCCTCATCATTGCCGTCGCCTTCATGGTGTTTCAGGTAAGACTGCTGCTCCTCCTCATCACTGCCGTCGTTTTCATGGTGTTTCAGGTAAGACTGCTGCTCCTTCTCCTCATCACAGCCGTCGCCTTCATGGTGTTTCAGGTAAGACTGCTGCTCCTTCTCCTCATCACCGTCGTCGCCTTCATGGTGTTTCAGGTAAGACTGCTGCTCCTTCTACTCATCACCGTCGTCGCCTTCATGGTGTTTCAGGTAAGACTGCTGTTCCTTCTCCTCATCACTGCCGTTAACTTCGTGGTGTTTCAGGTAAGACTGCTGCTCCTTCTCCTCATCACTGCCGTCGCCTTCATGGTGTTTCAGGTAAGACTGCTGCTCCTCCTCATCACTGCCGTCGTTTTCATGGTGTTTCAGGTAAGACTGCTGCTCCTTCTACTCATCACCGTGGTCGCCTTCATGGTGTTTCAGTTAAGACTGCTGCTCCTTCTCCTCATCACTGCCGTTAACTTCATGGTGTTTCAGGTAAGACTGCTGCTCCTTCTCCTAATCACTGCCGTCGCCTTCATGGTGTTTCAGGTAAGAGTGCTGGTCCTCCTCATCACTGCCGTCGCCTTCATGGTGTTTCAGGTAAGACTGCTGCTCCTCCTCATCAATGCCGTCGCCTTCATGGTGTTTCAGGTAAGACTGCTGCTCCTTCTCCTCATCACTGCCGTCGCCTTCATGGTGTTTCAGGTAAGACTGTTTTTACTCCTCATAACTGCCGTCGCCTTCATGGTGTTTCAGGTAAGACTGCTGCTCCTTCTCCTCATCACTGCCGTTAACTTTATGGTGTTTCAGGTAAGACTGCTGCTCCTTTTCCTAATCACTGCCGTCGCCTTCATGGTGTTTCAGGTAAGAGTGCTGGTCCTCCTCATCACTGCCGTCGCCTTCATGGTGTTTCAGGTAAGACTGCTGCTCCTCCTCATCAATGCCGTCGCCTTCATGGTGTTTCAGGTAAGACTGCTGCTCCTTCTCCTCATCACTGCCGTCGCCTTCATGGTGTTTCAGGTAAGACTGCTGCTCCTCCTCATCAATGCCGTCGCCTTCATGGTGTTTCAGGTAAGACTGCTGCTCCTTCTCCTCATCACCGTCGTCGCCTTCATGGTGTTTCAGGTAAGACTGCTGCTCGTTCTCCTCATCACTGCCGTCGCCTTCATGGTGTTTCAGGTAAGACTGCTGCTCGTTCTCCTCATCACTGCCGTCGCCTTCATGGTGTTTCAGGTAAGACTGCTGCTCCTTCTCCTCATCACTGCCGTCGCCTCCTTGGTGTTTCAGGTAAGACTGCTGCTACTCCTCGTCACTGCCGTAGCGTTCATGGTGTTTCAGGTAAGACTGCTGCTCCTCCTCATCACTGCCGTCGCCTTCATGGTGTTTCAGGTAAGACTGCTGCTCGTTCTCCTCATCACTGCCGTCGCCTTCATGGTGTTTCAGGTAAGACTGCTACTCCTTCTCCTCATCACTGCCGTCGCCTTCATGGTGTTTCAGATAAGACTGCTGCTCCTCCTCATCACTGCCGTAGCGTTCATCGTGTTTCAGGTAAGACTGCTGCTCCTCCTCATCACTGCCGTCGTTTTCATGTTGTTTCAGGTAAGACTGCTGCTCATTCTCCTCATCACTGCCGTCGCCTTCATGGTGTTTCAGTTAAGACTGCTGCTCCTTCTCCTCATCACTGCCGTCGCCTTCATGGTGTTTCAGGTAAGACTGCTCCTCCTCCTCATGACTGCTGTCGCCTTCATGGTGTTTTAGGTAAGACTGCTGCTGCTCCTCGTCACTGCCATTGCCTTCATGGTGTTTCAGGTAAGACTGCTGCTCCTTCTCCTCATCATTGCCGTCGCCTTCATGGTTTTTCAAGTAAGACTGCTGCCCCTCCTCATCACTGCTGTCGCCTTCATGGTGTTTCAGGTAAGACTGCTGCTCCTTCTCCTCATCACTGCCGTCGCCTTCATGGTGTTTCAGGTAAGACTGCTCCTCCTCCTCATGACTGCTGTCGCCTTCATGGTGTTTTAGGTAAGACTGCTGCTCCTCCTCGTCACTGCCATTGCCTTCATGGTGTTTCAGGTAAGACTGCTGCTCCTTCTCCTCATCATTGCCGTCGCCTTCATGGTTTTTCAAGTAAGACTGCTGCCCCTCCTCATCACTGCTGTCGCCTTCATGGTGTTTCAAGTAAGACTGCTGCTCCTTCTCCTCATCACTGCCGTCGCCTTCATGGTGTTTCAGGTAAGACTGCTGCTCCTCCTCATGACTGCTGTCGCCTTCATGGTGTTTCAGGTAAGACTGCTGCTCCTTCTCCTCATCACTGCCATCGCCTTCAAGGTGTTTCAGATAAGACTGCTGCTCCTCCTCATCACTGCCGTAGCCTTCATCGTGTTTCAGGTAAGACTTCTGCTCCTTCTCCTCATCACTGCCGTCGCCCTCAAGGTGTTTCAGATAAGACTGATGCTCCTCCTCATCACTGCCGTCGCCTTCATGTTGTTTGAGGTAAGACTGCTGCTCCTTCTCCTCATCACTGCCGTCGCCTTTATGGTGTTTCAGGTAAGACTGCTGCTCCTTCTCCTCATCACTGCCGTCGCCTTTATGGTGTTTCAGGTACGACTGCTGCTCCTCCTCCTCATCACTGCCGTCGCCTTTATGGTGTTTCAGGTACGACTGCTGCTCCTCCTCCTCATCACTGCCGTCGCCTTTGTGGTGTTTCAGGTACGACTGCTGCTCCTTCTTCTCATCACTGCCGTCGCCTTTATGGTGTTTAAGGTACGACTGCTGCTCCTTCTCCTCATGACTGCCGTCTCCTTCATGGTGTTTCAGGTAAGACTGCTGCTCCTTCTCCTCATTACTGCCGTCGCCTTCATGGTGTTTCAGGTAAGAGTGCTGCTTCTCCTCATCAATTCCGTCGCCTTCATGGTGTTTACGAAAAGACTGCTGCTCCTTCTCCTCATCACTGCCGTTGCCTTCATGGTGTTTCAGGTACGACTGCTGCTCCTTCTCCTCATCACTGCCGTCGCCTTCATGGTGTTTCAGGTAAGACTGCTGCTCCTTCTCCTCATCATTGCCGTCGCCTTCATGGTGTTTCAGGTAAGACTGCTGCTCCTCCTCATCACTGCCGTCGTTTTCATGGTGTTTCAGGTAAGACAGCTGCTCTTTCTCCTCATCACAGCCGTCGCCTTCATGGTGTTTCAGGTAAGACTGCTGCTCCTTCTACTCATCACCGTCGTCGCCTTCATGGTGTTTCAGGTAAGACTGCTGCTCCTTCTCCTCATCACTGCCGTCGCCTTCATGGTGTTTCATGTAAGACTGCTGCTCCTCCTCATATCTGCCGTCGTTTTCATGGTGTTTAAGGTAAGACTGCTGCTCCTTCTCCTCATCACAGCCGTCGCCTTCATGGTGTTTCAGGTAAGACTGCTGCTCCTTCTACTCATCACCGTCGTCGCCTTCATGGTGTTTCAGGTAAGACTGCTGTTCCTTCTCCTCATCACTGCCGTTAACTTCGTGGTGTTTCAGGTAAGACTGCTGCTCCTTCTCCTAATCACTGCCGTCGCCTTCATGGTGTTTCAGGTAAGAGTGCTGGTCCTCCTCATCACTGCCGTCGCCTTCATGGTGTTTCAGGTAAGACTGCTGCTCCTCCTCATCAATGCCGTCGCCTTCATGGTGTTTCAGGTAAGACTGCTGCTCCTTCTCCTCATCATTGCCGTCGCCTTCATGGTGTTTCAGGTACGACTGCTGCTCCTTCTCCTCATCACCGCCGTCGCCTTCATGGTGTTTCAGGTAAGACTGCTGCTCCTCCTCATCAATGCCGTCGCCTTCATGGTGTTTCAGGTAAGACTGCTACTCCTTCTCCTCTTCACTGCCGTCGCCTTCATGGTGTTTCAGGTAAGACTGCTGCTCGTCCTCATCACTGCCGTCGTTTTCATGGTGTTTCAGGTAAGACTGCTGCTCCTTCTCCTCATCACAGCCGTCGCCTTCATGGTGTTTCAGGTAAGACTGCTCCTTCTCATCATCACTGCCGTTGCCTTCATGGTTTTTCAGGTAAGACTGCTGCTCCTTCTCCTCATCACTGCCGTCGCCTTCATGGTGTTTCAGGTAAGACTGCTCCTTCTCCTCATCACTGCCGTCGCCTTCATGGTTTTTCAGGTAAGACTGCTGCTCCTTCTCCTCATCACTGCCATCGCCTTCATGGTGTTTCAGATAAGACTGCTGCTCCTCCTCATCACTGCCGTCGTTTTCATGGTGTTTCAGGTAAGAGTGCTGGTCCTCCTCATCACTGCCGTCGCCTTCATGGTGTTTCAGGTAAGACTGCTGCTCCTCCTCATCAATGCCGTCGCCTTCATGGTGTTTCAGGTAAGACTGCTGCTCCTTCTCCTCATCACTGCCGTCGCCTTCATGGTGTTTCAGGTAAGACTGTTTTTACTCCTCATAACTGCCGTCGCCTTCATGGTGTTTCAGGTAAGACTGCTGCTCCTTCTCCTCATCATTGCCGTCGCCTTCATGGTGTTTCAGGTACGACTGCTGCTCCTTCTCCTCATCACTGCCGTCGCCTTCATGGTGTTTCAGGTAAGACTGCTGCTCCTCCTCATCACTGCCGTCGCCTTCATGGTGTTTCAGGTAAGACCGCTACTCCTTCTCCTCTTCACTGCCGTCGCCTTCATGGTGTTTCAGGTAAGACCGCTACTCCTTCTCCTCATCACCGCCGTCGCCTTCATGGTGTTTCAGGTAAGACTGCTGCTCCTTCTCCTCATCACTGCCGTCGCCTTCATGGTGTTTCAGGTAAGACTGCTGCTCCTCCTCATCACTGCCGTCGTTTTCATGGTGTTTCAGGTAAGACTGCTGCTCCTTCTACTCATCACCGTGGTCGCCTTCATGGTGTTTCAGTTAAGACTGCTGCTCCTTCTCCTCATCACTGCCGTTAACTTCATGGTGTTTCAGGTAAGACTGCTGCTCCTTCTCCTAATCACTGCCGTCGCCTTCATGGTGTTTCAGGTAAGAGTGCTGGTCCTCCTCATCACTGCCGTCGCCTTCATGGTGTTTCAGGTAAGACTGCTGCTCCTCCTCATCAATGCCGTCGCCTTCATGGTGTTTCAGGTAAGACTGCTGCTCCTTCTCCTCATCACTGCCGTCGCCTTCATGGTGTTTCAGGTAAGACTGTTTTTACTCCTCATAACTGCCGTCGCCTTCATGGTGTTTCAGGTAAGACTGCTGCTCCTTCTCCTCATCACTGCCGTTAACTTCATGGTGTTTCAGGTAAGACTGCTGCTCCTTTTCCTAATCACTGCCGTCGCCTTCATGGTGTTTCAGGTAAGAGTGCTGGTCCTCCTCATCACTGCCGTCGCCTTCATGGTGTTTCAGGTAAGACTGCTGCTCCTCCTCATCAATGCCGTCGCCTTCATGGTGTTTCAGGTAAGACTGCTGCTCCTTCTCCTCATCACTGCCGTCGCCTTCATGGTGTTTCAGGTAAGACTGCTGCTCCTCCTCATCAATGCCGTCGCCTTCATGGTGTTTCAGGTAAGACTGCTGCTCCTTCTCCTCATCACCGTCGTCGCCTTCATGGTGTTTCAGGTAAGACTGCTGCTCGTTCTCCTCATCACTGCCGTCGCCTTCATGGTGTTTCAGGTAAGACTGCTGCTCGTTCTCCTCATCACTGCCGTCGCCTTCATGGTGTTTCAGGTAAGACTGCTACTCCTTCTCCTCATCACTGCCGTCGCCTCCTTGGTGTTTCAGGTAAGACTGCTGCTACTCCTCGTCACTGCCGTAGCGTTCATCGTGTTTCAGGTAAGACTGCTGCTCCTCCTCATCACTGCCGTCGCCTTCATGGTGTTTCAGGTAAGACTGCTGCTCGTTCTCCTCATCACTGCCGTCGCCTTCATGGTGTTTCAGGTAAGACTGCTACTCCTTCTCCTCATCACTGCCGTCGCCTTCATGGTGTTTCAGATAAGACTGCTGCTCCTCCTCATCACTGCCGTAGCGTTCATCGTGTTTCAGGTAAGACTGCTGCTCCTCCTCATCACTGCCGTCGTTTTCATGTTGTTTCAGGTAAGACTGCTGCTCATTCTCCTCATCACTGCCGTCGCCTTCATGGTGTTTCAGTTAAGACTGCTGCTCCTTCTCCTCATCACTGCCGTCGCCTTCATGGTGTTTCAGGTAAGACTGCTCCTCCTCCTCATGACTGCTGTCGCCTTCATGGTGTTTTAGGTAAGACTGCTGCTCCTCCTCGTCACTGCCATTGCCTTCATGGTGTTTCAGGTAAGACTGCTGCTCCTTCTCCTCATCATTGCCGTCGCCTTCATGGTTTTTCAAGTAAGACTGCTGCCCCTCCTCATCACTGCTGTCGCCTTCATGGTGTTTCAGGTAAGACTGCTGCTCCTTCTCCTCATCACTGCCGTCGCCTTCATGGTGTTTCAGGTAAGACTGCTCCTCCTCCTCATGACTGCTGTCGCCTTCATGGTGTTTTAGGTAAGACTGCTGCTCCTCCTCGTCACTGCCATTGCCTTCATGGTGTTTCAGGTAAGACTGCTGCTCCTTCTCCTCATCATTGCCGTCGCCTTCATGGTTTTTCAAGTAAGACTGCTGCCCCTCCTCATCACTGCTGTCGCCTTCATGGTGTTTCAAGTAAGACTGCTGCTCCTTCTCCTCATCACTGCCGTCGCCTTCATGGTGTTTCAGGTAAGACTGCTGCTCCTCCTCATGACTGCTGTCGCCTTCATGGTGTTTCAGGTAAGACTGCTGCTCCTTCTCCTCATCACTGCCATCGCCTTCAAGGTGTTTCAGATAAGACTGCTGCTCCTCCTCATCACTGCCGTAGCCTTCATCGTGTTTCAGGTAAGACTTCTGCTCCTTCTCCTCATCACTGCCGTCGCCCTCAAGGTGTTTCAGATAAGACTGATGCTCCTCCTCATCACTGCCGTCGCCTTCATGTTGTTTCAGGTAAGACTGCTGCTCCTTCTCCTCATCACTGCCGTCGCCTTTATGGTGTTTCAGGTAAGACTGCTGCTCCTTCTCCTCATCACTGCCGTCGCCTTTATGGTGTTTCAGGTACGACTGCTGCTCCTCCTCCTCATCACTACCGTCGCCTTTATGGTGTTTCAGGTACGACTGCTGCTCCTCCTCCTCATCACTGCCGTCGCCTTTGTGGTGTTTCAGGTACGACTGCTGCTCCTTCTTCTCATCACTGCCGTCGCCTTTATGGTGTTTAAGGTACGACTGCTGCTCCTTCTCCTCATGACTGCCGTCTCCTTCATGGTGTTTCAGGTAAGACTGCTGCTCCTTCTCCTCATTACTGCCGTCGCCTTCATGGTGTTTCAGGTAAGAGTGCTGCTTCTCCTCATCAATTCCGTCGCCTTCATGGTGTTTACGAAAAGACTGCTGCTCCTTCTCCTCATCACTGCCGTTGCCTTCATGGTGTTTCAGGTACGACTGCTGCTCCTTCTCCTCATCACTGCCGTCGCCTTCATGGTGTTTCAGGTAAGACTGCTGCTCCTTCTCCTCATCATTGCCGTCGCCTTCATGGTGTTTCAGGTAAGACTGCTGCTCCTCCTCATCACTGCCGTCGTTTTCATGGTGTTTCAGGTAAGACAGCTGCTCTTTCTCCTCATCACAGCCGTCGCCTTCATGGTGTTTCAGGTAAGACTGCTGCTCCTTCTACTCATCACCGTCGTCGCCTTCATGGTGTTTCAGGTAAGACTGCTGCTCCTTCTCCTCATCACTGCCGTCGCCTTCATGGTGTTTCATGTAAGACTGCTGCTCCTCCTCATATCTGCCGTCGTTTTCATGGTGTTTCAGGTAAGACTGCTGCTCCTTCTCCTCATCACAGCCGTCGCCTTCATGGTGTTTCAGGTAAGACTGCTGCTCCTTCTACTCATCACCGTCGTCGCCTTCATGGTGTTTCAGGTAAGACTGCTGTTCCTTCTCCTCATCACTGCCGTTAACTTCGTGGTGTTTCAGGTAAGACTGCTGCTCCTTCTCCTAATCACTGCCGTCGCCTTCATGGTGTTTCAGGTAAGAGTGCTGGTCCTCCTCATCACTGCCGTCGCCTTCATGGTGTTTCAGGTAAGACTGCTGCTCCTCCTCATCAATGCCGTCGCCTTCATGGTGTTTCAGGTAAGACTGCTGCTCCTTCTCCTCATCATTGCCGTCGCCTTCATGGTGTTTCAGGTACGACTGCTGCTCCTTCTCCTCATCACCGCCGTCGCCTTCATGGTGTTTCAGGTAAGACTGCTGCTCCTCCTCATCAATGCCGTCGCCTTCATGGTGTTTCAGGTAAGACTGCTACTCCTTCTCCTCTTCACTGCCGTCGCCTTCATGGTGTTTCAGGTAAGACTGCTGCTCCTCCTCATCACTGCCGTCGTTTTCATGGTGTTTCAGGTAAGACTGCTGCTCCTTCTCCTCATCACAGCCGTCGCCTTCATGGTGTTTCAGGTAAGACTGCTCCTTCTCATCATCACTGCCGTTGCCTTCATGGTTTTTCAGGTAAGACTGCTGCTCCTTCTCCTCATCACTGCCGTCGCCTTCATGGTGTTTCAGGTAAGACTGCTCCTTCTCCTCATCACTGCCGTCGCCTTCATGGTTTTTCAGGTAAGACTGCTGCTCCTTCTCCTCATCACTGCCATCGCCTTCATGGTGTTTCAGATAAGACTGCTGCTCCTCCTCATCACTGCCGTCGTTTTCATGGTGTTTCAGGTAAGAGTGCTGGTCCTCCTCATCACTGCCGTCGCCTTCATGGTGTTTCAGGTAAGACTGCTGCTCCTCCTCATCAATGCCGTCGCCTTCATGGTGTTTCAGGTAAGACTGCTGCTCCTTCTCCTCATCACTGCCGTCGCCTTCATGGTGTTTCAGGTAAGACTGTTTTTACTCCTCATAACTGCCGTCGCCTTCATGGTGTTTCAGGTAAGACTGCTGCTCCTTCTCCTCATCATTGCCGTCGCCTTCATGGTGTTTCAGGTACGACTGCTGCTCCTTCTCCTCATCACTGCCGTCGCCTTCATGGTGTTTCAGGTAAGACTGCTGCTCCTCCTCATCACTGCCGTCGCCTTCATGGTGTTTCAGGTAAGACCGCTACTCCTTCTCCTCTTCACTGCCGTCGCCTTCATGGTGTTTCAGGTAAGACCGCTACTCCTTCTCCTCATCACCGCCGTCGCCTTCATGGTGTTTCAGGTAAGACTGCTGCTTCTTCTCCTCATCACTGCCGTCGCCTTCACGGTTTTCCAGGTAAGACTGCTTCTCCTTCTCCTCATCATTGCCGTCGCCTTCATGGTTTTTCAAGTAAGACTGCTGCTCCTTCTCCTCATCACTGCCGTCGCCTTCAGGGTGTTTCAGGTAAGACTGCTGCTCCTTCTCCTCATCACTGCCGTCGCTTTCATGGTGTTTCAGGTAAGACTGCTCCTTCTCCTCATCACTTCCTTCGCCTTCATGGTGTTTCAGGTAAGACTGCTGCTCCTTCTCCTCATCACTGCCGTCGCCTTCATGATGTTTCAGGTACGACTGCTGCTCCTTGTCCTCATCACTGCCGTCGCCTTCATGGTGTTTCAGGTAAGACTGCTGATCCTCCTCATCACTGCCGTCGCCTTCATGGTGTTTCAGGTAAGACTGCTGCTCCTTCTCCTCATTACTGCCGTCGCCTTCATGGTGTTTCAGGTAAGAGTGCTGCTTCTCCTCATCAATGCCGTCGCCTTCATGGTGTTTACGAAAAGACTGCTGCTCCTTCTCCTCATCACTGCCGTTGCCTTCATGGTGTTTCAGGTACGACTGCTGCTCCTTCTCCTCATCACTGCCGTCGCCTTCATGGTGTTTCAGGTAAGACTGCTGCTCCTTCTCCTCATCATTGCCGTCGCCTTCATGGTGTTTCAGGTAAGACTGCTGCTCCTCCTCATCACTGCCGTCGTTTTCATGGTGTTTCAGGTAAGACAGCTGCTCTTTCTCCTCATCACAGCCGTCGCCTTCATGGTGTTTCAGGTAAGACTGCTGCTCCTTCTACTCATCACCGTCGTCGCCTTCATGGTGTTTCAGGTAAGACTGCTGCTCCTTCTCCTCATCACTGCCGTCGCCTTCATGGTGTTTCATGTAAGACTGCTGCTCCTCCTCATATCTGCCGTCGTTTTCATGGTGTTTCAGGTAAGACTGCTGCTCCTTCTCCTCATCACAGCCGTCGCATTCATGGTGTTTCATGTAAGACTGCTGCTCCTTCTACTCATCACCGTCGTCGCCTTCATGGTGTTTCAGGTAAGACTGCTGTTCCTTCTCCTCATCACTGCCGTTAACTTCGTGGTGTTTCAGGTAAGACTGCTGCTCCTTCTCCTAATCACTGCCGTCGCCTTCATGGTGTTTCAGGTAAGAGTGCTGGTCCTCCTCATCACTGCAGTCGCCTTCATGGTGTTTCAGGTAAGACTGCTGCTCCTCCTCATCAATGCCGTCGCCTTCATGGTGTTTCAGGTAAGACTGCTGCTCCTTCTCCTCATCATTGCCGTCGCCTTCATGGTGTTTCAGGTACGACTGCTGCTCCTTCTCCTCATCACCGCCGTCGCCTTCATGGTGTTTCAGGTAAGACTGCTGCTCCTCCTCATCAATGCCGTCGCCTTCATGGTGTTTCAGGTAAGACTGCTACTCCTTCTCCTCTTCACTGCCGTCGCCTTCATGGTGTTTCAGGTAAGACTGCTGCTCCTCCTCATCACTGCCGTCGTTTTCATGGTGTTTCAGGTAAGACTGCTGCTCCTTCTCCTCATCACTGCCGTCGCCTTCATGGTGTTTCAGGTAAGACTGCTCCTTCTCATCATCACTGCCGTTGCCTTCATGGTTTTTCAGGTAAGACTGCTGCTCCTTCTCCTCATCACTGCCGTCGCCTTCATGGTGTTTCAGGTAAGACTGCTCCTTCTCCTCATCACTGCCGTCGCCTTCATGGTTTTTCAGGTAAGGCTGCTGCTCCTTCTCCTCATCACTGCCATCGCCTTCATGGTGTTTCAGATAAGACTGCTGCTCCTCCTCATCACTGCCGTCGTTTTCATGGTGTTTCAGGTAAGAGTGCTGGTCCTCCTCATCACTGCCGTCGCCTTCATGGTGTTTCAGGTAAGACTGCTGCTCCTCCTCATCAATGCCGTCGCCTTCATGGTGTTTCAGGTAAGACTGCTGCTCCTTCTCCTCATCACTGCCGTCGCCTTCATGGTGTTTCAGGTAAGACTGTTTTTACTCCTCATAACTGCCGTCGCCTTCATGGTGTTTCAGGTAAGACTGCTGCTCCTTCTCCTCATCATTGCCGTCGCCTTCATGGTGTTTCAGGTACGACTGCTGCTCCTTCTCCTCATCACTGCCGTCGCCTTCATGGTGTTTCAGGTAAGACTGCTGCTCCTCCTCATCACTGCCGTCGCCTTCATGGTGTTTCAGGTAAGACCGCTACTCCTTCTCCTCTTCACTGCCGTCGCCTTCATGGTGTTTCAGGTAAGACCGCTACTCCTTCTCCTCATCACCGCCGTCGCCTTCATGGTGTTTCAGGTAAGACTGCTGCTTCTTCTCCTCATCACTGCCGTCGCCTTCACTGTTTTCCAGGTAAGACTGCTTCTCCTTCTCCTCATCATTGCCGTCGCCTTCATGGTTTTTCAAGTAAGACTGCTGCTCCTTCTCCTCATCACTGCCGTCGCCTTCAGGGTGTTTCAGGTAAGACTGCTGCTCCTTCTCCTCATCACTGCCGTCGCTTTCATGGTGTTTCAGGTAAGACTGCTCCTTCTCCTCATCACTTCCTTCGCCTTCATGGTGTTTCAGGTAAGACTGCTGCTCCTTCTCCTCATCACTGCCGTCGCCTTCATGATGTTTCAGGTACGACTGCTGCTCCTTGTCCTCATCACTGCCGTCGCCTTCATGGTGTTTCAGGTAAGACTGCTGATCCTCCTCATCACTGCCGTCGCCTTCATGGTGTTTCAGCTAAGACATCTGCTCCTTCTCCTCATCACTGCCGTCGCCTTCATGGTGTTTCAGATAAGACTGCTGCTCCTCCTCATCACTGCCGTAGCGTTCATCGTGTTTCAGGTAAGACTGCTGCTCCTCCTCATCACTGCCGTCGTTTTCATGTTGTTTCAGTTAAGACTGCTGCTCATTCTCCTCATCACTGCCGTCGCCTTCATGGTGTTTCAGTTAAAACTGCTGCTCCTTCTCCTCATCACTGCCGTCGCCTTCATGGTGTTTCAGATAAGACTGCTCCTCCTCCTCATGACTGCTGTCGCCTTCATGGTGTTTTAGGTAAGACTGCTGCTCCTCCTCGTCACTTCCATTGCCTTCATGGTGTTTCAGGTAAGACGGCTGCTCCTTCTCCTCATCATTGCCGTCGCCTTCATGGTTTTTCAAGTAAGACTGCTGCCCCTCCTCATCACTGCTGTCGCCTTCATGGTGTTTCAGGTAAGACTGCTGCTCCTTCTCCTCATCACTGCCGTCGCCTTCATGGTGTTTCAGGTAAGACTGCTCCTCCTCCTCATGACTGCTGTCGCCTTCATGGTGTTTTAGGTAAGACTGCTGCTCCTCCTCGTCACTGCCATTGCCTTCATGGTGTTTCAGGTAAGACTGCTGCTCCTTCTCCTCATCATTGCCGTCGCCTTCATGGTTTTTCAAGTAAGACTGCTGCCCCTCCTCATCACTGCTGTCGCCTTCATGGTGTTTCAGGTAAGACTGCTGCTCCTTCTCCTCATCACTGCCGTCGCCTTCATGGTGTTTCAGATAAGACTGCTGCTCCTCCTCATCACTGCCATCGCCTTCAAGGTGTTTCAGATAAGACTGCTGCTCCTCCTCATCACTGCCGTAGCCTTCATCGTGTTTCAGGTAAGACTGCTGCTCCTCCTCATCACTGCCGTCGCCTTCATGGTGTTTCAGGTAAGACCGCTACTCCTTCTCCTCTTCACTGCCGTCGCCTTCATGGTGTTTCAGGTAAGACCGCTACTCCTTCTCCTCATCACCGCCGTCGCCTTCATGGTGTTTCAGGTAAGACTGCTGCTTCTTCTCCTCATCACTGCCGTCGCCTTCACGGTTTTCCAGGTAAGACTGCTTCTCCTTCTCCTCATCATTGCCGTCGCCTTCATGGTTTTTCAAGTAAGACTGCTGCTCCTTCTCCTCATCACTGCCGTCGCCTTCAGGGTGTTTCAGGTAAGACTGCTGCTCCTTCTCCTCATCACTGCCGTCGCTTTCATGGTGTTTCAGGTAAGACTGCTCCTTCTCCTCATCACTTCCTTCGCCTTCATGGTGTTTCAGGTAAGACTGCTGCTCCTTCTCCTCATCACTGCCGTCGCCTTCATGATGTTTCAGGTACGACTGCTGCTCCTTGTCCTCATCACTGCCGTCGCTTTCATGGTGTTTCAGGTAAGACTGCTGATCCTCCTCATCACTGCCGTCGCCTTCATGGTGTTTCAGGTAAGACTGCTGCTCCTTCTCCTCATTACTGCCGTCGCCTTCATGGTGTTTCAGGTAAGAGTGCTGCTTCTCCTCATCAATGCCGTCGCCTTCATGGTGTTTACGAAAAGACTGCTGCTCCTTCTCCTCATCACTGCCGTTGCCTTCATGGTGTTTCAGGTACGACTGCTGCTCCTTCTCCTCATCACTGCCGTCGCCTTCATGGTGTTTCAGGTAAGACTGCTGCTCCTTCTCCTCATCATTGCCGTCGCCTTCATGGTGTTTCAGGTAAGACTGCTGCTCCTCCTCATCACTGCCGTCGTTTTCATGGTGTTTCAGGTAAGACAGCTGCTCTTTCTCCTCATCACAGCCGTCGCCTTCATGGTGTTTCAGGTAAGACTGCTGCTCCTTCTACTCATCACCGTCGTCGCCTTCATGGTGTTTCAGGTAAGACTGCTGCTCCTTCTCCTCATCACTGCCGTCGCCTTCATGGTGTTTCATGTAAGACTGCTGCTCCTCCTCATATCTGCCGTCGTTTTCATGGTGTTTCAGGTAAGACTGCTGCTCCTTCTCCTCATCACAGCCGTCGCCTTCATGGTGTTTCAGGTAAGACTGCTGCTCCTTCTACTCATCACCGTCGTCGCCTTCATGGTGTTTCAGGTAAGACTGCTGTTCCTTCTCCTCATCACTGCCGTTAACTTCGTGGTGTTTCAGGTAAGACTGCTGCTCCTTCTCCTAATCACTGCCGTCGCCTTCATGGTGTTTCAGGTAAGAGTGCTGGTCCTCCTCATCACTGCCGTCGCCTTCATGGTGTTTCAGGTAAGACTGCTGCTCCTCCTCATCAATGCCGTCGCCTTCATGGTGTTTCAGGTAAGACTGCTGCTCCTTCTCCTCATCATTGCCGTCGCCTTCATGGTGTTTCAGGTACGACTGCTGCTCCTTCTCCTCATCACCGCCGTCGCCTTCATGGTGTTTCAGGTAAGACTGCTGCTCCTCCTCATCAATGCCGTCGCCTTCATGGTGTTTCAGGTAAGACTGCTACTCCTTCTCCTCTTCACTGCCGTCGCCTTCATGGTGTTTCAGGTAAGACTGCTGCTCCTCCTCATCACTGCCGTCGTTTTCATGGTGTTTCAGGTAAGACTGCTGCTCCTTCTCCTCATCACTGCCGTCGCCTTCATGGTGTTTCAGGTAAGACTGCTCCTTCTCATCATCACTGCCGTTGCCTTCATGGTTTTTCAGGTAAGACTGCTGCTCCTTCTCCTCATCACTGCCGTCGCCTTCATGGTGTTTCAGGTAAGACTGCTCCTTCTCCTCATCACTGCCGTCGCCTTCATGGTTTTTCAGGTAAGGCTGCTGCTCCTTCTCCTCATCACTGCCATCGCCTTCATGGTGTTTCAGATAAGACTGCTGCTCCTCCTCATCACTGCCGTCGTTTTCATGGTGTTTCAGGTAAGAGTGCTGGTCCTCCTCATCACTGCCGTCGCCTTCATGGTGTTTCAGGTAAGACTGCTGCTCCTCCTCATCAATGCCGTCGCCTTCATGGTGTTTCAGGTAAGACTGCTGCTCCTTCTCCTCATCACTGCCGTCGCCTTCATGGTGTTTCAGGTAAGACTGTTTTTACTCCTCATAACTGCCGTCGCCTTCATGGTGTTTCAGGTAAGACTGCTGCTCCTTCTCCTCATCATTGCCGTCGCCTTCATGGTGTTTCAGGTACGACTGCTGCTCCTTCTCCTCATCACTGCCGTCGCCTTCATGGTGTTTCAGGTAAGACTGCTGCTCCTCCTCATCACTGCCGTCGCCTTCATGGTGTTTCAGGTAAGACCGCTACTCCTTCTCCTCTTCACTGCCGTCGCCTTCATGGTGTTTCAGGTAAGACCGCTACTCCTTCTCCTCATCACCGCCGTCGCCTTCATGGTGTTTCAGGTAAGACTGCTGCTTCTTCTCCTCATCACTGCCGTCGCCTTCACTGTTTTCCAGGTAAGACTGCTTCTCCTTCTCCTCATCATTGCCGTCGCCTTCATGGTTTTTCAAGTAAGACTGCTGCTCCTTCTCCTCATCACTGCCGTCGCCTTCAGGGTGTTTCAGGTAAGACTGCTGCTCCTTCTCCTCATCACTGCCGTCGCTTTCATGGTGTTTCAGGTAAGACTGCTCCTTCTCCTCATCACTTCCTTCGCCTTCATGGTGTTTCAGGTAAGACTGCTGCTCCTTCTCCTCATCACTGCCGTCGCCTTCATGATGTTTCAGGTACGACTGCTGCTCCTTGTCCTCATCACTGCCGTCGCCTTCATGGTGTTTCAGGTAAGACTGCTGATCCTCCTCATCACTGCCGTCGCCTTCATGGTGTTTCAGCTAAGACATCTGCTCCTTCTCCTCATCACTGCCGTCGCCTTCATGGTGTTTCAGATAAGACTGCTGCTCCTCCTCATCACTGCCGTAGCGTTCATCGTGTTTCAGGTAAGACTGCTGCTCCTCCTCATCACTGCCGTCGTTTTCATGTTGTTTCAGTTAAGACTGCTGCTCATTCTCCTCATCACTGCCGTCGCCTTCATGGTGTTTCAGTTAAAACTGCTGCTCCTTCTCCTCATCACTGCCGTCGCCTTCATGGTGTTTCAGATAAGACTGCTCCTCCTCCTCATGACTGCTGTCGCCTTCATGGTGTTTTAGGTAAGACTGCTGCTCCTCCTCGTCACTTCCATTGCCTTCATGGTGTTTCAGGTAAGACGGCTGCTCCTTCTCCTCATCATTGCCGTCGCCTTCATGGTTTTTCAAGTAAGACTGCTGCCCCTCCTCATCACTGCTGTCGCCTTCATGGTGTTTCAGGTAAGACTGCTGCTCCTTCTCCTCATCACTGCCGTCGCCTTCATGGTGTTTCAGGTAAGACTGCTCCTCCTCCTCATGACTGCTGTCGCCTTCATGGTGTTTTAGGTAAGACTGCTGCTCCTCCTCGTCACTGCCATTGCCTTCATGGTGTTTCAGGTAAGACTGCTGCTCCTTCTCCTCATCATTGCCGTCGCCTTCATGGTTTTTCAAGTAAGACTGCTGCCCCTCCTCATCACTGCTGTCGCCTTCATGGTGTTTCAGGTAAGACTGCTGCTCCTTCTCCTCATCACTGCCGTCGCCTTCATGGTGTTTCAGATAAGACTGCTGCTCCTCCTCATCACTGCCATCGCCTTCAAGGTGTTTCAGATAAGACTGCTGCTCCTCCTCATCACTGCCGTAGCCTTCATCGTGTTTCAGGTAAGACTGCTGCTCCTTCTCCTCATCACTGCCGTCGCCCTCAAGGTGTTTCAGATAAGACTGCTGCTCCTCCTCATCACTGCCGTCGCCTTCATGTTGTTTCAGGTAAGACTGCTGCTCCTTCTCTTCATCACTGCCGTCGCCTTTATGGTGTTTCAGGTAAGACTGCTGCTCCTTCTCCTCATCACTGCCGTCGCCTTTATGGTGTTTCAGGTACGACTGCTGCTCCTTCTCCTCATCACTGCCGTCGCCTTTATGGTGTTTCAGGTACGACTGCTACTCCTCCTCCTCATCACTGCCGTCGCCTTTATGGTGTTTCAGGTACGACTGCTGCTCCTTCTTCTCATCACTGCCGTCGCCTTTATGGTGTTTAAGGTACGACTGCTGCTCCTTCTCCTCATCACTGCCGTCTCCTTCATGGTGTTTCAGGTAAGACTGCTGCTCCTTCTCCTCATTACTGCCGTCGCCTTCATGGTGTTTCAGGTAAGAGTGCTGCTTCTCCTCATCAATGCCGTCGCCTTCATGGTGTTTACGAAAAGACTGATGCTCCTTCTCCTCATCACTGCCGTTGCCTTCATGGTGTTTCAGGTACGACTGCTGCTCCTTCTCCTCATCACTGCCGTCGCCTTCATGGTGTTTCAGGTAAGACTGCTGCTCCTTCTCCTCATCATTGCCGTCGCCTTCATGGTGTTTCAGGTAAGACTGCTGCTCCTCCTCATCACTGCCGTCGTTTTCATGGTGTTTCAGGTAAGACTGCTGCTCCTTCTCCTCATCACAGCCGTCGCCTTCATGGTGTTTCAGGTAAGACTGCTGCTCCTTCTACTCATCACCGTCGTCGCCTTCATGGTGTTTCAGGTAAGACTGCTGCTCCTTCTCCTCATCACTGCCGTCGCCTTCATGGTGTTTCATGTAAGACTGCTGCTCCTCCTCATATCTGCCGTCGTTTTCATGGTGTTTCAGGTAAGACTGCTGCTCCTTCTCCTCATCACAGCCGTCGCCTTCATGGTGTTTCAGGTAAGACTGCTGCTCCTTCTACTCATCACCGTCGTCGCCTTCATGGTGTTTCAGGTAAGACTGCTGTTCCTTCTCCTCATCACTGCCGTTAACTTCGTGGTGTTTCAGGTAAGACTGCTGCTCCTTCTCCTAATCACTGCCGTCGCCTTCATGGTGTTTCAGGTAAGAGTGCTGGTCCTCCTCATCACTGCCGTCGCCTTCATGGTGTTTCAGGTAAGACTGCTGCTCCTCCTCATCAATGCCGTCGCCTTCATGGTGTTTCAGGTAAGACTGCTGCTCCTTCTCCTCATCATTGCCGTCGCCTTCATGGTGTTTCAGGTAAGACTGCTACTCCTTCTCCTCTTCACTGCCGACGCCTTCATGGTGTTTCAGGTAAGACCGCTACTCCTTCTGCTCATCACCGCCGTCGCCTTCATGGTTTTTCAGGTAAGACTGCTGCTCCTTCTCCTCATCATTGCCGTCGCCTTCATGGTTTTTCAAGTAAGACTGCTGCTCCTTCTCCTCATCACTGCCGTCGCTTTCATGGTGTTTCAGGTAAGACTGCTCCTTCTCCTCATCACTTCCTTCGCCTTCATGATGTTTCAGGTACGACTGCTGCTCCTCCTCATCACTGCCGTAGCGTTCATCGTGTTTCAGGTAAGACTGCTGCTCCTCCTCATCACTGCCGTCGTTTTCATCTTGTTTCAGGTAAGACTGCTGCTCCTTCTCCTCATCACTGCCGTCGCCTTTATGGTGTTTCAGGTACGACTGCTGCTCCTTCTCCTCATCACTGCCGTCGCCTTTATGGTGTTTCAGGTACGACTGCTGCTCCTTCTCCTCATCTCTGCCAGCGCCTCCATGGTGTTTCAGGTAAGACTGCTGCTCCTTCTTCTCATTACTGCCGTCGCCTTCATGGTGTTTCAGGTAAGACTGCTGCTCCTTCTTCTCATTACTGCCGTCGCCTTCATGGTGTTTCAGGTACGACTGCTGCTCCTTCTCCTCATCACTGCCGTCGTTTTCATGGTGTTTCAGGTAAGACTGCTGCTCCTTCTCCTCATGACTGCTGTCGCATTCATGGTGTTTCAGGTACGACTGCTGCTCCTTATCGCATCACTGCCGTTGCCTTCATGGTGTTTCAGGTAAGACTGCTGCTCCTTTTCCTCATCAGAGCCGTCGCCTTCATGGTGTTTCAGGTAAGACTGCTGCTCCTTCTACTCATCACCGTCGTTGCCTTCATGGTGTTTCAGGTAAGACTGCTGCTCGTTCTCCTCATCACTGCCGTCGCCTTCATGGTGTTTCAGGTAGGACTGCTGCTACTTCTCCTTATCACTGCCGTCGCCTTCATGGTGTTTCAGGTAAGACTGCTGCTCCTCCTCATCACTGCCGTCGTTTTCATGGTGTTTCAGGTAAGACTGCTGCTCCTTCTCCTCATCACAGCCGTCGCCTTCATGGTGTTTCAGGTAAGACTGCTGATCCTCCTCATCAATGCCGTCGCCTTCATGGTGTTTCAGGTAAGACTGCTGATCCTCCTCATCAATGCCGTCGCCTTCATGGTGTTTCAGGTACGACTGCTGCTCCTTCTCCTCATCATTGCCGTCGCCTTCATGGTGTTTCAGGTAAGACTGCTGCTCCTCCTCATCACTGCCGTCGTTTTCATGGTGTTTCAGGTAAGACTGCTGCTCCTTCTCCTCATCACAGCCGTCGCCTTCATGGTGTTTCAGGTAAGACTGCTGCTCCTTCTCCTCATCACCGTCGTCGCCTTCATGGTGTTTCAGGTAAGACTGCTGCTCCTTCTACTCATCACCGTCGTCGCCTTCATGGTGTTTCAGGTAAGACTGCTGTTCCTTCTCCTCATCACTGCCGTTAACTTCGTGGTGTTTCAGGTAAGACTGCTGCTCCTTCTCCTCATCACTGCCGTCGCCTTCATGGTGTTTCAGGTAAGACTGCTGCTCCTCCTCATCACTGCCGTCGTTTTCATGGTGTTTCAGGTAAGACTGATGCTCCTTCTACTCATCACCGTGGTCGCCTTCATGGTGTTTCAGTTAAGACTGCTGCTCCTTCTCCTCATCACTGCCGTTAACTTCATGGTGTTTCAGGTAAGACTGCTGCTCCTTCTCCTAATCACTGCCGTCGCCTTCATGGTGTTTCAGGTAAGAGTGCTGGTCCTCCTCATCACTGCCGTCGCCTTCATGGTGTTTCAGGTAAGACTGCTGCTCCTCCTCATCAATGCCGTCGCCTTCATGGTGTTTCAGGTAAGACTGCTGCTCCTTCTCCTCATCACTGCCGTCGCCTTCATGGTGTTTCAGGTAAGACTGTTTTTACTCCTCATAACTGCCGTCGCCTTCATGGTGTTTCAGGTAAGACTGCTGCTCCTTCTCCTCATCACTGCCGTTAACTTCATGGTGTTTCAGGTAAGACTGCTGCTCCTTTTCCTAATCACTGCCGTCGCCTTCATGGTGTTTCAGGTAAGAGTGCTGGTCCTCCTCATCACTGCCGTCGCCTTCATGGTGTTTCAGGTAAGACTGCTGCTCCTCCTCATCAATGCCGTCGCCTTCATGGTGTTTCAGGTAAGACTGCTGCTCCTTCTCCTCATCACTGCCGTCGCCTTCATGGTGTTTCAGGTAAGACTGCTGCTCCTCCTCATCAATGCCGTCGCCTTCATGGTGTTTCAGGTAAGACTGCTGCTCCTTCTCCTCATCACCGTCGTCGCCTTCATGGTGTTTCAGGTAAGACTGCTGCTCGTTCTCCTCATCACTGCCGTCGCCTTCATGGTGTTTCAGGTAAGACTGCTGCTCGTTCTCCTCATCACTGCCGTCGCCTTCATGGTGTTTCAGGTAAGACTGCTACTCCTTCTCCTCATCACTGCCGTCGCCTCCTTGGTGTTTCAGGTAAGACTGCTGCTACTCCTCGTCACTGCCGTAGCGTTCATCGTGTTTCAGGTAAGACTGCTGCTCCTCCTCATCACTGCCGTCGCCTTCATGGTGTTTCAGGTAAGACTGCTGCTCGTTCTCCTCATCACTGCCGTCGCCTTCATGGTGTTTCAGGTAAGACTGCTACTCCTTCTCCTCATCACTGCCGTCGCCTTCATGGTGTTTCAGATAAGACTGCTGCTCCTCCTCATCACTGCCGTAGCGTTCATCGTGTTTCAGGTAAGACTGCTGCTCCTCCTCATCACTGCCGTCGTTTTCATGTTGTTTCAGGTAAGACTGCTGCTCATTCTCCTCATCACTGCCGTCGCCTTCATGGTGTTTCAGTTAAGACTGCTGCTCCTTCTCCTCATCACTGCCGTCGCCTTCATGGTGTTTCAGGTAAGACTGCTCCTCCTCCTCATGACTGCTGTCGCCTTCATGGTGTTTTAGGTAAGACTGCTGCTCCTCCTCGTCACTGCCATTGCCTTCATGGTGTTTCAGGTAAGACTGCTGCTCCTTCTCCTCATCATTGCCGTCGCCTTCATGGTTTTTCAAGTAAGACTGCTGCCCCTCCTCATCACTGCTGTCGCCTTCATGGTGTTTCAGGTAAGACTGCTGCTCCTTCTCCTCATCACTGCCGTCGCCTTCATGGTGTTTCAGGTAAGACTGCTCCTCCTCCTCATGACTGCTGTCGCCTTCATGGTGTTTTAGGTAAGACTGCTGCTCCTCCTCGTCACTGCCATTGCCTTCATGGTGTTTCAGGTAAGACTGCTGCTCCTTCTCCTCATCATTGCCGTCGCCTTCATGGTTTTTCAAGTAAGACTGCTGCCCCTCCTCATCACTGCTGTCGCCTTCATGGTGTTTCAAGTAAGACTGCTGCTCCTTCTCCTCATCACTGCCGTCGCCTTCATGGTGTTTCAGGTAAGACTGCTGCTCCTCCTCATGACTGCTGTCGCCTTCATGGTGTTTCAGGTAAGACTGCTGCTCCTTCTCCTCATCACTGCCATCGCCTTCAAGGTGTTTCAGATAAGACTGCTGCTCCTCCTCATCACTGCCGTAGCCTTCATCGTGTTTCAGGTAAGACTTCTGCTCCTTCTCCTCATCACTGCCGTCGCCCTCAAGGTGTTTCAGATAAGACTGATGCTCCTCCTCATCACTGCCGTCGCCTTCATGTTGTTTCAGGTAAGACTGCTGCTCCTTCTCCTCATCACTGCCGTCGCCTTTATGGTGTTTCAGGTAAGACTGCTGCTCCTTCTCCTCATCACTGCCGTCGCCTTTATGGTGTTTCAGGTACGACTGCTGCTCCTCCTCCTCATCACTGCCGTCGCCTTTATGGTGTTTCAGGTACGACTGCTGCTCCTCCTCCTCATCACTGCCGTCGCCTTTATGGTGTTTCAGGTACGACTGCTGCTCCTTCTTCTCATCACTGCCGTCGCCTTTATGGTGTTTAAGGTACGACTGCTGCTCCTTCTCCTCATCACTGCCGTCTCCTTCATGGTGTTTCAGGTAAGACTGCTGCTCCTTCTCCTCATTACTGCCGTCGCCTTCATGGTGTTTCAGGTAAGAGTGCTGCTTCTCCTCATCAATTCCGTCGCCTTCATGGTGTTTACGAAAAGACTGCTGCTCCTTCTCCTCATCACTGCCGTTGCCTTCATGGTGTTTCAGGTACGACTGCTGCTCCTTCTCCTCATCACTGCCGTCGCCTTCATGGTGTTTCAGGTAAGACTGCTGCTCCTTCTCCTCATCATTGCCGTCGCCTTCATGGTGTTTCAGGTAAGACTGCTGCTCCTCCTCATCACTGCCGTCGTTTTCATGGTGTTTCAGGTAAGACAGCTGCTCTTTCTCCTCATCACAGCCGTCGCCTTCATGGTGTTTCAGGTAAGACTGCTGCTCCTTCTACTCATCACCGTCGTCGCCTTCATGGTGTTTCAGGTAAGACTGCTGCTCCTTCTCCTCATCACTGCCGTCGCCTTCATGGTGTTTCATGTAAGACTGCTGCTCCTCCTCATATCTGCCGTCGTTTTCATGGTGTTTCAGGTAAGACTGCTGCTCCTTCTCCTCATCACAGCCGTCGCCTTCATGGTGTTTCAGGTAAGACTGCTGCTCCTTCTACTCATCACCGTCGTCGCCTTCATGGTGTTTCAGGTAAGACTGCTGTTCCTTCTCCTCATCTCTGCCAGCGCCTCCATGGTGTTTCAGGTAAGACTGCTGCTCCTTCTTCTCATTACTGCCGTCGCCTTCATGGTGTTTCAGGTAAGACTGCTGCTCCTTCTTCTCATTACTGCCGTCGCCTTCATGGTGTTTCAGGTACGACTGCTGCTCCTTCTCCTCATCACTGCCGTCGTTTTCATGGTGTTTCAGGTAAGACTGCTGCTCCTTCTCCTCATGACTGCTGTCGCATTCATGGTGTTTCAGGTACGACTGCTGCTCCTTATCGCATCACTGCCGTTGCCTTCATGGTGTTTCAGGTAAGACTGCTGCTCCTTTTCCTCATCAGAGCCGTCGCCTTCATGGTGTTTCAGGTAAGACTGCTGCTCCTTCTACTCATCACCGTCGTTGCCTTCATGGTGTTTCAGGTAAGACTGCTGCTCGTTCTCCTCATCACTGCCGTCGCCTTCATGGTGTTTCAGGTAGGACTGCTGCTACTTCTCCTTATCACTGCCGTCGCCTTCATGGTGTTTCAGGTAAGACTGCTGCTCCTCCTCATCACTGCCGTCGTTTTCATGGTGTTTCAGGTAAGACTGCTGCTCCTTCTCCTCATCACAGCCGTCGCCTTCATGGTGTTTCAGGTAAGACTGCTGATCCTCCTCATCAATGCCGTCGCCTTCATGGTGTTTCAGGTAAGACTGCTGATCCTCCTCATCAATGCCGTCGCCTTCATGGTGTTTCAGGTACGACTGCTGCTCCTTCTCCTCATCATTGCCGTCGCCTTCATGGTGTTTCAGGTAAGACTGCTGCTCCTCCTCATCACTGCCGTCGTTTTCATGGTGTTTCAGGTAAGACTGCTGCTCCTTCTCCTCATCACAGCCGTCGCCTTCATGGTGTTTCAGGTAAGACTGCTGCTCCTTCTCCTCATCACCGTCGTCGCCTTCATGGTGTTTCAGGTAAGACTGCTGCTCCTTCTACTCATCACCGTCGTCGCCTTCATGGTGTTTCAGGTAAGACTGCTGTTCCTTCTCCTCATCACTGCCGTTAACTTCGTGGTGTTTCAGGTAAGACTGCTGCTCCTTCTCCTCATCACTGCCGTCGCCTTCATGGTGTTTCAGGTAAGACTGCTGCTCCTCCTCATCACTGCCGTCGTTTTCATGGTGTTTCAGGTAAGACTGCTGCTCCTTCTACTCATCACCGTGGTCGCCTTCATGGTGTTTCAGTTAAGACTGCTGCTCCTTCTCCTCATCACTGCCGTTAACTTCATGGTGTTTCAGGTAAGACTGCTGCTCCTTCTCCTAATCACTGCCGTAGCCTTCATGGTGTTTCAGGTAAGAGTGCTGGTCCTCCTCATCACTGCCGTCGCCTTCATGGTGTTTCAGGTAAGACTGCTGCTCCTCCTCATCAATGCCGTCGCCTTCATGGTGTTTCAGGTAAGACTGCTGCTCCTTCTCCTCATCACTGCCGTCGCCTTCATGGTGTTTCAGGTAAGACTGTTTTTACTCCTCATAACTGCCGTCGCCTTCATGGTGTTTCAGGTAAGACTGCTGCTCCTTCTCCTCATCACTGCCGTTAACTTCATGGTGTTTCAGGTAAGACTGCTGCTCCTTTTCCTAATCACTGCCGTCGCCTTCATGGTGTTTCAGGTAAGAGTGCTGGTCCTCCTCATCACTGCCGTCGCCTTAATGGTGTTTCAGGTAAGACTGCTGCTCCTCCTCGTCACTGCCATTGCCTTCATGGTGTTTCAGGTAAGACTGCTGCTCCTTCTCCTCATCATTGCCGTCGCCTTCATGGTTTTTCAAGTAAGACTGCTGCCCCTCCTCATCACTGCTGTCGCCTTCATGGTGTTTCAAGTAAGACTGCTGCTCCTTCTCCTCATCACTGCCGTCGCCTTCATGGTGTTTCAGGTAAGACTGCTGCTCCTCCTCATGACTGCTGTCGCCTTCATGGTGTTTCAGGTAAGACTGCTGCTCCTTCTCCTCATCACTGCCATCGCCTTCAAGGTGTTTCAGATAAGACTGCTGCTCCTCCTCATCACTGCCGTAGCCTTCATCGTGTTTCAGGTAAGACTTCTGCTCCTTCTCCTCATCACTGCCGTCGCCCTCAAGGTGTTTCAGATAAGACTGATGCTCCTCCTCATCACTGCCGTCGCCTTCATGTTGTTTCAGGTAAGACTGCTGCTCCTTCTCCTCATCACTGCCGTCGCCTTTATGGTGTTTCAGGTAAGACTGCTGCTCCTTCTCCTCATCACTGCCGTCGCCTTTAAGGTGTTTCAGGTACGACTGCTGCTCCTCCTCCTCATCACTGCCGTCGCCTTTATGGTGTTTCAGGTACGACTGCTGCTCCTCCTCCTCATCACTGCCGTCGCCTTTATGGTGTTTCAGGTACGACTGCTGCTCCTTCTTCTCATCACTGCCGTCGCCTTTATGGTGTTTAAGGTACGACTGCTGCTCCTTCTCCTCATCACTGCCGTCTCCTTCATGGTGTTTCAGGTAAGACTGCTGCTCCTTCTCCTCATTACTGCCGTCGCCTTCATGGTGTTTCAGGTAAGAGTGCTGCTTCTCCTCATCAATTCCGTCGCCTTCATGGTGTTTACGAAAAGACTGCTGCTCCTTCTCCTCATCACTGCCGTTGCCTTCATGGTGTTTCAGGTACGACTGCTGCTCCTTCTCCTCATCAGAGCCGTCGCCTTCATGGTGTTTCAGGTAAGACTGCTGCTCCTTCTACTCATCACCGTCGTTGCCTTCATGGTGTTTCAGGTAAGACTGCTGCTCGTTCTCCTCATCACTGCCGTCGCCTTCATGGTGTTTCAGGTAGGACTGCTGCTACTTCTCCTTATCACTGCCGTCGCCTTCATGGTGTTTCAGGTAAGACTGCTGCTCCTTCTACTCATCACCGTCGTCGCCTTCATGGTGTTTCAGGTAAGACTGCTGCTCCTTCTCCTCATCACTGCCGTCGCCTTCATGGTGTTTCATGTAAGACTGCTGCTCCTCCTCATATCTGCCGTCGTTTTCATGGTGTTTCAGGTAAGACTGCTGCTCCTTCTCCTCATCACAGCCGTCGCCTTCATGGTGTTTCAGGTAAGACTGCTGCTCCTTCTACTCATCACCGTCGTCGCCTTCATGGTGTTTCAGGTAAGACTGCTGTTCCTTCTCCTCATCTCTGCCAGCGCCTCCATGGTGTTTCAGGTAAGACTGCTGCTCCTTCTTCTCATTACTGCCGTCGCCTTCATGGTGTTTCAGGTAAGACTGCTGCTCCTTCTTCTCATTACTGCCGTCGCCTTCATGGTGTTTCAGGTACGACTGCTGCTCCTTCTCCTCATCACTGCCGTCGTTTTCATGGTGTTTCAGGTAAGACTGCTGCTCCTTCTCCTCATGACTGCTGTCGCATTCATGGTGTTTCAGGTACGACTGCTGCTCCTTATCGCATCACTGCCGTTGCCTTCATGGTGTTTCAGGTAAGACTGCTGCTCCTTTTCCTCATCAGAGCCGTCGCCTTCATGGTGTTTCAGGTAAGACTGCTGCTCCTTCTACTCATCACCGTCGTTGCCTTCATGGTGTTTCAGGTAAGACTGCTGCTCGTTCTCCTCATCACTGCCGTCGCCTTCATGGTGTTTCAGGTAGGACTGCTGCTACTTCTCCTTATCACTGCCGTCGCCTTCATGGTGTTTCAGGTAAGACTGCTGCTCCTCCTCATCACTGCCGTCGTTTTCATGGTGTTTCAGGTAAGACTGCTGCTCCTTCTCCTCATCACAGCCGTCGCCTTCATGGTGTTTCAGGTAAGACTGCTGATCCTCCTCATCAATGCCGTCGCCTTCATGGTGTTTCAGGTAAGACTGCTGATCCTCCTCATCAATGCCGTCGCCTTCATGGTGTTTCAGGTACGACTGCTGCTCCTTCTCCTCATCATTGCCGTCGCCTTCATAGTGTTTCAGGTAAGACTGCTGCTCCTCCTCATCACTGCCGTCGTTTTCATGGTGTTTCAGGTAAGACTGCTGCTCCTTCTCCTCATCACAGCCGTCGCCTTCATGGTGTTTCAGGTAAGACTGCTGCTCCTTCTCCTCATCACCGTCGTCGCCTTCATGGTGTTTCAGGTAAGACTGCTGCTCCTTCTACTCATCACCGTCGTCGCCTTCATGGTGTTTCAGGTAAGACTGCTGTTCCTTCTCCTCATCACTGCCGTTAACTTCGTGGTGTTTCAGGTAAGACTGCTGCTCCTTCTCCTCATCACTGCCGTCGCCTTCATGGTGTTTCAGGTAAGACTGCTGCTCCTCCTCATCACTGCCGTCGTTTTCATGGTGTTTCAGGTAAGACTGCTGCTCCTTCTACTCATCACCGTGGTCGCCTTCATGGTGTTTCAGTTAAGACTGCTGCTCCTTCTCCTCATCACTGCCGTTAACTTCATGGTGTTTCAGGTAAGACTGCTGCTCCTTCTCCTAATCACTGCCGTAGCCTTCATGGTGTTTCAGGTAAGAGTGCTGGTCCTCCTCATCACTGCCGTCGCCTTCATGGTGTTTCAGGTAAGACTGCTGCTCCTCCTCATCAATGCCGTCGCCTTCATGGTGTTTCAGGTAAGACTGCTGCTCCTTCTCCTCATCACTGCCGTCGCCTTCATGGTGTTTCAGGTAAGACTGTTTTTACTCCTCATAACTGCCGTCGCCTTCATGGTGTTTCAGGTAAGACTGCTGCTCCTTCTCCTCATCACTGCCGTTAACTTCATGGTGTTTCAGGTAAGACTGCTGCTCCTTTTCCTAATCACTGCCGTCGCCTTCATGGTGTTTCAGGTAAGAGTGCTGGTCCTCCTCATCACTGCCGTCGCCTTAATGGTGTTTCAGGTAAGACTGCTGCTCCTCCTCGTCACTGCCATTGCCTTCATGGTGTTTCAGGTAAGACTGCTGCTCCTTCTCCTCATCATTGCCGTCGCCTTCATGGTTTTTCAAGTAAGACTGCTGCCCCTCCTCATCACTGCTGTCGCCTTCATGGTGTTTCAAGTAAGACTGCTGCTCCTTCTCCTCATCACTGCCGTCGCCTTCATGGTGTTTCAGGTAAGACTGCTGCTCCTCCTCATGACTGCTGTCGCCTTCATGGTGTTTCAGGTAAGACTGCTGCTCCTTCTCCTCATCACTGCCATCGCCTTCAAGGTGTTTCAGATAAGACTGCTGCTCCTCCTCATCACTGCCGTAGCCTTCATCGTGTTTCAGGTAAGACTTCTGCTCCTTCTCCTCATCACTGCCGTCGCCCTCAAGGTGTTTCAGATAAGACTGATGCTCCTCCTCATCACTGCCGTCGCCTTCATGTTGTTTCAGGTAAGACTGCTGCTCCTTCTCCTCATCAATGCCGTCGCCTTCATGGTGTTTCAGGTAAGACTGCTGCTCCTTCTCCTCATCACTGCCGTCGCCTTCATGGTGTTTCAGGTAAGACTGCTGCTCCTCCTCATCAATGCCGTCGCCTTCATGGTGTTTCAGGTAAGACTGCTGCTCCTTCTCCTCATCACCGTCGTCGCCTTCATGGTGTTTCAGGTAAGACTGCTGCTCGTTCTCCTCATCACTGCCGTCGCCTTCATGGTGTTTCAGGTAAGACTGCTGCTCGTTCTCCTCATCACTGCCGTCGCCTTCATGGTGTTTCAGGTAAGACTGCTACTCCTTCTCCTCATCACTGCCGTCGCCTCCTTGGTGTTTCAGGTAAGACTGCTGCTACTCCTCGTCACTGCCGTAGCGTTCATCGTGTTTCAGGTAAGACTGCTGCTCCTCCTCATCACTGCCGTCGCCTTCATGGTGTTTCAGGTAAGACTGCTGCTCGTTCTCCTCATCACTGCCGTCGCCTTCATGGTGTTTCAGGTAAGACTGCTACTCCTTCTCCTCATCACTGCCGTCGCCTTCATGGTGTTTCAGATAAGACTGCTGCTCCTCCTCATCACTGCCGTAGCGTTCATCGTGTTTCAGGTAAGACTGCTGCTCCTCCTCATCACTGCCGTCGTTTTCATGTTGTTTCAGGTAAGACTGCTGCTCATTCTCCTCATCACTGCCGTCGCCTTCATGGTGTTTCAGTTAAGACTGCTGCTCCTTCTCCTCATCACTGCCGTCGCCTTCATGGTGTTTCAGGTAAGACTGCTCCTCCTCCTCATGACTGCTGTCGCCTTCATGGTGTTTTAGGTAAGACTGCTGCTCCTCCTCGTCACTGCCATTGCCTTCATGGTGTTTCAGGTAAGACTGCTGCTCCTTCTCCTCATCATTGCCGTCGCCTTCATGGTTTTTCAAGTAAGACTGCTGCCCCTCCTCATCACTGCTGTCGCCTTCATGGTGTTTCAGGTAAGACTGCTGCTCCTTCTCCTCATCACTGCCGTCGCCTTCATGGTGTTTCAGGTAAGACTGCTCCTCCTCCTCATGACTGCTGTCGCCTTCATGGTGTTTTAGGTAAGACTGCTGCTCCTCCTCGTCACTGCCATTGCCTTCATGGTGTTTCAGGTAAGACTGCTGCTCCTTCTCCTCATCATTGCCGTCGCCTTCATGGTTTTTCAAGTAAGACTGCTGCCCCTCCTCATCACTGCTGTCGCCTTCATGGTGTTTCAAGTAAGACTGCTGCTCCTTCTCCTCATCACTGCCGTCGCCTTCATGGTGTTTCAGGTAAGACTGCTGCTCCTCCTCATGACTGCTGTCGCCTTCATGGTGTTTCAGGTAAGACTGCTGCTCCTTCTCCTCATCACTGCCATCGCCTTCAAGGTGTTTCAGATAAGACTGCTGCTCCTCCTCATCACTGCCGTAGCCTTCATCGTGTTTCAGGTAAGACTTCTGCTCCTTCTCCTCATCACTGCCGTCGCCCTCAAGGTGTTTCAGATAAGACTGATGCTCCTCCTCATCACTGCCGTCGCCTTCATGTTGTTTCAGGTAAGACTGCTGCTCCTTCTCCTCATCACTGCCGTCGCCTTTATGGTGTTTCAGGTAAGACTGCTGCTCCTTCTCCTCATCACTGCCGTCGCCTTTATGGTGTTTCAGGTACGACTGCTGCTCCTCCTCCTCATCACTGCCGTCGCCTTTATGGTGTTTCAGGTACGACTGCTGCTCCTCCTCCTCATCACTGCCGTCGCCTTTGTGGTGTTTCAGGTAAGACTGCTGCTCGTTCTCCTCATCACTGCCGTCGCCTTCATGGTGTTTCAGGTAAGACTGCTACTCCTTCTCCTCATCACTGCCGTCGCCTCCTTGGTGTTTCAGGTAAGACTGCTGCTACTCCTCGTCACTGCCGTAGCGTTCATCGTGTTTCAGGTAAGACTGCTGCTCCTCCTCATCACTGCCGTCGCCTTCATGGTGTTTCAGGTAAGACTGCTGCTCGTTCTCCTCATCACTGCCGTCGCCTTCATGGTGTTTCAGGTAAGACTGCTACTCCTTCTCCTCATCACTGCCGTCGCCTTCATGGTGTTTCAGATAAGACTGCTGCTCCTCCTCATCACTGCCGTAGCGTTCATCGTGTTTCAGGTAAGACTGCTGCTCCTCCTCATCACTGCCGTCGTTTTCATGTTGTTTCAGGTAAGACTGCTGCTCATTCTCCTCATCACTGCCGTCGCCTTCATGGTGTTTCAGTTAAGACTGCTGCTCCTTCTCCTCATCACTGCCGTCGCCTTCATGGTGTTTCAGGTAAGACTGCTCCTCCTCCTCATGACTGCTGTCGCCTTCATGGTGTTTTAGGTAAGACTGCTGCTCCTCCTCGTCACTGCCATTGCCTTCATGGTGTTTCAGGTAAGACTGCTGCTCCTTCTCCTCATCATTGCCGTCGCCTTCATGGTTTTTCAAGTAAGACTGCTGCCCCTCCTCATCACTGCTGTCGCCTTCATGGTGTTTCAGGTAAGACTGCTGCTCCTTCTCCTCATCACTGCCGTCGCCTTCATGGTGTTTCAGGTAAGACTGCTCCTCCTCCTCATGACTGCTGTCGCCTTCATGGTGTTTTAGGTAAGACTGCTGCTCCTCCTCGTCACTGCCATTGCCTTCATGGTGTTTCAGGTAAGACTGCTGCTCCTTCTCCTCATCATTGCCGTCGCCTTCATGGTTTTTCAAGTAAGACTGCTGCCCCTCCTCATCACTGCTGTCGCCTTCATGGTGTTTCAAGTAAGACTGCTGCTCCTTCTCCTCATCACTGCCGTCGCCTTCATGGTGTTTCAGGTAAGACTGCTGCTCCTCCTCATGACTGCTGTCGCCTTCATGGTGTTTCAGGTAAGACTGCTGCTCCTTCTCCTCATCACTGCCATCGCCTTCAAGGTGTTTCAGATAAGACTGCTGCTCCTCCTCATCACTGCCGTAGCCTTCATCGTGTTTCAGGTAAGACTTCTGCTCCTTCTCCTCATCACTGCCGTCGCCCTCAAGGTGTTTCAGATAAGACTGATGCTCCTCCTCATCACTGCCGTCGCCTTCATGTTGTTTCAGGTAAGACTGCTGCTCCTTCTCCTCATCACTGCCGTCGCCTTTATGGTGTTTCAGGTAAGACTGCTGCTCCTTCTCCTCATCACTGCCGTCGCCTTTATGGTGTTTCAGGTACGACTGCTGCTCCTCCTCCTCATCACTGCCGTCGCCTTTATGGTGTTTCAGGTACGACTGCTGCTCCTCCTCCTCATCACTGCCGTCGCCTTTGTGGTGTTTCAGGTACGACTGCTGCTCCTTCTTCTCATCACTGCCGTCGCCTTTATGGTGTTTAAGGTACGACTGCTGCTCCTTCTCCTCATCACTGCCGTCTCCTTCATGGTGTTTCAGGTAAGACTGCTGCTCCTTCTCCTCATTACTGCCGTCGCCTTCATGGTGTTTCAGGTAAGAGTGCTGCTTCTCCTCATCAATTCCGTCGCCTTCATGGTGTTTACGAAAAGACTGCTGCTCCTTCTCCTCATCACTGCCGTTGCCTTCATGGTGTTTCAGGTACGACTGCTGCTCCTTCTCCTCATCACTGCCGTCGCCTTCATGGTGTTTCAGGTAAGACTGCTGCTCCTTCTCCTCATCATTGCCGTCGCCTTCATGGTGTTTCAGGTAAGACTGCTGCTCCTCCTCATCACTGCCGTCGTTTTCATGGTGTTTCAGGTAAGACAGCTGCTCTTTCTCCTCATCACAGCCGTCGCCTTCATGGTGTTTCAGGTAAGACTGCTGCTCCTTCTACTCATCACCGTCGTCGCCTTCATGGTGTTTCAGGTAAGACTGCTGCTCCTTCTCCTCATCACTGCCGTCGCCTTCATGGTGTTTCATGTAAGACTGCTGCTCCTCCTCATATCTGCCGTCGTTTTCATGGTGTTTCAGGTAAGACTGCTGCTCCTTCTCCTCATCACAGCCGTCGCCTTCATGGTGTTTCAGGTAAGACTGCTGCTCCTTCTACTCATCACCGTCGTCGCCTTCATGGTGTTTCAGGTAAGACTGCTGTTCCTTCTCCTCATCACTGCCGTTAACTTCGTGGTGTTTCAGGTAAGACTGCTGCTCCTTCTCCTAATCACTGCCGTCGCCTTCATGGTGTTTCAGGTAAGAGTGCTGGTCCTCCTCATCACTGCCGTCGCCTTCATGGTGTTTCAGGTAAGACTGCTGCTCCTCCTCATCAATGCCGTCGCCTTCATGGTGTTTCAGGTAAGACTGCTGCTCCTTCTCCTCATCATTGCCGTCGCCTTCATGGTGTTTCAGGTACGACTGCTGCTCCTTCTCCTCATCACCGCCGTCGCCTTCATGGTGTTTCAGGTAAGACTGCTGCTCCTCCTCATCAATGCCGTCGCCTTCATGGTGTTTCAGGTAAGACTGCTACTCCTTCTCCTCTTCACTGCCGTCGCCTTCATGGTGTTTCAGGTAAGACTGCTGCTCCTCCTCATCACTGCCGTCGTTTTCATGGTGTTTCAGGTAAGACTGCTGCTCCTTCTCCTCATCACAGCCGTCGCCTTCATGGTGTTTCAGGTAAGACTGCTCCTTCTCATCATCACTGCCGTTGCCTTCATGGTTTTTCAGGTAAGACTGCTGCTCCTTCTCCTCATCACTGCCGTCGCCTTCATGGTGTTTCAGGTAAGACTGCTCCTTCTCCTCATCACTGCCGTCGCCTTCATGGTTTTTCAGGTAAGACTGCTGCTCCTTCTCCTCATCACTGCCATCGCCTTCATGGTGTTTCAGATAAGACTGCTGCTCCTCCTCATCACTGCCGTCGTTTTCATGGTGTTTCAGGTAAGAGTGCTGGTCCTCCTCATCACTGCCGTCGCCTTCATGGTGTTTCAGGTAAGACTGCTGCTCCTCCTCATCAATGCCGTCGCCTTCATGGTGTTTCAGGTAAGACTGCTGCTCCTTCTCCTCATCACTGCCGTCGCCTTCATGGTGTTTCAGGTAAGACTGTTTTTACTCCTCATAACTGCCGTCGCCTTCATGGTGTTTCAGGTAAGACTGCTGCTCCTTCTCCTCATCATTGCCGTCGCCTTCATGGTGTTTCAGGTACGACTGCTGCTCCTTCTCCTCATCACTGCCGTCGCCTTCATGGTGTTTCAGGTAAGACTGCTGCTCCTCCTCATCACTGCCGTCGCCTTCATGGTGTTTCAGGTAAGACCGCTACTCCTTCTCCTCTTCACTGCCGTCGCCTTCATGGTGTTTCAGGTAAGACCGCTACTCCTTCTCCTCATCACCGCCGTCGCCTTCATGGTGTTTCAGGTAAGACTGCTGCTTCTTCTCCTCATCACTGCCGTCGCCTTCACGGTTTTCCAGGTAAGACTGCTTCTCCTTCTCCTCATCATTGCCGTCGCCTTCATGGTTTTTCAAGTAAGACTGCTGCTCCTTCTCCTCATCACTGCCGTCGCCTTCAGGGTGTTTCAGGTAAGACTGCTGCTCCTTCTCCTCATCACTGCCGTCGCCTTCATGGTGTTTCAGGTAAGACTGCTGCTCCTCCTCATCACTGCCGTCGTTTTCATGGTGTTTCAGGTAAGACTGTTTTTACTCCTCATAACTGCCGTCGCCTTCATGGTGTTTCAGGTAAGACTGCTGCTCCTTCTCCTCATCACTGCCGTTAACTTCATGGTGTTTCAGGTAAGACTGCTGCTCCTTTTCCTAATCACTGCCGTCGCCTTCATGGTGTTTCAGGTAAGAGTGCTGGTCCTCCTCATCACTGCCGTCGCCTTCATGGTGTTTCAGGTAAGACTGCTGCTCCTCCTCATCAATGCCGTCGCCTTCATGGTGTTTCAGGTAAGACTGCTGCTCCTTCTCCTCATCACTGCCGTCGCCTTCATGGTGTTTCAGGTAAGACTGCTGCTCCTCCTCATCAATGCCGTCGCCTTCATGGTGTTTCAGGTAAGACTGCTGCTCCTTCTCCTCATCACCGTCGTCGCCTTCATGGTGTTTCAGGTAAGACTGCTGCTCGTTCTCCTCATCACTGCCGTCGCCTTCATGGTGTTTCAGGTAAGACTGCTGCTCGTTCTCCTCATCACTGCCGTCGCCTTCATGGTGTTTCAGGTAAGACTGCTACTCCTTCTCCTCATCACTGCCGTCGCCTCCTTGGTGTTTCAGGTAAGACTGCTGCTACTCCTCGTCACTGCCGTAGCGTTCATCGTGTTTCAGGTAAGACTGCTGCTCCTTCTACTCATCACCGTCGTCGCCTTCATGGTGTTTCAGGTAAGACTGCTGCTCCTTCTCCTCATCACTGCCGTCGCCTTCATGGTGTTTCATGTAAGACTGCTGCTCCTCCTCATATCTGCCGTCGTTTTCATGGTGTTTCAGGTAAGACTGCTGCTCCTTCTCCTCATCACAGCCGTCGCCTTCATGGTGTTTCAGGTAAGACTGCTGCTCCTTCTACTCATCACCGTCGTCGCCTTCATGGTGTTTCAGGTAAGACTGCTGTTCCTTCTCCTCATCACTGCCGTTAACTTCGTGGTGTTTCAGGTAAGACTGCTGCTCCTTCTCCTAATCACTGCCGTCGCCTTCATGGTGTTTCAGGTAAGAGTGCTGGTCCTCCTCATCACTGCCGTCGCCTTCATGGTGTTTCAGGTAAGACTGCTGCTCCTCCTCATCAATGCCGTCGCCTTCATGGTGTTTCAGGTAAGACTGCTGCTCCTTCTCCTCATCATTGCCGTCGCCTTCATGGTGTTTCAGGTACGACTGCTGCTCCTTCTCCTCATCACCGCCGTCGCCTTCATGGTGTTTCAGGTAAGACTGCTGCTCCTCCTCATCAATGCCGTCGCCTTCATGGTGTTTCAGGTAAGACTGCTACTCCTTCTCCTCTTCACTGCCGTCGCCTTCATGGTGTTTCAGGTAAGACTGCTGCTCCTCCTCATCACTGCCGTCGTTTTCATGGTGTTTCAGGTAAGACTGCTGCTCCTTCTCCTCATCACAGCCGTCGCCTTCATGGTGTTTCAGGTAAGACTGCTCCTTCTCATCATCACTGCCGTTGCCTTCATGGTTTTTCAGGTAAGACTGCTGCTCCTTCTCCTCATCACTGCCGTCGCCTTCATGGTGTTTCAGGTAAGACTGCTCCTTCTCCTCATCACTGCCGTCGCCTTCATGGTTTTTCAGGTAAGACTGCTGCTCCTTCTCCTCATCACTGCCATCGCCTTCATGGTGTTTCAGATAAGACTGCTGCTCCTCCTCATCACTGCCGTCGTTTTCATGGTGTTTCAGGTAAGAGTGCTGGTCCTCCTCATCACTGCCGTCGCCTTCATGGTGTTTCAGGTAAGACTGCTGCTCCTCCTCATCAATGCCGTCGCCTTCATGGTGTTTCAGGTAAGACTGCTGCTCCTTCTCCTCATCACTGCCGTCGCCTTCATGGTGTTTCAGGTAAGACTGTTTTTACTCCTCATAACTGCCGTCGCCTTCATGGTGTTTCAGGTAAGACTGCTGCTCCTTCTCCTCATCATTGCCGTCGCCTTCATGGTGTTTCAGGTACGACTGCTGCTCCTTCTCCTCATCACTGCCGTCGCCTTCATGGTGTTTCAGGTAAGACTGCTGCTCCTCCTCATCACTGCCGTCGCCTTCATGGTGTTTCAGGTAAGACCGCTACTCCTTCTCCTCTTCACTGCCGTCGCCTTCATGGTGTTTCAGGTAAGACCGCTACTCCTTCTCCTCATCACCGCCGTCGCCTTCATGGTGTTTCAGGTAAGACTGCTGCTTCTTCTCCTCATCACTGCCGTCGCCTTCACGGTTTTCCAGGTAAGACTGCTTCTCCTTCTCCTCATCATTGCCGTCGCCTTCATGGTTTTTCAAGTAAGACTGCTGCTCCTTCTCCTCATCACTGCCGTCGCCTTCAGGGTGTTTCAGGTAAGACTGCTGCTCCTTCTCCTCATCACTGCCGTCGCCTTCATGGTGTTTCAGGTAAGACTGCTGCTCCTCCTCATCACTGCCGTCGTTTTCATGGTGTTTCAGGTAAGACTGTTTTTACTCCTCATAACTGCCGTCGCCTTCATGGTGTTTCAGGTAAGACTGCTGCTCCTTCTCCTCATCACTGCCGTTAACTTCATGGTGTTTCAGGTAAGACTGCTGCTCCTTTTCCTAATCACTGCCGTCGCCTTCATGGTGTTTCAGGTAAGAGTGCTGGTCCTCCTCATCACTGCCGTCGCCTTCATGGTGTTTCAGGTAAGACTGCTGCTCCTCCTCATCAATGCCGTCGCCTTCATGGTGTTTCAGGTAAGACTGCTGCTCCTTCTCCTCATCACTGCCGTCGCCTTCATGGTGTTTCAGGTAAGACTGCTGCTCCTCCTCATCAATGCCGTCGCCTTCATGGTGTTTCAGGTAAGACTGCTGCTCCTTCTCCTCATCACCGTCGTCGCCTTCATGGTGTTTCAGGTAAGACTGCTGCTCGTTCTCCTCATCACTGCCGTCGCCTTCATGGTGTTTCAGGTAAGACTGCTGCTCGTTCTCCTCATCACTGCCGTCGCCTTCATGGTGTTTCAGGTAAGACTGCTACTCCTTCTCCTCATCACTGCCGTCGCCTCCTTGGTGTTTCAGGTAAGACTGCTGCTACTCCTCGTCACTGCCGTAGCGTTCATCGTGTTTCAGGTAAGACTGCTGCTCCTCCTCATCACTGCCGTCGCCTTCATGGTGTTTCAGGTAAGACTGCTGCTCGTTCTCCTCATCACTGCCGTCGCCTTCATGGTGTTTCAGGTAAGACTGCTACTACTTCTCCTCATCACTGCCGTCGCCTTCATGGTGTTTCAGATAAGACTGCTGCTCCTCCTCATCACTGCCGTAGCGTTCATCGTGTTTCAGGTAAGACTGCTGCTCCTCCTCATCACTGCCGTCGTTTTCATGTTGTTTCAGGTAAGACTGCTGCTCATTCTCCTCATCACTGCCGTCGCCTTCATGGTGTTTCAGTTAAGACTGCTGCTCCTTCTCCTCATCACTGCCGTCGCCTTCATGGTGTTTCAGGTAAGACTGCTCCTCCTCCTCATGACTGCTGTCGCCTTCATGGTGTTTCAGGTAAGACTGCTGCTCCTTCTCCTCATCACTGCCGTCGCCTTCATGGTGTTTCAGGTAAGACTGCTCCTCCTCCTCATGACTGCTGTCGCCTTCATGGTGTTTTAGGTAAGACTGCTGCTCCTCCTCGTCACTGCCATTGCCTTCATGGTGTTTCAGGTAAGACTGCTGCTCCTTCTCCTCATCATTGCCGTCGCCTTCATGGTTTTTCAAGTAAGACTGCTGCCCCTCCTCATCACTGCTGTCGCCTTCATGGTGTTTCAAGTAAGACTGCTGCTCCTTCTCCTCATCACTGCCGTCGCCTTCATGGTGTTTCAGGTAAGACTGCTGCTCCTCCTCATGACTGCTGTCGCCTTCATGGTGTTTCAGGTAAGACTGCTGCTCCTTCTCCTCATCACTGCCATCGCCTTCAAGGTGTTTCAGATAAGACTGCTGCTCCTCCTCATCACTGCCGTAGCCTTCATCGTGTTTCAGGTAAGACTTCTGCTCCTTCTCCTCATCACTGCCGTCGCCCTCAAGGTGTTTCAGATAAGACTGATGCTCCTCCTCATCACTGCCGTCGCCTTCATGTTGTTTCAGGTAAGACTGCTGCTCCTTCTCCTCATCACTGCCGTCGCCTTTATGGTGTTTCAGGTAAGACTGCTGCTCCTTCTCCTCATCACTGCCGTCGCCTTTATGGTGTTTCAGGTACGACTGCTGCTCCTCCTCCTCATCACTGCCGTCGCCTTTATGGTGTTTCAGGTACGACTGCTGCTCCTCCTCCTCATCACTGCCGTCGCCTTTGTGGTGTTTCAGGTACGACTGCTGCTCCTTCTTCTCATCACTGCCGTCGCCTTTATGGTGTTTAAGGTACGACTGCTGCTCCTTCTCCTCATCACTGCCGTCTCCTTCATGGTGTTTCAGGTAAGACTGCTGCTCCTTCTCCTCATTACTGCCGTCGCCTTCATGGTGTTTCAGGTAAGAGTGCTGCTTCTCCTCATCAATTCCGTCGCCTTCATGGTGTTTACGAAAAGACTGCTGCTCCTTCTCCTCATCACTGCCGTTGCCTTCATGGTGTTTCAGGTACGACTGCTGCTCCTTCTCCTCATCATTGCCGTCGCCTTCATGGTGTTTCAGGTAAGACTGCTGCTCCTCCTCATCACTGCCGTCGTTTTCATGGTGTTTCAGGTAAGACAGCTGCTCTTTCTCCTCATCACAGCCGTCGCCTTCATGGTGTTTCAGGTAAGACTGCTGCTCCTTCTACTCATCACCGTCGTCGCCTTCATGGTGTTTCAGGTAAGACTGCTGCTCCTTCTCCTCATCACTGCCGTCGCCTTCATGGTGTTTCATGTAAGACTGCTGCTCCTCCTCATATCTGCCGTCGTTTTCATGGTGTTTCAGGTAAGACTGCTGCTCCTTCTCCTCATCACAGCAGCCTTCATGGTGTTTCAGGTAAGACTGCTGCTCCTTCTACTCATCACCGTCGTCGCCTTCATGGTGTTTCAGGTAAGACTGCTGTTCCTTCTCCTCATCACTGCCGTTAACTTCGTGGTGTTTCAGGTAAGGCTGCTCCTTCTCCTAATCACTGCTGTCGCCTTCATGGTGTTTCAGGTAAGAGTGCTGGTCCTCCTCATCACTGCCGTCGCCTTCATGGTGTTTCAGGTAAGACTGCTGCTCCTCCTCATCAATGCCGTCGCCTTCATGGTGTTTCAGGTAAGACTGCTGCTCCTTCTCCTCATCACTGCCGTCGCCTTCATGGTGTTTCAGGTAAGACTGCTCCTTCTCCTCATCACTGCCGTCGCCTTCATGGTTTTTCAGGTAAGACTGCTGCTCCTTCTCCTCATCACTGCCATCGCCTTCATGGTGTTTCAGATAAGACTGCTGCTCCTCCTCATCACTGCCGTCGTTTTCATGGTGTTTCAGGTAAGAGTGCTGGTCCTCCTCATCACTGCCGTCGCCTTCATGGTGTTTCAGGTAAGACTGCTGCTCCTCCTCATCAATGCCGTCGCCTTCATGGTGTTTCAGGTAAGACTGCTGCTCCTTCTCCTCATCACAGCCGTCGCCTTCATGGTGTTTCAGGTAAGACTGCTGCTCCTTCTACTCATCACCGTCGTCGCCTTCATGGTGTTTCAGATAAGACTGCTGCTCCTCCTCATCACTGCCGTAGCCTTCATCGTGTTTCAGGTAAGACTTCTGCTCCTTCTCCTCATCACTGCCGTCGCCCTCAAGGTGTTTCAGATAAGACTGATGCTCCTCCTCATCACTGCCGTCGCCTTCATGTTGTTTCAGGTAAGACTGCTGCTCCTTCTCCTCATCACTGCCGTCGCCTTTATGGTGTTTCAGGTAAGACTGCTGCTCCTTCTCCTCATCACTGCCGTCGCCTTTATGGTGTTTCAGGTACGACTGCTGCTCCTCCTCCTCATCACTGCCGTCGCCTTTATGGTGTTTCAGGTACGACTGCTGCTCCTCCTCCTCATCACTGCCGTCGCCTTTGTGGTGTTTCAGGTACGACTGCTGCTCCTTCTTCTCATCACTGCCGTCGCCTTTATGGTGTTTAAGGTACGACTGCTGCTCCTTCTCCTCATCACTGCCGTCTCCTTCATGGTGTTTCAGGTAAGACTGCTGCTCCTTCTCCTCATTACTGCCGTCGCCTTCATGGTGTTTCAGGTAAGAGTGCTGCTTCTCCTCATCAATTCCGTCGCCTTCATGGTGTTTACGAAAAGACTGCTGCTCCTTCTCCTCATCACTGCCGTTGCCTTCATGGTGTTTCAGGTACGACTGCTGCTCCTTCTCCTCATCATTGCCGTCGCCTTCATGGTGTTTCAGGTAAGACTGCTGCTCCTCCTCATCACTGCCGTCGTTTTCATGGTGTTTCAGGTAAGACAGCTGCTCTTTCTCCTCATCACAGCCGTCGCCTTCATGGTGTTTCAGGTAAGACTGCTGCTCCTTCTACTCATCACCGTCGTCGCCTTCATGGTGTTTCAGGTAAGACTGCTGCTCCTTCTCCTCATCACTGCCGTCGCCTTCATGGTGTTTCATGTAAGACTGCTGCTCCTCCTCATATCTGCCGTCGTTTTCATGGTGTTTCAGGTAAGACTGCTGCTCCTTCTCCTCATCACAGCAGCCTTCATGGTGTTTCAGGTAAGACTGCTGCTCCTTCTACTCATCACCGTCGTCGCCTTCATGGTGTTTCAGGTAAGACTGCTGTTCCTTCTCCTCATCACTGCCGTTAACTTCGTGGTGTTTCAGGTAAGACTGCTGCTCCTTCTCCTAATCACTGCTGTCGCCTTCATGGTGTTTCAGGTAAGAGTGCTGGTCCTCCTCATCACTGCCGTCGCCTTCATGGTGTTTCAGGTAAGACTGCTGCTCCTCCTCATCAATGCCGTCGCCTTCATGGTGTTTCAGGTAAGACTGCTGCTCCTTCTCCTCATCATTGCCGTCGCCTTCATGGTGTTTCAGGTACGACTGCTGCTCCTTCTCCTCATCACCGCCGTCGCCTTCATGGTGTTTCAGGTAAGACTGCTGCTCCTCCTCATCAATGCCGTCGCCTTCATGGTGTTTCAGGTAAGACTGCTACTCCTTCTCCTCTTCACTGCCGTCGCCTTCATGGTGTTTCAGGTAAGACTGCTGCTCCTCCTCATCACTGCCGTCGTTTTCATGGTGTTTCAGGTAAGACTGCTGCTCCTTCTCCTCATCACAGCCGTCGCCTTCATGGTGTTTCAGGTAAGACTGCTCCTTCTCATCATCACTGCCGTTGCCTTCATGGTTTTTCAGGTAAGACTGCTGCTCCTTCTCCTCATCACTGCCGTCGCCTTCATGGTGTTTCAGGTAAGACTGCTCCTTCTCCTCATCACTGCCGTCGCCTTCATGGTTTTTCAGGTAAGACTGCTGCTCCTTCTCCTCATCACTGCCATCGCCTTCATGGTGTTTCAGATAAGACTGCTGCTCCTCCTCATCACTGCCGTCGTTTTCATGGTGTTTCAGGTAAGAGTGCTGGTCCTCCTCATCACTGCCGTCGCCTTCATGGTGTTTCAGGTAAGACTGCTGCTCCTCCTCATCAATGCCGTCGCCTTCATGGTGTTTCAGGTAAGACTGCTGCTCCTTCTCCTCATCACAGCCGTCGCCTTCATGGTGTTTCAGGTAAGACTGCTGCTCCTTCTACTCATCACCGTCGTCGCCTTCATGGTGTTTCAGGTAAGACTGCTGTTCCTTCTCCTCATCACTGCCGTTAACTTCGTGGTGTTTCAGGTAAGACTGCTGCTCCTTCTCCTCATCACTGCCGTCGCCCTCAAGGTGTTTCAGATAAGACTGCTGCTCCTCCTCATCACTGCCGTCGCCTTCATGTTGTTTCAGGTAAGACTGCTGCTCCTTCTCCTCATCACTGCCGTCGCCCTCAAGGTGTTTCAGATAAGACTGCTGCTCCTCCTCATCACTGCCGTCGCCTTCATGTTGTTTCAGGTAAGACTGCTGTTCCTTCTCCTCATCACTGCCGTTAACTTCGTGGTGTTTCAGGTAAGACTGCTGCTCCTTCTCCTAATCACTGCCGTCGCCTTCATGGTGTTTCAGGTAAGAGTGCTGGTCCTCCTCATCACTGCCGTCGCCTTCATGGTGTTTCAGGTAAGACTGCTGCTCCTCCTCATCAATGCCGTCGCCTTCATGGTGTTTCAGGTAAGACTGCTGCTCCTTCTCCTCATCATTGCCGTCGCCTTCATGGTGTTTCAGGTAAGACTGCTACTCCTTCTCCTCTTCACTGCCGACGCCTTCATGGTGTTTCAGGTAAGACCGCTACTCCTTCTGCTCATCACCGCCGTCGGCTTCATGGTGTTTCAGGTAAGACTGCTGCTTCTTCTCCTCATCACTGCCGTCGCCTTCACGGTTTTTCAGGTAAGACTGCTGCTCCTTCTCCTCATCATTGCCGTCGCCTTCATGGTTTTTCAAGTAAGACTGCTGCTCCTTCTCCTCATCACTGCCGTCGCTTTCATGGTGTTTCAGGTAAGACTGCTCCTTCTCCTCATCACTTCCTTCGCCTTCATGATGTTTCAGGTACGACTGCTGCTCCTCCTCATCACTGCCGTAGCGTTCATCGTGTTTCAGGTAAGACTGCTGCTCCTCCTCATCACTGCCGTCGTTTTCATCTTGTTTCAGGTAAGACTGCTGCTCCTTCTCCTCATCACTGCCGTCGCCTTTATGGTGTTTCAGGTACGACTGCTGCTCCTTCTCCTCATCACTGCCGTCGCCTTTATGGTGTTTCAGGTACGACTGCTGCTCCTTCTCCTCATCTCTGCCAGCGCCTCCATGGTGTTTCAGGTAAGACTGCTGCTCCTTCTTCTCATTACTGCCGTCGCATTCATGGTGTTTCAGGTACGACTGCTGCTCCTTATCGCATCACTGCCGTTGCCTTCATGGTGTTTCAGGTAAGACTGCTGCTCCTTTTCCTCATCAGAGCCGTCGCCTTCATGGTGTTTCAGGTAAGACTGCTGCTCCTTCTACTCATCACCGTCGTTGCCTTCATGGTGTTTCAGGTAAGACTGCTGCTCGTTCTCCTCATCACTGCCTTCGCCTTCATGGTGTTTCAGGTAGGACTGCTGCTACTTCTCCTTATCACTGCCGTCGCCTTCATGGTGTTTCAGGTAAGAGTGCTGCTCCTCCTCATCACTGCCGTCGCCTTCATGGTGTTTCAGGTAAGACTGCTGATCCTCCTCATCAATGCCGTCGCCTTCATGGTGTTTCAGGTACGACTGCTGCTCCTTCTCCTCATCATTGCCGTCGCCTTCATGGTGTTTCAGGTAAGACTGCTGCTCCTCCTCATCACTGCCGTCGTTTTCATGGTGTTTCAGGTAAGACTGCTGCTCCTTCTCCTCATCACAGCCGTCGCCTTCATGGTGTTTCAGGTAAGACTGCTGCTCCTTCTCCTCATCACCGTCGTCGCCTTCATGGTGTTTCAGGTAAGACTGCTGCTCCTTCTACTCATCACCGTCGTCGCCTTCATGGTGTTTCAGGTAAGACTGCTGTTCCTTCTCCTCATCACTGCCGTTAACTTCGTGGTGTTTCAGGTAAGACTGCTGCTCCTTCTCCTCATCACTGCCGTCGCCTTCATGGTGTTTCAGGTAAGACTGCTGCTCCTCCTCATCACTGCCGTCGTTTTCATGGTGTTTCAGGTAAGACTGCTGCTCCTTCTACTCATCACCGTCGTCGCCTTCATGGTGTTTCAGTTAAGACTGCTGCTCCTTCTCCTCATCACTGCCGTTAACTTCATGGTGTTTCAGGTAAGACTGCTGCTCCTTCTCCTAATCACTGCCGTCGCCTTCATGGTGTTTCAGGTAAGAGTGCTGGTCCTCCTCATCACTGCCGTCGCCTTCATGGTGTTTCAGGTAAGACTGCTGCTCCTCCTCATCAATGCCGTCGCCTTCATGGTGTTTCAGGTAAGACTGCTGCTCCTTCTCCTCATCACTGCCGTCGCCTTCATGGTGTTTCAGGTAAGACTGTTTTTACTCCTCATAACTGCCGTCGCCTTCATGGTGTTTCAGGTAAGACTGCTGCTCCTTCTCCTCATCACTGCCGTTAACTTCATGGTGTTTCAGGTAAGACTGCTGCTCCTTTTCCTAATCACTGCCGTCGCCTTCATGGTGTTTCAGGTAAGAGTGCTGGTCCTCCTCATCACTGCCGTCGCCTTCATGGTGTTTCAGGTAAGACTGCTGCTCCTCCTCATCAATGCCGTCGCCTTCATGGTGTTTCAGGTAAGACTGCTGCTCCTTCTCCTCATCACTGCCGTCGCCTTCATGGTGTTTCAGGTAAGACTGCTGCTCCTCCTCATCAATGCCGTCGCCTTCATGGTGTTTCAGGTAAGACTGCTGCTCCTTCTCCTCATCACCGTCGTCGCCTTCATGGTGTTTCAGGTAAGACTGCTGCTCGTTCTCCTCATCACTGCCGTCGCCTTCATGGTGTTTCAGGTAAGACTGCTGCTCGTTCTCCTCATCACTGCCGTCGCCTTCATGGTGTTTCAGGTAAGACTGCTACTCCTTCTCCTCTTCACTGCCGACGCCTTCATGGTGTTTCAGGTAAGACCGCTACTCTTTCTGCTCATCACCGCCGTCGCCTTCATGGTGTTTCAGGTAAGACTGCTGCTTCTTCTCCTCATCACTGCCGTCGCCTTCATGGTGTTTCAGGTAAGACTGCTGATCCTCCTCATCAATGCCGTCGCCTTCATGGTGTTTCAGGTACGACTGCTGCTCCTTCTCCTCATCATTGCCGTCGCCTTCATGGTGTTTCAGGTAAGACTGCTGCTCCTCCTCATCACTGCCGTCGTTTTCATGGTGTTTCAGGTAAGACTGCTGCTCCTTCTCCTCATCACAGCCGTCGCCTTCATGGTGTTTCAGGTAAGACTGCTGCTCCTTCTCCTCATCACCGTCGTCGCCTTCATGGTGTTTCAGGTAAGACTGCTGCTCCTTCTACTCATCACCGTCGTCGCCTTCATGGTGTTTCAGGTAAGACTGCTGTTCCTTCTCCTCATCACTGCCGTTAACTTCGTGGTGTTTCAGGTAAGACTGCTGCTCCTTCTCCTCATCACTGCCGTCGCCTTCATGGTGTTTCAGGTAAGACTGCTGCTCCTCCTCATCACTGCCGTAGCCTTCATCGTGTTTCAGGTAAGACTGCTGCTCCTTCTCCTCATCACTGCCGTCGCCCTCAAGGTGTTTCAGATAAGACTGCTTCTCCTCCTCATCACTGCCGTCGCCTTCATGTTGTTTCAGGTAAGACTGCTGCTCCTTCTCCTCATCACTGCCGTCGCCTTTATGGTGTTTCAGGTAAGACTGCTGCTCCTTCTCCTCATCACTGCCGTCGCCTTTATGGTGTTTCAGGTACGACTGCTGCTCCTTCTCCTCATCACTGCCGTCGCCTTTATGGTGTTTCAGGTACGACTGCTGCTCCTCCTCCTCATCACTGCCGTCGCCTTTATGGTGTTTCAGGTACGACTGCTGCTCCTTCTTCTCATCACTGCCGTCGCCTTTATGGTGTTTAAGGTACGACTGCTGCTCCTTCTCCTCATCACTGCCGTCTCCTTCATGGTGTTTCAGGTAAGACTGCTGCTCCTTCTCCTCATTACTGCCGTCGCCTTCATGGTGTTTCAGGTAAGAGTGCTGCTTCTCCTCATCAATGCCGTCGCCTTCATGGTGTTTACGAAAAGACTGCTGCTCCTTCTCCTCATCACTGCCGTTGCCTTCATGGTGTTTCAGGTACGACTGCTGCTCCTTCTCCTCATCACTGCCGTCGCCTTCATGGTGTTTCAGGTAAGACTGCTGCTCCTTCTCCTCATCATTGCCGTCGCCTTCATGGTGTTTCAGGTAAGACTGCTGCTCCTCCTCATCACTGCCGTCGTTTTCATGGTGTTTCAGGTAAGACTGCTGCTCCTTCTCCTCATCACAGCCGTCGCCTTCATGGTGTTTCAGGTAAGACTGCTGCTCCTTCTACTCATCACCGTCGTCGCCTTCATGGTGTTTCAGGTAAGACTGCTGCTCCTTCTCCTCATCACTGCCGTCGCCTTCATGGTGTTTCATGTAAGACTGCTGCTCCTCCTCATATCTGCCGTCGTTTTCATGGTGTTTCAGGTAAGACTGCTGCTCCTTCTCCTCATCACAGCCGTCGCCTTCATGGTGTTTCAGGTAAGACTGCTGCTCCTTCTACTCATCACCGTCGTCGCCTTCATGGTGTTTCAGGTAAGACTGCTGTTCCTTCTCCTCATCACTGCCGTTAACTTCGTGGTGTTTCAGGTAAGACTGCTGCTCCTTCTCCTCATCACTGCCGTCGCCCTCAAGGTGTTTCAGATAAGACTGCTGCTCCTCCTCATCACTGCCGTCGCCTTCATGTTGTTTCAGGTAAGACTGCTGCTCCTTCTCCTCATCACTGCCGTCGCCCTCAAGGTGTTTCAGATAAGACTGCTGCTCCTCCTCATCACTGCCGTCGCCTTCATGTTGTTTCAGGTAAGACTGCTGTTCCTTCTCCTCATCACTGCCGTCGCCTTCATGGTGTTTCAGGTAAGACTGTTTTTACTCCTCATAACTGCCGTCGCCTTCATGGTGTTTCAGGTAAGACTGCTGCTCCTTCTCCTCATCACTGCCGTTAACTTCATGGTGTTTCAGGTAAGACTGCTGCTCCTTTTCCTAATCACTGCCGTCGCCTTCATGGTGTTTCAGGTAAGAGTGCTGGTCCTCCTCATCACTGCCGTCGCCTTCATGGTGTTTCAGGTAAGACTGCTGCTCCTCCTCATCAATGCCGTCGCCTTCATGGTGTTTCAGGTAAAACTGCTGCTCCTTCTCCTCATCACTGCCGTCGCCTTCATGGTGTTTCAGGTAAGACTGCTGCTCCTCCTCATCAATGCCGTCGCCTTCATGGTGTTTCAGGTAAGACTGCTGCTCCTTCTCCTCATCACCGTCGTCGCCTTCATGGTGTTTCAGGTAAGACTGCTGCTCGTTCTCCTCATCACTGCCGTCGCCTTCATGGTGTTTCAGGTAAGACTGCTGCTCGTTCTCCTCATCACTGCCGTCGCCTTCATGGTGTTTCAGGTAAGACTGCTACTCCTTCTCCTCTTCACTGCCGACGCCTTCATGGTGTTTCAGGTAAGACCGCTACTCTTTCTGCTCATCACCGCCGTCGCCTTCATGGTGTTTCAGGTAAGACTGCTGCTTCTTCTCCTCATCACTGCCGTCGCCTTCATGGTGTTTCAGGTAAGACTGCTGATCCTCCTCATCAATGCCGTCGCCTTCATGGTGTTTCAGGTACGACTGCTGCTCCTTCTCCTCATCATTGCCGTCGCCTTCATGGTGTTTCAGGTAAGACTGCTGCTCCTCCTCATCACTGCCGTCGTTTTCATGGTGTTTCAGGTAAGACTGCTGCTCCTTCTCCTCATCACAGCCGTCGCCTTCATGGTGTTTCAGGTAAGACTGCTGCTCCTTCTCCTCATCACCGTCGTCGCCTTCATGGTGTTTCAGGTAAGACTGCTGCTCCTTCTACTCATCACCGTCGTCGCCTTCATGGTGTTTCAGGTAAGACTGCTGTTCCTTCTCCTCATCACTGCCGTTAACTTCGTGGTGTTTCAGGTAAGACTGCTGCTCCTTCTCCTCATCACTGCCGTCGCCTTCATGGTGTTTCAGGTAAGACTGCTGCTCCTCCTCATCACTGCCGTAGCCTTCATCGTGTTTCAGGTAAGACTGCTGCTCCTTCTCCTCATCACTGCCGTCGCCCTCAAGGTGTTTCAGATAAGACTGCTTCTCCTCCTCATCACTGCCGTCGCCTTCATGTTGTTTCAGGTAAGACTGCTGCTCCTTCTCCTCATCACTGCCGTCGCCTTTATGGTGTTTCAGGTAAGACTGCTGCTCCTTCTCCTCATCACTGCCGTCGCCTTTATGGTGTTTCAGGTACGACTGCTGCTCCTTCTCCTCATCACTGCCGTCGCCTTTATGGTGTTTCAGGTACGACTGCTGCTCCTCCTCCTCATCACTGCCGTCGCCTTTATGGTGTTTCAGGTACGACTGCTGCTCCTTCTTCTCATCACTGCCGTCGCCTTTATGGTGTTTAAGGTACGACTGCTGCTCCTTCTCCTCATCACTGCCGTCTCCTTCATGGTGTTTCAGGTAAGACTGCTGCTCCTTCTCCTCATTACTGCCGTCGCCTTCATGGTGTTTCAGGTAAGAGTGCTGCTTCTCCTCATCAATGCCGTCGCCTTCATGGTGTTTACGAAAAGACTGCTGCTCCTTCTCCTCATCACTGCCGTTGCCTTCATGGTGTTTCAGGTACGACTGCTGCTCCTTCTCCTCATCACTGCCGTCGCCTTCATGGTGTTTCAGGTAAGACTGCTGCTCCTTCTCCTCATCATTGCCGTCGCCTTCATGGTGTTTCAGGTAAGACTGCTGCTCCTCCTCATCACTGCCGTCGTTTTCATGGTGTTTCAGGTAAGACTGCTGCTCCTTCTCCTCATCACAGCCGTCGCCTTCATGGTGTTTCAGGTAAGACTGCTGCTCCTTCTACTCATCACCGTCGTCGCCTTCATGGTGTTTCAGGTAAGACTGCTGCTCCTTCTCCTCATCACTGCCGTCGCCTTCATGGTGTTTCATGTAAGACTGCTGCTCCTCCTCATATCTGCCGTCGTTTTCATGGTGTTTCAGGTAAGACTGCTGCTCCTTCTCCTCATCACAGCCGTCGCCTTCATGGTGTTTCAGGTAAGACTGCTGCTCCTTCTACTCATCACCGTCGTCGCCTTCATGGTGTTTCAGGTAAGACTGCTGTTCCTTCTCCTCATCACTGCCGTTAACTTCGTGGTGTTTCAGGTAAGACTGCTGCTCCTTCTCCTCATCACTGCCGTCGCCCTCAAGGTGTTTCAGATAAGACTGCTGCTCCTCCTCATCACTGCCGTCGCCTTCATGTTGTTTCAGGTAAGACTGCTGCTCCTTCTCCTCATCACTGCCGTCGCCCTCAAGGTGTTTCAGATAAGACTGCTGCTCCTCCTCATCACTGCCGTCGCCTTCATGTTGTTTCAGGTAAGACTGCTGTTCCTTCTCCTCATCACTGCCGTTAACTTCGTGGTGTTTCAGGTAAGACTGCTGCTCCTTCTCCTAATCACTGCCGTCGCCTTCATGGTGTTTCAGGTAAGAGTGCTGGTCCTCCTCATCACTGCCGTCGCCTTCATGGTGTTTCAGGTAAGACTGCTGCTCCTCCTCATCAATGCCGTCGCCTTCATGGTGTTTCAGGTAAGACTGCTGCTCCTTCTCCTCATCATTGCCGTCGCCTTCATGGTGTTTCAGGTAAGACTGCTACTCCTTCTCCTCTTCACTGCCGACGCCTTCATGGTGTTTCAGGTAAGACCGCTACTCCTTCTGCTCATCACCGCCGTCGGCTTCATGGTGTTTCAGGTAAGACTGCTGCTTCTTCTCCTCATCACTGCCGTCGCCTTCACGGTTTTTCAGGTAAGACTGCTGCTCCTTCTCCTCATCATTGCCGTCGCCTTCATGGTTTTTCAAGTAAGACTGCTGCTCCTTCTCCTCATCACTGCCGTCGCTTTCATGGTGTTTCAGGTAAGACTGCTCCTTCTCCTCATCACTTCCTTCGCCTTCATGATGTTTCAGGTACGACTGCTGCTCCTCCTCATCACTGCCGTAGCGTTCATCGTGTTTCAGGTAAGACTGCTGCTCCTCCTCATCACTGCCGTCGTTTTCATCTTGTTTCAGGTAAGACTGCTGCTCCTTCTCCTCATCACTGCCGTCGCCTTTATGGTGTTTCAGGTACGACTGCTGCTCCTTCTCCTCATCACTGCCGTCGCCTTTATGGTGTTTCAGGTACGACTGCTGCTCCTTCTCCTCATCTCTGCCAGCGCCTCCATGGTGTTTCAGGTAAGACTGCTGCTCCTTCTTCTCATTACTGCCGTCGCATTCATGGTGTTTCAGGTACGACTGCTGCTCCTTATCGCATCACTGCCGTTGCCTTCATGGTGTTTCAGGTAAGACTGCTGCTCCTTTTCCTCATCAGAGCCGTCGCCTTCATGGTGTTTCAGGTAAGACTGCTGCTCCTTCTACTCATCACCGTCGTTGCCTTCATGGTGTTTCAGGTAAGACTGCTGCTCGTTCTCCTCATCACTGCCTTCGCCTTCATGGTGTTTCAGGTAGGACTGCTGCTACTTCTCCTTATCACTGCCGTCGCCTTCATGGTGTTTCAGGTAAGAGTGCTGCTCCTCCTCATCACTGCCGTCGCCTTCATGGTGTTTCAGGTAGGACTGCTGATCCTCCTCATCAATGCCGTCGCCTTCATGGTGTTTCAGGTACGACTGCTGCTCCTTCTCCTCATCATTGCCGTCGCCTTCATGGTGTTTCAGGTAAGACTGCTGCTCCTCCTCATCACTGCCGTCGTTTTCATGGTGTTTCAGGTAAGACTGCTGCTCCTTCTCCTCATCACAGCCGTCGCCTTCATGGTGTTTCAGGTAAGACTGCTGCTCCTTCTCCTCATCACCGTCGTCGCCTTCATGGTGTTTCAGGTAAGACTGCTGCTCCTTCTACTCATCACCGTCGTCGCCTTCATGGTGTTTCAGGTAAGACTGCTGTTCCTTCTCCTCATCACTGCCGTTAACTTCGTGGTGTTTCAGGTAAGACTGCTGCTCCTTCTCCTCATCACTGCCGTCGCCTTCATGGTGTTTCAGGTAAGACTGCTGCTCCTCCTCATCACTGCCGTCGTTTTCATGGTGTTTCAGGTAAGACTGCTGCTCCTTCTACTCATCACCGTCGTCGCCTTCATGGTGTTTCAGTTAAGACTGCTGCTCCTTCTCCTCATCACTGCCGTTAACTTCATGGTGTTTCAGGTAAGACTGCTGCTCCTTCTCCTAATCACTGCCGTCGCCTTCATGGTGTTTCAGGTAAGAGTGCTGGTCCTCCTCATCACTGCCGTCGCCTTCATGGTGTTTCAGGTAAGACTGCTGCTCCTCCTCATCAATGCCGTCGCCTTCATGGTGTTTCAGGTAAGACTGCTGCTCCTTCTCCTCATCACTGCCGTCGCCTTCATGGTGTTTCAGGTAAGACTGTTTTTACTCCTCATAACTGCCGTCGCCTTCATGGTGTTTCAGGTAAGACTGCTGCTCCTTCTCCTCATCACTGCCGTTAACTTCATGGTGTTTCAGGTAAGACTGCTGCTCCTTTTCCTAATCACTGCCGTCGCCTTCATGGTGTTTCAGGTAAGAGTGCTGGTCCTCCTCATCACTGCCGTCGCCTTCATGGTGTTTCAGGTAAGACTGCTGCTCCTCCTCATCAATGCCGTCGCCTTCATGGTGTTTCAGGTAAGACTGCTGCTCCTTCTCCTCATCACTGCCGTCGCCTTCATGGTGTTTCAGGTAAGACTGCTGCTCCTCCTCATCAATGCCGTCGCCTTCATGGTGTTTCAGGTAAGACTGCTGCTCCTTCTCCTCATCACCGTCGTCGCCTTCATGGTGTTTCAGGTAAGACTGCTGCTCGTTCTCCTCATCACTGCCGTCGCCTTCATGGTGTTTCAGGTAAGACTGCTGCTCGTTCTCCTCATCACTGCCGTCGCCTTCATGGTGTTTCAGGTAAGACTGCTACTCCTTCTCCTCTTCACTGCCGACGCCTTCATGGTGTTTCAGGTAAGACCGCTACTCTTTCTGCTCATCACCGCCGTCGCCTTCATGGTGTTTCAGGTAAGACTGCTGCTTCTTCTCCTCATCACTGCCGTCGCCTTCATGGTGTTTCAGGTAAGACTGCTGATCCTCCTCATCAATGCCGTCGCCTTCATGGTGTTTCAGGTACGACTGCTGCTCCTTCTCCTCATCATTGCCGTCGCCTTCATGGTGTTTCAGGTAAGACTGCTGCTCCTCCTCATCACTGCCGTCGTTTTCATGGTGTTTCAGGTAAGACTGCTGCTCCTTCTCCTCATCACAGCCGTCGCCTTCATGGTGTTTCAGGTAAGACTGCTGCTCCTTCTCCTCATCACCGTCGTCGCCTTCATGGTGTTTCAGGTAAGACTGCTGCTCCTTCTACTCATCACCGTCGTCGCCTTCATGGTGTTTCAGGTAAGACTGCTGTTCCTTCTCCTCATCACTGCCGTTAACTTCGTGGTGTTTCAGGTAAGACTGCTGCTCCTTCTCCTCATCACTGCCGTCGCCTTCATGGTGTTTCAGGTAAGACTGCTGCTCCTCCTCATCACTGCCGTCGTTTTCATTGTGTTTCAGGTAAGACTGCTGCTCCTTCTACTCATCACCGTCGTCGCCTTCATGGTGTTTCAGGTAAGACTGCTGCTCCTTCTCCTCATCACTGCCGTTAACTTCATGGTGTTTCAGGTAAGACTGCTGCTCCTTCTCCTAATCACTGCCGTCGCCTTCATGGTGTTTCAGGTAAGAGTGCTGGTCCTCCTCATCACTGCCATCGCCTTCATGGTGTTTCAGGTAAGACTGCTGCTCCTCCTCATCAATGCCGTCGCCTTCATGGTGTTTCAGGTAAGACTGCTGCTCCTTCTCCTCATCACTGCCGTCGCCTTCATGGTGTTTCAGGTAAGACTGTTTTTACTCCTCATAACTGCCGTCGCCTTCATGGTGTTTCAGGTAAGACTGCTGCTCCTTCTCCTCATCACTGCCGTTAATCATGGTGTTTCAGGTAAGACTGCTGCTCCTTTTCCTAATCACTGCCGTCGCCTTCATGGTGTTTCAGGTAAGAGTGCTGGTCCTCCTCATCACTGCCGTCGCCTTCATGGTGTTTCAGGTAAGACTGCTGCTCCTCCTCATCAATGCCGTCGCCTTCATGGTGTTTCAGGTAAGACTGCTGCTCCTTCTCCTCATCACTGCCGTCGCCTTCATGGTGTTTCAGGTAAGACTGCTGCTCCTCCTCATCAATGCCGTCGCCTTCATGGTGTTTCAGGTAAGACTGCTGCTCCTTCTCCTCATCACCGTCGTCGCCTTCATGGTGTTTCAGGTAAGACTGCTGCTCGTTCTCCTCATCACTGCCGTCGCCTTCATGGTGTTTCAGGTAAGACTGCTGCTCGTTCTCCTCATCACTGCCGTCGCCTTCATGGTGTTTCAGGTAAGACTGCTACTCCTTCTCCTCTTCACTGCCGACGCCTTCATGGTGTTTCAGGTACGACAGCTGCTCCTTCTCCTCATCTCTGCCAGCGCCTCCATGGTGTTTCAGGTAAGACTGCTGCTCCTTCTTCTCATTACTGCCGTCGCCTTCATGGTGTTTCAGGTAAGACTGCTGCTCCTTCTTCTCATTACTGCCGTCGCCTTATTGGTGTTTCAGGTACGACTGCTGCTCCTTCTCCTCATCACTGCCGTTGCCTTCATGGTGTTTCAGGTACGACTGCTGCTCCTTCTCCTCATCACTGCCGTCACCTTCATGGTGTTTAAGGTAAGACTGCTGCTCCTTCTCCTCATCATTGCCGTCGCCTTCATGGTGTTTCAGGTAAGACTGCTGCTCCTAATCATCACTGCCGTCGCCTAAATTGTGTTTCAGGTAAGACTTCTGCTGCTCCTCCTCATCACTGTCGTCGCCTTCATAGTGTTTTAGGTAAGACTGCTGCTCCTTCTCCTCATCACTGCCGTCGCCTTCATGGTGTTTCAGGTAAGACTGCTCCTTCTCATCATCACTGCTGTTGCCTTCATGGTTTTTCAGGTAAGACTGCTGCTCCTTCTCCTCATCACTGCCGTCGCCTTCATGGTGTTTCAGGTAAGACTGCTCCTTCTCCTCATCACTGCCGTCGCCTTCATGGTTTTTCAGGTAAGACTGCTGCTCCTTCTCCTCATCACTGCCATCGCCTTCATGGTGTTTCAGATAAGACTGCTGCTCCTCCTCATAACTGCCGTCGTTTTCATGGTGTTTCAGGTAAGACTGCTGCTCCTTCTCCTCATCACTGCCGTCGCATTCATGGTGTTTCAGGTACGACTGCTGCTCCTTATCGCATCACTGCCGTTGCCTTCATGGTGTTTCAGGTAAGACTGCTGCTCCTTTTCCTCATCACAGCCGTCGCCTTCATTGTGTTTCAGGTAAGACTGCTGCTCGTTCTCCTCATCACTGCCGTCGCCTTCATGGTGTTTCAGGTAGGACTGCTGCTACTTCTCCTTATCACTGCCGTCGCCTTCATGGTGTTTCAGGTAAGAGTGCTGCTCCTCCTCATCACTGCCGTCGCCTTCATGGTGTTTCAGGTAAGACTGCTGATCCTCCTCATCAATGCCGTCGCCTTCATGGTGTTTCAGGTACGACTGCTGCTCCTTCTCCTCATCATTGCCGTCGCCTTCATGGTGTTTCAGGTACGACTGCTGCTCCTTCTCCTCATCATTGCCGTCGCCTTCATGGTGTTTCAGGTAAGACTGCTGCTCCTTCTCCTCATCACAGCCGTCGCCTTCATGGTGTTTCAAGTAAGACTGCTGCTCCTTCTCCTCATCACCGTCGTCGCCTTCATGGTGTTTCAGGTAAGACTGCTGCTCCTTCTACTCATCACCGTCGTCGCCTTCATGGTGTTTCAGGTAAGACTGCTGTTCCTTCTCCTCATCACTGCCGTTAACTTCGTGGTGTTTCAGGTAAGACTGCTGCTCCTTCTCCTCATCACTGCCGTCGCCTTCATGGTGTTTCAGGTAAGACTGCTGCTCCTCCTCATCACTGCCGTCGTTTTCATGGTGTTTCAGGTAAGACTGCTGCTCCTTCTCCTCATCACAGCCGTCGCCTTCATGGTGTTTCAGGTAAGACTGCTGCTCCTTCTACTCATCACCGTCGTCGCCTTCATGGTGTTTCAGGTAAGACTGCTGCTCCTTCTCCTCATCACTGCCGTTAACTTCATGGTGTTTCAGGTAAGACTGCTGCTCCTTCTCCTAATCACTGCCGTCGCCTTCATGGTGTTTCAGGTAAGAGTGCTGGTCCTCCTCATCACTGCCGTCGCCTTCATGGTGTTTCAGGTAAGACTGCTGCTCCTCCTCATCAATGCCGTCGCCTTCATGGTGTTTCAGGTAAGACTGCTGCTCCTTCTCCTCATCACTGCCGTCGCCTTCATGGTGTTTCAGGTAAGACTGTTTTTACTCCTCATAACTGCCGTCGCCTTCATGGTGTTTCAGGTAAGACTGCTGCTCCTTCTCCTCATCATTGCCGTCGCCTTCATGGTGTTTCAGGTACGACTGCTGCTCCTTCTCCTCATCACTGCCGTCGCCTTCATGGTGTTTCAGGTAAGACTGCTGCTCCTCCTCATCACTGCCGTAGCGTTCATGGTGTTTCAGGTAAGACTGCTGCTTCTTCTCCTCATCACTGCCGTCGCCTTCACGGTTTTCCAGGTAAGACTGCTTCTCCTTCTCCTCATCATTGCCGTCGCCTTCATGGTGTTTCAGGTAAGACTGCTGATCCTCCTCATCACTGCCGTCGCCTTCATGGTGTTTCAGCTAAGACATCTGCTACTTCTCCTCATCACTGCCGTCGCCTTCATGGTGTTTCAGATAAGACTGCTGCTCCTCCTCATCACTGCCGTAGCGTTCATCGTGTTTCAGGTAAGACTGCTGCTCCTCCTCATCACTGCCGTCGTTTTCATGTTGTTTCAGGTAAGACTGCTGCTCATTCTCCTCATCACTGCCGTCGCCTTCATGGTGTTTCAGTTAAGACTGCTGCTCCTTCTCCTCATCACTGCCGTCGCCTTCATGGTGTTTCAGGTAAGAATGCTCCTCCTCCTCATGACTGCTGTCGCCTTCATGGTGTTTTAGGTAAGACTGCTGCTCCTCCTCGTCACTGCCATTGCCTTCATGGTGTTTCAGGTAAGACTGCTGCTCCTTCTCCTCATCATTGCCGTCGCCTTCATGGTTTTTCAAGTAAGACTGCTGCCCCTCCTCATCACTGCTGTCGCCTTCATGGTGTTTCAGGTAAGACTGCTGCTCCTTCTCCTCATCACTGCCGGCGCCTTCATGGTGTTTCAGGTAAGACTGCTCCTCCTCCTCATGACTGCTGTCGCCTTCATGGTGTTTTAGGTAAGACTGCTGCTCCTCCTCGTCACTGCCATTGCCTTCATGGTGTTTCAGGTAAGACTGCTGCTCCTTCTCCTCATCATTGCCGTCGCCTTCATGGTTTTTCAAGTAAGACTGCTGCCCCTCCTCATCACTGCTGTCGCCTTCATGGTGTTTCAAGTAAGACTGCTGCTCCTTCTCCTCATCACTGCCGTCGCCTTCATGGTGTTTCAGGTAAGACTGCTGCTCCTCCTCATGACTGCTGTCGCCTTCATGGTGTTTCAGGTAAGACTGCTGCTCCTTCTCCTCATCACTGCCATCGCCTTCAAGGTGTTTCAGATAAGACTGCTGCTCCTCCTCATCACTGCCGTCGTTTTCATGGTGTTTCAGGTAAGACAGCTGCTCTTTCTCCTCATCACAGCCGTCGCCTTCATGGTGTTTCAGGTAAGACTGCTGCTCCTTCTACTCATCACCGTCGTCGCCTTCATGGTGTTTCAGGTAAGACTGCTGCTCCTTCTCCTCATCACTGCCGTCGCCTTCATGGTGTTTCATGTAAGACTGCTGCTCCTCCTCATATCTGCCGTCGTTTTCATGGTGTTTCAGGTAAGACTGCTGCTCCTTCTCCTCATCACAGCCGTCGCCTTCATGGTGTTTCAGGTAAGACTGCTGCTCCTTCTACTCATCACCGTCGTCGCCTTCATGGTGTTTCAGGTAAAACTGCTGTTCCTTCTCCTCATCACTGCCGTTAACTTCGTGGTGTTTCAGGTAAGACTGCTGCTCCTTCTCCTAATCACTGCCGTCGCCTTCATGGTGTTTCAGGTAAGAGTGCTGGTCCTCCTCATCACTGCCGTCGCCTTCATGGTGTTTCAGGTAAGACTGCTGCTCCTCCTCATCAATGCCGTCGCCTTCATGGTGTTTCAGGTAAGACTGCTGTTCCTTCTCCTCATCACTGCCGTTAACTTCGTGGTGTTTCAGGTAAGACTGCTGCTCCTTCTCCTCATCACTGCCGTCGCCCTCAAGGTGTTTCAGATAAGACTGCTGCTCCTCCTCATCACTGCCGTCGCCTTCATGTTGTTTCAGGTAAGACTGCTGCTCCTTCTCCTCATCACTGCCGTCGCCCTCAAGGTGTTTCAGATAAGACTGCTGCTCCTCCTCATCACTGCCGTCGCCTTCATGTTGTTTCAGGTAAGACTGCTGTTCCTTCTCCTCATCACTGCCGTTAACTTCGTCGTGTTTCAGGTAAGACTGCTGCTCCTTCTCCTAATCACTGCCGTCGCCTTCATGGTGTTTCAGGTAAGAGTGCTGGTCCTCCTCATCACTGCCGTCGCCTTCATGGTGTTTCAGGTAAGACTGCTGCTCCTCCTCATCAATGCCGTCGCCTTCATGGTGTTTCAGGTAAGACTGCTGCTCCTTCTCCTCATCATTGCCGTCGCCTTCATGGTGTTTCAGGTAAGACTGCTACTCCTTCTCCTCTTCACTGCCGACGCCTTCATGGTGTTTCAGGTAAGACCGCTACTCCTTCTGCTCATCACCGCCGTCGGCTTCATGGTGTTTCAGGTAAGACTGCTGCTTCTTCTCCTCATCACTGCCGTCGCCTTCACGGTTTTTCAGGTAAGACTGCTGCTCCTTCTCCTCATCATTGCCGTCGCCTTCATGGTTTTTCAAGTAAGACTGCTGCTCCTTCTCCTCATCACTGCCGTCGCTTTCATGGTGTTTCAGGTAAGACTGCTCCTTCTCCTCATCACTTCCTTCGCCTTCATGATGTTTCAGGTACGACTGCTGCTCCTCCTCATCACTGCCGTAGCGTTCATCGTGTTTCAGGTAAGACTGCTGCTCCTCCTCATCACTGCCGTCGTTTTCATCTTGTTTCAGGTAAGACTGCTGCTCCTTCTCCTCATCACTGCCGTCGCCTTTATGGTGTTTCAGGTACGACTGCTGCTCCTTCTCCTCATCACTGCCGTCGCCTTTATGGTGTTTCAGGTACGACTGCTGCTCCTTCTCCTCATCTCTGCCAGCGCCTCCATGGTGTTTCAGGTAAGACTGCTGCTCCTTCTTCTCATTACTGCCGTCGCATTCATGGTGTTTCAGGTACGACTGCTGCTCCTTATCGCATCACTGCCGTTGCCTTCATGGTGTTTCAGGTAAGACTGCTGCTCCTTTTCCTCATCAGAGCCGTCGCCTTCATGGTGTTTCAGGTAAGACTGCTGCTCCTTCTACTCATCACCGTCGTTGCCTTCATGGTGTTTCAGGTAAGACTGCTGCTCGTTCTCCTCATCACTGCCGTCGCCTTCATGGTGTTTCAGGTAGGACTGCTGCTACTTCTCCTTATCACTGCCGTCGCCTTCATGGTGTTTCAGGTAAGAGTGCTGCTCCTCCTCATCACTGCCGTCGCCTTCATGGTGTTTCAGGTAAGACTGCTGATCCTCCTCATCAATGCCGTCGCCTTCATGGTGTTTCAGGTACGACTGCTGCTCCTTCTCCTCCTCATTGCCGTCGCCTTCATGGTGTTTCAGGTAAGACTGCTGCTCCTCCTCATCACTGCCGTCGTTTTCATGGTGTTTCAGGTAAGACTGCTGCTCCTTCTCCTCATCACAGCCGTCGCCTTCATGGTGTTTCAGGTAAGACTGCTGCTCCTTCTCCTCATCACCGTCGTCGCCTTCATGGTGTTTCAGGTAAGACTGCTGCTCCTTCTACTCATCACCGTCGTCGCCTTCATGGTGTTTCAGGTAAGACTGCTGTTCCTTCTCCTCATCACTGCCGTTAACTTCGTGGTGTTTCAGGTAAGACTGCTGCTCCTTCTCCTCATCACTGCCGTCGCCTTCATGGTGTTTCAGGTAAGACTGCTGCTCCTCCTCATCACTGCCGTCGTTTTCATGGTGTTTCAGGTAAGACTGCTGCTCCTTCTACTCATCACCGTCGTCGCCTTCATGGTGTTTCAGTTAAGACTGCTGCTCCTTCTCCTCATCACTGCCGTTAACTTCATGGTGTTTCAGGTAAGACTGCTGCTCCTTCTCCTAATCACTGCCGTCGCCTTCATGGTGTTTCAGGTAAGAGTGCTGGTCCTCCTCATCACTGCCGTCGCCTTCATGGTGTTTCAGGTAAGACTGCTGCTCCTCCTCATCAATGCCGTCGCCTTCATGGTGTTTCAGGTAAGACTGCTGCTCCTTCTCCTCATCACTGCCGTCGCCTTCATGGTGTTTCAGGTAAGACTGTTTTTACTCCTCATAACTGCCGTCGCCTTCATGGTGTTTCAGGTAAGACTGCTGCTCCTTCTCCTCATCACTGCCGTTAACTTCATGGTGTTTCAGGTAAGACTGCTGCTCCTTTTCCTAATCACTGCCGTCGCCTTCATGGTGTTTCAGGTAAGAGTGCTGGTCCTCCTCATCACTGCCGTCGCCTTCATGGTGTTTCAGGTAAGACTGCTGCTCCTCCTCATCAATGCCGTCGCCTTCATGGTGTTTCAGGTAAGACTGCTGCTCCTTCTCCTCATCACTGCCGTCGCCTTCATGGTGTTTCAGGTAAGACTGCTGCTCCTCCTCATCAATGCCGTCGCCTTCATGGTGTTTCAGGTAAGACTGCTGCTCCTTCTCCTCATCACCGTCGTCGCCTTCATGGTGTTTCAGGTAAGACTGCTGCTCGTTCTCCTCATCACTGCCGTCGCCTTCATGGTGTTTCAGGTAAGACTGCTGCTCGTTCTCCTCATCACTGCCGTCGCCTTCATGGTGTTTCAGGTAAGACTGCTACTCCTTCTCCTCTTCACTGCCGACGCCTTCATGGTGTTTCAGGTAAGACCGCTACTCCTTCTGCTCATCACCGCCGTCGCCTTCATGGTGTTTCAGGTAAGACTGCTTCTTCTTCTCCTCATCACTGCCGTCGCCTTCATGGTGTTTCAGGTAAGACTGCTGATCCTCCTCATCAATGCCGTCGCCTTCATGGTGTTTCAGGTACGACTGCTGCTCCTTCTCCTCATCATTGCCGTCGCCTTCATGGTGTTTCAGGTAAGACTGCTGCTCCTCCTCATCACTGCCGTCGTTTTCATGGTGTTTCAGGTAAGACTGCTGCTCCTTCTCCTCATCACAGCCGTCGCCTTCATGGTGTTTCAGGTAAGACTGCTGCTCCTTCTCCTCATCACCGTCGTCGCCTTCATGGTGTTTCAGGTAAGACTGCTGCTCCTTCTACTCATCACCGTCGTCGCCTTCATGGTGTTTCAGGTAAGACTGCTGTTCCTTCTCCTCATCACTGCCGTTAACTTCGTGGTGTTTCAGGTAAGACTGCTGCTCCTTCTCCTCATCACTGCCGTCGCCTTCATGGTGTTTAAGGTAAGACTGCTGCTCCTCCTCATCACTGCCGTCGTTTTCATGGTGTTTCAGGTAAGACTGCTGCTCCTTCTACTCATCACCGTCGTCGCCTTCATGGTGTTTCAGGTAAGACTGCTGCTCCTTCTCCTCATCACTGCCGTTAACTTGATGGTGTTTCAGGTAAGACTGCTGCTCCTTCTCCTAATCACTGCCGTCGCCTTCATGGTGTTTCAGGTAAGAGTGCTGGTCCTCCTCATCACTGCCGTCGCCTTCATGGTGTTTCAGGTAAGACTGCTGCTCCTCCTCATCAATGCCGTCGCCTTCATGGTGTTTCAGGTAAGACTGCTGCTCCTTCTCCTCATCACTGCCGTCGCCTTCATGGTGTTTCAGGTAAGACTGTTTTTACTCCTCATAACTGCCGTCGCCTTCATGGTGTTTCAGGTAAGACTGCTGCTCCTTCTCCTCATCACTGCCGTTAACTTCATGGTGTTTCAGGTAAGACTGCTGCTCCTTTTCCTAATCACTGCCGTCGCCTTCATGGTGTTTCAGGTAAGAGTGCTGGTCCTCCTCATCACTGCCGTCGCCTTCATGGTGTTTCAGGTAAGACTGCTGCTCCTCCTCATCAATGCCGTCGCCTTCATGGTGTTTCAGGTAAGACTGCTGCTCCTTCTCCTCATCACTGCCGTCGCCTTCATGGTGTTTCAGGTAAGACTGCTGCTCCTCCTCATCAATGCCGTCGCCTTCATGGTGTTTCAGGTAAGACTGCTGCTCCTTCTCCTCATCACCGTCGTCGCCTTCATGGTGTTTCAGGTAAGACTGCTGCTCGTTCTCCTCATCACTGCCGTCGCCTTCATGGTGTTTCAGGTAAGACTGCTGCTCGTTCTCCTCATCACTGCCGTCGCCTTCATGGTGTTTCAGGTAAGACTGCTACTCCTTCTCCTCTTCACTGCCGACGCCTTCATGGTGTTTCAGGTAAGACCGCTACTTCTTCTGCTCATCACCGCCGTCGCCTTCATGGTGTTTCAGGTAAGACTGCTGCTTCTTCTCCTCATCACTGCCGTCGCCTTCACGGTTTTTCAGGTAAGACTGCTGCTCCTTCTCCTCATCATTGCCGTCGCCTTCATGGTTTTTCAAGTAAGACTGCTTCTCCTTCTCCTCATCACTGCCGTCGCTTTCATGGTGTTTCAGGTAAGACTGCTCCTTCTCCTCATCACTTCCTTCGCCTTCATGATGTTTCAGGTACGACTGCTGCTCCTTCTCCTCATCACTGCCGTAGCGTTCATCGTGTTTCAGGTAAGACTGCTGCTCCTCCTCATCACTGCCGTCGTTTTCATCTTGTTTCAGGTAAGACTGCTGCTCCTTCTCCTCATCACTGCCGTCCCCTTTATGGTGTTTCAGGTACGACTGCTGCTCCTTCTCCTCATCACTGCCGTCGCCTTTATGGTGTTTCAGGTACGACAGCTGCTCCTTCTCCTCATCTCTGCCAGCGCCTCCATGGTGTTTCAGGTAAGACTGCTGCTCCTTCTTCTCATTACTGCCGTCGCCTTCATGGTGTTTCAGGTAAGACTGCTGCTCCTTCTTCTCATTACTGTCGTCGCCTTCATGGTGTTTCAGGTCCGACTGCTGCTCCTTCTCCTCATCACTGCCGTTGCCTTCATGGTGTTTCAGGTACGACTGCTGCTCCTTCTCCTCATCACTGCCGTCACCTTCATGGTGTTTAAGGTAAGACTGCTGCTCCTTCTCCTCATCATTGCCGTCGCCTTCATGGTGTTTCAGGTAAGACTGCTGCTCCTAATCATCACTGCCGTCGCCTAAATTGTGTTTCAGGTAAGACTTCTGCTGCTCCTCCTCATCACTGTCGTCGCCTTCATAGTGTTTTAGGTAAGACTGCTGCTCCTTCTCCTCATCACTGCCGTCGCCTTCATGGTGTTTCAGGTAAGACTGCTCCTTCTCATCATCACTGCTGTTGCCTTCATGGTTTTTCAGGTAAGACTGCTGCTCCTTCTCCTCATCACTGCCGTCGCCTTCATGGTGTTTCAGGTAAGACTGCTCCTTCTCCTCATCACTGCCGTCGCCTTCATGGTTTTTCAGGTAAGACTGCTGCTCCTTCTCCTCATCACTGCCATCGCCTTCATGGTGTTTCAGATAAGACTGCTGCTCCTCCTCATAACTGCCGTCGTTTTCATGGTGTTTCAGGTAAGACTGCTGCTCCTTCTCCTCATCACTGCCGTCGCATTCATGGTGTTTCAGGTACGACTGCTGCTCCTTCTCCTCATCACTGCCGTTGCCTTCATGGTGTTTCAGGTAAGACTGCTGCTCCTTTTCCTCATCACAGCCGTCGCCTTCATTGTGTTTCAGGTAAGACTGCTGCTCGTTCTCCTCATCACTGCCGTCGCCTTCATGGTGTTTCAGGTAGGACTGCTGCTACTTCTCCTTATCACTGCCGTCGCCTTCATGGTGTTTCAGGTAAGAGTGCTGCTCCTCCTCATCACTGCCGTCGCCTTCATGGTGTTTCAGGTAAGACTGCTGATCCTCCTCATCAATGCCGTCGCCTTCATGGTGTTTCAGGTACGACTGCTGCTCCTTCTCCTCATCATTGCCGTCGCCTTCATGGTGTTTCAGGTACGACTGCTGCTCCTTCTCCTCATCATTGCCGTCGCCTTCATGGTGTTTCAGGTAAGACTGCTGCTCCTTCTCCTCATCACAGCCGTCGCCTTCATGGTGTTTCAGGTAAGACTGCTGCTCCTTCTCCTCATCACCGTCGTCGCCTTCATGGTGTTTCAGGTAAGACTGCTGCTCCTTCTACTCATCACCGTCGTCGCCTTCATGGTGTTTCAGGTAAGACTGCTGTTCCTTCTCCTCATCACTGCCGTTAACTTCGTGGTGTTTCAGGTAAGACTGCTGCTCCTTCTCCTCATCACTGCCGTCGCCTTCATGGTGTTTCAGGTAAGACTGCTGCTCCTCCTCATCACTGCCGTCGTTTTCATGGTGTTTCAGGTAAGACTGCTGCTCCTTCTCCTCATCACAGCCGTCGCCTTCATGGTGTTTCAGGTAAGACTGCTGCTCCTTCTACTCATCACCGTCGTCGCCTTCATGGTGTTTCAGGTAAGACTGCTGCTCCTTCTCCTCATCACTGCCGTTAACTTCATGGTGTTTCAGGTAAGACTGCTGCTCCTTCTCCTAATCACTGCCGTCGCCTTCATGGTGTTTCAGGTAAGAGTGCTGGTCCTCCTCATCACTGCCGTCGCCTTCATGGTGTTTCAGGTAAGACTGCTGCTCCTCCTCATCAATGCCGTCGCCTTCATGGTGTTTCAGGTAAGACTGCTGCTCCTTCTCCTCATCACTGCCGTCGGCTTCATGGTGTTTCAGGTAAGACTGTTTTTACTCCTCATAACTGCCGTCGCCTTCATGGTGTTTCAGGTAAGACTGCTGCTCCTTCTCCTCATCATTGCCGTCGCCTTCATGGTGTTTCAGGTACGACTGCTGCTCCTTCTCCTCATCACTGCCGTCGCCTTCATGGTGTTTCAGGTAAGACTGCTGCTCCTCCTCATCACTGCCGTAGCGTTCATGGTGTTTCAGGTAAGACTGCTGCTTCTTCTCCTCATCACTGCCGTCGCCTTCACGGTTTTCCAGGTAAGACTGCTTCTCCTTCTCCTCATCATTGCCGTCGCCTTCATGGTTTTTCAAGTAAGACTGCTGCTCCTTCTCCTCATCACTCCCGTCGCCTTCAGGGTGTTTCAGGTAAGACTGCTGCTCCTTCTCCTCATCACTGCCGTCGCTTTCATGGTGTTTCAGGTAAGACTGCTCCTTCTCCTCATCACTTCCTTCGCCTTCATGGTGTTTCAGGTAAGACTGCTGCTCCTTCTCCTCATCACTGCCGTCGCCTTCATGATTTTTCAGGTACGACTGCTGCTCCTTGTCCTCATCACTGCCGTCGCCTTCATGGTGTTTCAGGTAAGACTGCTGATCCTCCTCATCACTGCCGTCGCCTTCATGGTGTTTCAGCTAAGACATCTGCTCCTTCTCCTCATCACTGCCGTCGCCTTCATGGTGTTTCAGATAAGACTGCTGCTCCTCCTCATCACTGCCGTAGCGTTCATCGTGTTTCAGGTAAGACTGCTGCTCCTCCTCATCACTGCCGTCGTTTTCATGTTGTTTCAGGTAAGACTGCTGCTCATTCTCCTCATCACTGCCGTCGCCTTCATGGTGTTTCAGTTAAGACTGCTGCTCCTTCTCCTCATCACTGCCGTCGCCTTCATGGTGTTTCAGGTAAGAATGCTCCTCCTCCTCATGACTGCTGTCGCCTTCATGGTGTTTTAGGTAAGACTGCTGCTCCTCCTCGTCACTGCCATTGCCTTCATGGTGTTTCAGGTAAGACTGCTGCTCCTTCTCCTCATCATTGCCGTCGCCTTCATGGTTTTTCAAGTAAGACTGCTGCCCCTCCTCATCACTGCTGTCGCCTTCATGGTGTTTCAGGTAACACTGCTGCTCCTTCTCCTCATCACTGCCGGCGCCTTCATGGTGTTTCAGGTAAGACTGCTCCTCCTCCTCATGACTGCTGTCGCCTTCATGGTGTTTTAGGTAAGACTGCTGCTCCTCCTCGTCACTGCCATTGCCTTCATGGTGTTTCAGGTAACACTGCTGCTCCTTCTCCTCATCACTGCCGTCGCCTTCATGGTGTTTCAGGTAAGACTGCTGCTCCTCCTCATGACTGCTGTCGCCTTCATGGTGTTTCAGGTAAGACTGCTGCTCCTTCTCCTCATCACTGCCATCGCCTTCAAGGTGTTTCAGATAAGACTGCTGCTCCTCCTCATCACTGCCGTCGTTTTCATGGTGTTTCAGGTAAGACAGCTGCTCTTTCTCCTCATCACAGCCGTCGCCTTCATGGTGTTTCAGGTAAGACTGCTGCTCCTTCTACTCATCACCGTCGTCGCCTTCATGGTGTTTCAGGTAAGACTGCTGCTCCTTCTCCTCATCACTGCCGTCGCCTTCATGGTGTTTCATGTAAGACTGCTGCTCCTCCTCATATCTGCCGTCGTTTTCATGGTGTTTCAGGTAAGACTGCTGCTCCTTCTCCTCATCACAGCCGTCGCCTTCATGGTGTTTCAGGTAAGACTGCTGCTCCTTCTACTCATCACCGTCGTCGCCTTCATGGTGTTTCAGGTAAAACTGCTGTTCCTTCTCCTCATCACTGCCGTTAACTTCGTGGTGTTTCAGGTAAGACTGCTGCTCCTTCTCCTAATCACTGCCGTCGCCTTCATGGTGTTTCAGGTAAGAGTGCTGGTCCTCCTCATCACTGCCGTCGCCTTCATGGTGTTTCAGGTAAGACTGCTGCTCCTCCTCATCAATGCCGTCACCTTCATGGTGTTTCAGGTAAGACTGCTGCTCCTTCTCCTCATCATTGCCGTCGCCTTCATGGTGTTTCAGGTACGACTGCTGCTCCTTCTCCTCATCACCGCCGTCGCCTTCATGGTGTTTCAGGTAAGACTGCTGCTCCTCCTCATCAATGCCGTCGCCTTCATGGTGTTTCAGGTAAGACTGCTACTCCTTCTCCTCTTCACTGCCGTCGCCTTCATGGTGTTTCAGGTAAGACTGCTGCTCCTCCTCATCACTGCCGTCGTTTTCATGGTGTTTCAGGTAAGACTGCTGCTCCTTCTCCTCATCACAGCCGTCGCCTTCATGGTGTTTCAGGTAAGACTGCTCCTTCTCATCATCACTGCCGTTGCCTTCATGGTTTTTCAGGTAAGACTGCTGCTCCTTCTCCTCATCACTGCCGTCGCCTTCATGGTGTTTCAGGTAAGACTGCTCCTTCTCCTCATCACTGCCGTCGCCTTCATGGTTTTTCAGGTAAGACTGCTGCTCCTTCTCCTCATCACTGCCATCGCCTTCATGGTGTTTCAGATAAGACTGCTGCTCCTCCTCATCACTGCCGTCGTTTTCATGGTGTTTCAGGTAAGAGTGCTGGTCCTCCTCATCACTGCCGTCGCCTTCATGGTGTTTCAGGTAAGACTGCTGCTCCTCCTCATCAATGCCGTCGCCTTCATGGTGTTTCAGGTAAGACTGCTGCTCCTTCTCCTCATCACTGCCGTCGCCTTCATGGTGTTTCAGGTAAGACTGTTTTTACTCCTCATAACTGCCGTCGCCTTCATGGTGTTTCAGGTAAGACTGCTGCTCCTTCTCCTCATCATTGCCGTCGCCTTCATGGTGTTTCAGGTACGACTGCTGCTCCTTCTCCTCATCACTGCCGTCGCCTTCATGGTGTTTCAGGTAAGACTGCTGCTCCTCCTCATCACTGCCGTCGCCTTCATGGTGTTTCAGGTAAGACCGCTACTCCTTCTCCTCTTCACTGCCGTCGCCTTCATGGTGTTTCAGGTAAGACCGCTACTCCCTCTCCTCATCACCGCCGTCGCCTTCATGGTGTTTCAGGTAAGACTGCTGCTTCTTCTCCTCATCACTGCCGTCGCCTTCACGGTTTTCCAGGTAAGACTGCTTCTCCTTCTCCTCATCATTGCCGTCGCCTTCATGGTTTTTCAAGTAAGACTGCTGCTCCTTCTCCTCATCACTGCCGTCGCCTTCAGGGTGTTTCAGGTAAGACTGCTGCTCCTTCTCCTCATCACTGCCGTCGCTTTCATGGTGTTTCAGGTAAGACTGCTCCTTCTCCTCATCACTTCCTTCGCCTTCATGGTGTTTCAGGTAAGACTGCTGCTCCTTCTCCTCATCACTGCCGTCGCCTTCATGATGTTTCAGGTACGACTGCTGCTCCTTGTCCTCATCACTGCCGTCGCCTTCATGGTGTTTCAGGTAAGACTGCTGATCCTCCTCATCACTGCCGTCGCCTTCATGGTGTTTCAGCTAAGACATCTGCTCTTTCTCCTCATCACTGCCGTCGCCTTCATGGTGTTTCAGATAAGACTGCTGCTCCTCCTCATCACTGCCGTAGCGTTCATCGTGTTTCAGGTAAGACTGCTGCTCCTCCTCATCACTGCCGTCGTTTTCATGTTGTTTCAGTTAAGACTGCTGCTCATTCTCCTCATCACTGCCGTCGCCTTCATGGTGTTTCAGTTAAGACTGCTGCTCCTTCTCCTCATCATTGCCGTTGCCTTCATGGTTTTTCAAGTAAGACTGCTGCCCCTCCTCATCACTGCTGTCGCCTTCATGGTGTTTCAGGTAAGACTGCTGCTCCTTCTCCTCATCACTGCCGTCGCCTTCATGGTGTTTCAGGTAAGACTGCTCCTCCTCCTCATGACTGCTGTCGCCTTCATGGTGTTTTAGGTAAGACTGCTGCTCCTCCTCTTCACTGCCATTGCCTTCATGGTGTTTCAGGTAAGACTGCTGCTCCTTCTCCTCATCATTGCCGTCGCCTTCATGGTTTTTCAAGTAAGACTGCTGCCCCTCCTCATCACTGCTGTCGCCTTCATGGTGTTTCAGGTAAGACTGCTGCTCCTTCTCCTCATCACTGCCGTCGCCTTCATGGTGTTTCAGATAAGACTGCTGCTCCTCCTCATCACTGCCATCGCCTTCAAGGTGTTTCAGATAAGACTGCTGCTCCTCCTCATCACTGCCGTAGCCTTCATCGTGTTTCAGGTAAGACTGCTGCTCCTTCTCCTCATCACTGCCGTCGCCCTCAAGGTGTTTCAGATAAGACTGCTGCTCCTCCTCATCACTGCCGTCGCCTTCATGTTGTTTCAGGTAAGACTGCTGCTCCTTCTCCTCATCACTGCCGTCGCCTTTATGGTGTTTCAGGTAAGACTGCTGCTCCTTCTCCTCATCACTGCCGTCGCCTTTATGGTGTTTCAGGTACGACTGCTGCTCCTTCTCCTCATCACTGCCGTCGCCTTTATGGTGTTTCAGGTACGACTGCTGCTCCTCCTCCTCATCACTGCCGTCGCCTTTATGGTGTTTCAGGTACGACTGCTGCTCCTTCTTCTCATCACTGCCGTCGCCTTTATGGTGTTTAAGGTACGACTGCTGCTCCTTCTCCTCATCACTGCCGTCTCCTTCATGGTGTTTCAGGTAAGACTGCTGCTCCTTCTCCTCATTACTGCCGTCGCCTTCATGGTGTTTCAGGTAAGAGTGCTGCTTCTCCTCATCAATGCCGTCGCCTTCATGGTGTTTACGAAAAGACTGCTGCTCCTTCTCCTCATCACTGCCGTTGCCTTCATGGTGTTTCAGGTACGACTGCTGCTCCTTCTCCTCATCACTGCCGTCGCCTTCATGGTGTTTCAGGTAAGACTGCTGCTCCTTCTCCTCATCATTGCCGTCGCCTTCATGGTGTTTCAGGTAAGACTGCTGCTCCTCCTCATCACTGCCGTCGTTTTCATGGTGTTTCAGGTAAGACTGCTGCTCCTTCTCCTCATCACAGCCGTCGCCTTCATGGTGTTTCAGGTAAGACTGCTGCTCCTTCTACTCATCACCGTCGTCGCCTTCATGGTGTTTCAGGTAAGACTGCTGCTCCTTCTCCTCATCACTGCCGTCGCCTTCATGGTGTTTCATGTAAGACTGCTGCTCCTCCTCATATCTGCCGTCGTTTTCATGGTGTTTCAGGTAAGACTGCTGCTCCTTCTCCTCATCACAGCCGTCGCCTTCATGGTGTTTCAGGTAAGACTGCTGCTCCTTCTACTCATCACCGTCGTCGCCTTCATGGTGTTTCAGGTAAGACTGCTGTTCCTTCTCCTCATCACTGCCGTTAACTTCGTGGTGTTTCAGGTAAGACTGCTGCTCCTTCTCCTCATCACTGCCGTCGCCCTCAAGGTGTTTCAGATAAGACTGCTGCTCCTCCTCATCACTGCCGTCGCCTTCATGTTGTTTCAGGTAAGACTGCTGTTCCTTCTCCTCATCACTGCCGTTAACTTCGTGGTGTTTCAGGTAAGACTGCTGCTCCTTCTCCTAATCACTGCCGTCGCCTTCATGGTGTTTCAGGTAAGAGTGCTGGTCCTCCTCATCACTGCCGTCGCCTTCATGGTGTTTCAGGTAAGACTGCTGCTCCTCCTCATCAATGCCGTTGCCTTCATGGTGTTTCAGGTAAGACTGCTGCTCCTTCTCCTCATCATTGCCGTCGCCTTCATGGTGTTTCAGGTAAGACTGCTACTCCTTCTCCTCTTCACTGCCGACGCCTTCATGGTGTTTCAGGTAAGACCGCTACTCCTTCTGCTCATCACCGCCGTCGGCTTCATGGTGTTTCAAGTAAGACTGCTGCTTCTTCTCCTCATCACTGCCGTCGCCTTCACGGTTTTTCAGGTAAGACTGCTGCTCCTTCTCCTCATCATTGCCGTCGCCTTCATGGTTTTTCAAGTAAGACTGCTGCTCCTTCTCCTCATCACTGCCGTCGCTTTCATGGTGTTTCAGGTAAGACTGCTCCTTCTCCTCATCACTTCCTTCGCCTTCATGATGTTTCAGGTACGACTGCTGCTCCTCCTCATCACTGCCGTAGCGTTCATCGTGTTTCAGGTAAGACTGCTGCTCCTCCTCATCACTGCCGTCGTTTTCATCTTGTTTCAGGTAAGACTGCTGCTCCTTCTTCTCATTACTGCCGTCGCCTTCATGGTGTTTCAGGTACGACTGCTGCTCCTTCTCCTCATCACTGCCGTCGTTTTCATGGTGTTTCAGGTAAGACTGCTGCTCCTTCTCCTCATCACTGCTGTCGCATTCATGGTGTTTCAGGTACGACTGCTGCTCCTTATCGCATCACTGCCGTTGCCTTCATGGTGTTTCAGGTAAGACTGCTGCTCCTTTTCCTCATCAGAGCCGTCGCCTTCATGGTGTTTCAGGTAAGACTGCTGCTCCTTCTACTCATCACCGTCGTTGCCTTCATGGTGTTTCAGGTAAGACTGCTGCTCGTTCTCCTCATCACTGCCGTCGCCTTCATGGTGTTTCAGGTAGGACTGCTGCTACTTCTCCTTATCACTGCCGTCGCCTTCATGGTGTTTCAGGTAAGAGTGCTGCTCCTCCTCATCACTGCCGTCGCCTTCATGGTGTTTCAGGTAAGACTGCTGATCCTCCTCATCAATGCCGTCGCCTTCATGGTGTTTCAGGTACGACTGCTGCTCCTTCTCCTCATCACTGCCGTCGCCTTCATGGTGTTTCAGGTAAGACTGCTGCTCCTCCTCATCACTGCCGTCGTTTTCATGGTGTTTCAGGTAAGACTGCTGCTCCTTCTACTCATCACCGTCGTCGCCTTCATGGTGTTTCAGTTAAGACTGCTGCTCCTTCTCCTCATCACTGCCGTTAACTTCATGGTGTTTCAGGTAAGACTGCTGCTCCTTCTCCTAATCACTGCCGTCGCCTTCATGGTGTTTCAGGTAAGAGTGCTGGTCCTCCTCATCACTGCCGTCGCCTTCATGGTGTTTCAGGTAAGACTGCTGCTCCTCCTCATCAATGCCGTCGCCTTCATGGTGTTTCAGGTAAGACTGCTGCTCCTTCTCCTCATCACTGCCGTCGCCTTCATGGTGTTTCAGGTAAGACTGTTTTTACTCCTCATAACTGCCGTCGCCTTCATGGTGTTTCAGGTAAGACTGCTGCTCCTTCTCCTCATCACTGCCGTTAACTTCATTGTGTTTCAGGTAAGACTGCTGCTCCTTTTCCTAATCACTGCCGTCGCCTTCATGGTGTTTCAGGTAAGAGTGCTGGTCCTCCTCATCACTGCCGTCGCCTTCATGGTGTTTCAGGTAAGACTGCTGCTCCTCCTCATCAATGCCGTCGCCTTCATGGTGTTTCAGGTAAGACTGCTGCTCCTTCTCCTCATCACTGCCGTCGCCTTCATGGTGTTTCAGGTAAGACTGCTGCTCCTCCTCATCAATGCCGTCGCCTTCATGGTGTTTCAGGTAAGACTGCTGCTCCTTCTCCTCATCACCGTCGTCGCCTTCATGGTGTTTCAGGTAAGACTGCTGCTCGTTCTCCTCATCACTGCCGTCGCCTTCATGGTGTTTCAGGTAAGACTGCTGCTCGTTCTCCTCATCACTGCCGTCGCCTTCATGGTGTTTCAGGTAAGACCGCTACTCCTTCTCCTCTTCACTGCCGACGCCTTCATGGTGTTTCAGGTAAGACCGCTACTCCTTCTGCTCATCACCGCCGTCGCCTTCATGGTGTTTCAGGTAAGACTGCTGCTTCTTCTCCTCATCACTGCCGTCGCCTTCATGGTGTTTCAGGTAAGACTGCTGATCCTCCTCATCAATGCCGTCGCCTTCATGGTGTTTCAGGTACGACTGCTGCTCCTTCTCCTCATCATTGCCGTCGCCTTCATGGTGTTTCAGGTAAGACTGCTGCTCCTCCTCATCACTGCCGTCGTTTTCATGGTGTTTCAGGTAAGACTGCTGCTCCTTCTCCTCATCACAGCCGTCGCCTTCATGGTGTTTCAGGTAAGACTGCTGCTCCTTCTCCTCATCACCGTCGTCGCCTTCATGGTGTTTCAGGTAAGACTGCTGCTCCTTCTACTCATCACCGTCGTCGCCTTCATGGTGTTTCAGGTAAGACTGCTGTTCCTTCTCCTCATCACTGCCGTTAACTTCGTGGTGTTTCAGGTAAGACTGCTGCTCCTTCTCCTCATCACTGCCGTCGCCTTCATGGTGTTTCAGGTAAGACTGCTGCTCCTCCTCATCACTGCCGTCGTTTTCATGGTGTTTCAGGTAAGACTGCTGCTCCTTCTACTCATCACCGTCGTCGCCTTCATGGTGTTTCAGGTAAGACTGCTGCTCCTTCTCCTCATCACTGCCGTTAACTTCATGGTGTTTCAGGTAAGACTGCTGCTCCTTCTCCTAATCACTGCCGTCGCCTTCATGGTGTTTCAGGTAAGAGTGCTGGTCCTCCTCATCACTGCCGTCGCCTTCATGGTGTTTCAGGTAAGACTGCTGCTCCTCCTCATCAATGCCGTCGCCTTCATGGTGTTTCAGGTAAGACTGCTGCTCCTTCTCCTCATCACTGCCGTCGCCTTCATGGTGTTTCAGGTAAGACTGTTTTTACTCCTCATAACTGCCGTCGCCTTCATGGTGTTTCAGGTAAGACTGCTGCTCCTTCTCCTCATCACTGCCGTTAACTTCATGGTGTTTCAGGTAAGACTGCTGCTCCTTTTCCTAATCACTGCCGTCGCCTTCATGGTGTTTCAGGTAAGAGTGCTGGTCCTCCTCATCACTGCCGTCGCCTTCATGGTGTTTCAGGTAAGACTGCTGCTCCTCCTCATCAATGCCGTCGCCTTCATGGTGTTTCAGGTAAGACTGCTGCTCCTTCTCCTCATCACTGCCGTCGCCTTCATGGTGTTTCAGGTAAGACTGCTGCTCCTCCTCATCAATGCCGTCGCCTTCATGGTGTTTCAGGTAAGACTGCTGCTCCTTCTCCTCATCACCGTCGTCGCCTTCATGGTGTTTCAGGTAAGACTGCTGCTCGTTCTCCTCATCACTGCCTTCGCCTTCATGGTGTTTCAGGTAAGACTGCTGCTCGTTCTCCTCATCACTGCCGTCGCCTTCATGGTGTTTCAGGTAAGACTGCTACTCCTTCTCCTCTTCACTGCCGACGCCTTCATGGTGTTTCAGGTAAGACCGCTACTCCTTCTGCTCATCACCGCCGTCGCCTTCATGGTGTTTCAGGTAAGACTGCTGCTTCTTCTCCTCATCACTGCCGTCGCCTTCACGGTTTTTCAGGTAAGACTGCTGCTCCTTCTCCTCATCATTGCCGTCGCCTTCATGGTTTTTCAAGTAAGACTGCTTCTCCTTCTCCTCATCACTGCCGTCGCTTTCATGGTGTTTCAGGTAAGACTGCTCCTTCTCCTCATCACTTCCTTCGCCTTCATGATGTTTCAGGTACGACTGCTGCTCCTTCTCCTCATCACTGCCGTAGCGTTCATCGTGTTTCAGGTAAGACTGCTGCTCCTCCTCATCACTGCCGTCGTTTTCATCTTGTTTCAGGTAAGACTGCTGCTCCTTCTCCTCATCACTGCCGTCCCCTTTATGGTGTTTCAGGTACGACTGCTGCTCCTTCTCCTCATCACTGCCGTCGCCTTTATGGTGTTTCAGGTAAGACTGCTGATCCTCCTCATCAATGCCGTCGCCTTCATGGTGTTTCAGGTACGACTGCTGCTCCTTCTACTCATCATTGCCGTCGCCTTCATGGTGTTTCAGGTACGACTGCTGCTCCTTCTCCTCATCACTGCCGTTGCCTTCATGGTGTTTCAGGTACGACTGCTGCTCCTTCTCCTCATCACTGCCGTCACCTTCATGGTGTTTAAGGTAAGACTGCTGCTCCTTCTCTTCATCATTGCCGTCGCCTTCAAGGTGTTTCAGGTAAGACTGCTGCTCCTTCTCCTCATCACTGCCGTCGCCTTCATGGTGTTTCAGGTAAGACTGCTCCTTCTCATCATCACTGCTGTTGCCTTCATGGTTTTTCAGGTAAAACTGCTGCTCCTTCTCCTCATCACTGCCGTCGCCTTCATGGTGTTTCAGGTAAGACTGCTCCTTCTCCTCATCACTGCCGTCGCCTTCATGGTTTTTCAGGTAAGACTGCTGCTCCTTCTCCTAATCACTGCCATCGCCTTCATGGTGTTTCAGATAAGACTGCTGCTCCTCCTCATAACTGCCGTCGTTTTCATGGTGTTTCAGGTACGACTGCTGCTCCTTGTCGCATCACTGCCGTTGCCTTCATGGTGTTTCAGGTAAGACTGCTGCTCCTTTTCCTCATCACAGCCGTCGCCTTCATTGTGTTTCAGGTAAGACTGCTGCTCGTTCTCCTCATCACTGCCGTCGCCTTCATGGTGTTTCAGGTAGGACTGCTGCTACTTCTCCTTATCACTGCCGTCGCCTTCATGGTGTTTCAGGTAAGAGTGCTGCTCCTCCTCATCACTGCCGTCGCCTTCATGGTGTTTCAGGTAAGACTGCTGATCCTCCTCATCAATGCCGTCGCCTTCATGGTGTTTCAGGTACGACTGCTGCTCCTTCTCCTCATCATTGCCGTCGCCTTCATGGTGTTTCAGGTACGACTGCTGCTCCTTCTCCTCATCATTGCCGTCGCCTTCATGGTGTTTCAGGTAAGACTGCTGCTCCTTCTCCTCATCACAGCCGTCGCCTTCATGGTGTTTCAGGTAAGACTGCTGCTCCTTCTCCTCATCACCGTCGTCGCCTTCATGGTGTTTCAGGTAAGACTGCTGCTCCTTCTACTCATCACCGTCGTCGCCTTCATGGTGTTTCAGGTAAGACTGCTGTTCCTTCTCCTCATCACTGCCGTTAACTTCGTGGTGTTTCAGGTAAGACTGCTGCTCCTTCTCCTCATCACTGCCGTCGCCTTCATGGTGTTTCAGGTAAGACTGCTGCTCCTCCTCATCACTGCCGTCGTTTTCATGGTGTTTCAGGTAAGACTGCTGCTCCTTCTCCTCATCACAGCCGTCGCCTTCATGGTGTTTCAGGTAAGACTGCTGCTCCTTCTACTCATCACCGTCGTCGCCTTCATGGTGTTTCAGGTAAGACTGCTGCTCCTTCTCCTCATCACTGCCGTTAACTTCATGGTGTTTCAGGTAAGACTGCTGCTCCTTCTCCTAATCACTGCCGTCGCCTTCATGGTGTTTCAGGTAAGAGTGCTGGTCCTCCTCATCACTGCCGTCGCCTTCATGGTGTTTCAGGTAAGACTGCTGCTCCTCCTCATCAATGCCGTCGCCTTCATGGTGTTTCAGGTAAGACTGCTGCTCCTTCTCCTCATCACTGCCGTCGCCTTCATGGTGTTTCAGGTAAGACTGTTTTTACTCCTCATAACTGCCGTCGCCTTCATGGTGTTTCAGGTAAGACTGCTGCTCCTTCTCCTCATCATTGCCGTCGCCTTCATGGTGTTTCAGGTACGACTGCTGCTCCTTCTCCTCATCACTGCCGTCGCCTTCATGGTGTTTCAGGTAAGACTGCTGCTCCTCCTCATCACTGCCGTAGCGTTCATGGTGTTTCAGGTAAGACTGCTGCTTCTTCTCCTCATCACTGCCGTCGCCTTCACGGTTTTCCAGGTAAGACTGCTTCTCCTTCTCCTCATCATTGCCGTCGCCTTCATGGTTTTTCAAGTAAGACTGCTGCTCCTTCTCCTCATCACTCCCGTCGCCTTCAGGGTGTTTCAGGTAAGACTGCTGCTCCTTCTCCTCATCACTGCCGTCGCTTTCATGGTGTTTCAGGTAAGACTGCTCCTTCTCCTCATCACTTCCTTCGCCTTCATGGTGTTTCAGGTAAGACTGCTGCTCCTTCTCCTCATCACTGCCGTCGCCTTCATGATGTTTCAGGTACGACTGCTGCTCCTTGTCCTCATCACTGCCGTCGCCTTCATGGTGTTTCAGGTAAGACTGCTGATCCTCCTCATCACTGCCGTCGCCTTCATGGTGTTTCAGCTAAGACATCTGCTCCTTCTCCTCATCACTGCCGTCGCCTTCATGGTGTTTCAGATAAGACTGCTGCTCCTCCTCATCACTGCCGTAGCGTTCATCGTGTTTCAGGTAAGACTGCTGCTCCTCCTCATCACTGCCGTCGTTTTCATGTTGTTTCAGGTAAGACTGCTGCTCATTCTCCTCATCACTGCCGTCGCCTTCATGGTGTTTCAGTTAAGACTGCTGCTCCTTCTCCTCATCACTGCCGTCGCCTTCATGGTGTTTCAGGTAAGAATGCTCCTCCTCCTCATGACTGCTGTCGCCTTCATGGTGTTTTAGGTAAGACTGCTGCTCCTCCTCGTCACTGCCATTGCCTTCATGGTGTTTCAGGTAAGACTGCTGCTCCTTCTCCTCATCATTGCCGTCGCCTTCATGGTTTTTCAAGTAAGACTGCTGCCCCTCCTCATCACTGCTGTCGCCTTCATGGTGTTTCAGGTAAGACTGCTGCTCCTTCTCCTCATCACTGCCGGCGCCTTCATGGTGTTTCAGGTAAGACTGCTCCTCCTCCTCATGACTGCTGTCGCCTTCATGGTGTTTTAGGTAAGACTGCTGCTCCTCCTCGTCACTGCCATTGCCTTCATGGTGTTTCAGGTAAGACTGCTGCTCCTTCTCCTCATCATTGCCGTCGCCTTCATGGTTTTTCAAGTAAGACTGCTGCCCCTCCTCATCACTGCTGTCGCCTTCATGGTGTTTCAAGTAAGACTGCTGCTCCTTCTCCTCATCACTGCCGTCGCCTTCATGGTGTTTCAGGTAAGACTGCTGCTCCTCCTCATGACTGCTGTCGCCTTCATGGTGTTTCAGGTAAGACTGCTGCTCCTTCTCCTCATCACTGCCATCGCCTTCAAGGTGTTTCAGATAAGACTGCTGCTCCTCCTCATCACTGCCGTAGCCTTCATCGTGTTTCAGGTAAGACTGCTGCTCCTTCTCCTCATCACTGCCGTCGCCCTCAAGGTGTTTCAGATAAGACTGCTGCTCCTCCTCATCACTGCCGTCGCCTTCATGTTGTTTCAGGTAAGACTGCTGCTCCTTCTCCTCATCACTGCCGTCGCCTTTATGGTGTTTCAGGTAAGACTGCTGCTCATTCTCCTCATCACTGCCGTCGCCTTTATGGTGTTTCAGGTACGACTGCTGCTCCTTCTCCTCTTCACTGCCGTCGCCTTTATGGTGTTTCAGGTACGACTGCTGCTCCTCCTCCTCATCACTGCCGTCGCCTTTATGGTGTTTCAGGTACGACTGCTGCTCCTTCTTCTCATCACTGCCGTCGCCTTTATGGTGTTTAAGGTACGACTGCTGCTCCTTCTCCTCATCACTGCCGTCTCCTTCATGGTGTTTCAGGTAAGACTGCTGCTCTTTCTCCTCATTACTGCCGTCGCCTTCATGGTGTTTCAGGTAAGAGTGCTGCTTCTCCTCATCAATGCCGTCGCCTTCATGGTGTTTACGAAAAGACTGCTGCTCCTTCTCCTCATCACTGCCGTTGCCTTCATGGTGTTTCAGGTCCGACTGCTGCTCCTTCTCCTCATCACTGCCGTCGCCTTCATGGTGTTTCAGGTAAGACTGCTGCTCCTTCTCCTCATCATTGCCGTCGCCTTCATGGTGTTTCAGGTAAGACTGCTGCTCCTCCTCATCACTGCCGTCGTTTTCATGGTGTTTCAGGTAAGACTGCTGCTCCTTCTCCTCATCACAGCCGTCGCCTTCATGGTGTTTCAGGTAAGACTGCTGCTCCTTCTACTCATCACCGTCGTTGCCTTCATGGTGTTTCAGGTAAGACTGCTGCTCCTTCTCCTCATCACAGCTGTCGCCTTCATGGTGTTTCAGGTAAGACTGCTGCTCCTTCTCCTCATCACCGCCGTCGCCTTCATGGTGTTTCATGTAAGACTGCTGCTCCTTCTACTCATCACCGTCGTCGCCTTCATGGTGTTTCAGGTAAGACTGCTGCTCCTCCTCATATCTGCCGTCGTTTTCATGGTGTTTCAGGTAAGACTGCTGCTCCTTCTCCTCATCACAGCCGTCGCCTTCATGGTGTTTCAGGTAAGACTGCTGCTCCTTCTACTCATCACCGTCGTCGCCTTCATGGTGTTTCAGGTAAGACTGCTGTTCCTTCTCCTCATCACTGCCGTTAACTTCGTGGTGTTTCAGGTAAGACTGCTGCTCCTTCTCCTAATCACTGCCGTCGCCTTCATGGTGTTTCAGGTAAGAGTGCTGGTCCTCCTCATCACTGCCGTCGCCTTCATGGTGTTTCAGGTAAGACTGCTGCTCCTCCTCATCAATGCCGTCGCCTTCATGGTGTTTCAGGTAAGACTGCTGCTCCTTCTCCTCATCATTGCCGTCGCCTTCATGGTGTTTCAGGTACGACTGCTGCTCCTTCTCCTCATCACCGCCGTCGCCTTCATGGTGTTTCAGGTAAGACTGCTGCTCCTCCTCATCAATGCCGTCGCCTTCATGGTGTTTCAGGTAAGACTGCTACTCCTTCTCCTCTTCACTGCCGTCGCCTTCATGGTGTTTCAGGTAAGACTGCTGCTCCTTCTCCTCATCACTGCCGGCGCCTTCATGGTGTTTCAGGTAAGACTGCTCCTCCTCCTCATGACTGCTGTCGCCTTCATGGTGTTTTAGGTAAGACTGCTGCTCCTCCTCGTCACTGCCATTGCCTTCATGGTGTTTCAGGTAAGACTGCTGCTCCTTCTCCTCATCATTGCCGTCGCCTTCATGGTTTTTCAAGTAAGACTGCTGCCCCTCCTCATCACTGCTGTCGCCTTCATGGTGTTTCAAGTAAGACTGCTGCTCCTTCTCCTCATCACTGCCGTCGCCTTCATGGTGTTTCAGGTAAGACTGCTGCTCCTCCTCATGACTGCTGTCGCCTTCATGGTGTTTCAGGTAAGACTGCTGCTCCTTCTCCTCATCACTGCCATCGCCTTCAAGGTGTTTCAGATAAGACTGCTGCTCCTCCTCATCACTGCCGTAGCCTTCATCGTGTTTCAGGTAAGACTGCTGCTCCTTCTCCTCATCACTGCCGTCGCCCTCAAGGTGTTTCAGATAAGACTGCTGCTCCTCCTCATCACTGCCGTCGCCTTCATGTTGTTTCAGGTAAGACTGCTGCTCCTTCTCCTCATCACTGCCGTCGCCTTTATGGTGTTTCAGGTAAGACTGCTGCTCCTTCTCCTCATCACTGCCGTCGCCTTTATGGTGTTTCAGGTACGACTGCTGCTCCTTCTCCTCATCACTGCCGTCGCCTTTATGGTGTTTCAGGTACGACTGCTGCTCCTCCTCCTCATCACTGCCGTCGCCTTTATGGTGTTTCAGGTACGACTGCTGCTCCTTCTTCTCATCACTGCCGTCGCCTTTATGGTGTTTAAGGTACGACTGCTGCTCCTTCTCCTCATCACTGCCGTCTCCTTCATGGTGTTTCAGGTAAGACTGCTGCTCCTTCTCCTCATTACTGCCGTCGCCTTCATGGTGTTTCAGGTAAGAGTGCTGCTTCTCCTCATCAATGCCGTCGCCTTCATGGTGTTTACGAAAAGACTGCTGCTCCTTCTCCTCATCACTGCCGTTGCCTTCATGGTGTTTCAGGTCCGACTGCTGCTCCTTCTCCTCATCACTGCCGTCGCCTTCATGGTGTTTCAGGTAAGACTGCTGCTCCTTCTCCTCATCATTGCCGTCGCCTTCATGGTGTTTCAGGTAAGACTGCTGCTCCTCCTCATCACTGCCGTCGTTTTCATGGTGTTTCAGGTAAGACTGCTGCTCCTTCTCCTCATCACAGCCGTCGCCTTCATGGTGTTTCAGGTAAGACTGCTGCTCCTTCTACTCATCACCGTCGTTGCCTTCATGGTGTTTCAGGTAAGACTGCTGCTCCTTCTCCTCATCACTGCCGTCGCCTTCATGGTGTTTCATGTAAGACTGCTGCTCCTTCTACTCATCACCGTCGTCGCCTTCATGGTGTTTCAGGTAAGACTGCTGCTCCTCCTCATATCTGCCGTCGTTTTCATGGTGTTTCAGGTAAGACTGCTGCTCCTTCTCCTCATCACAGCCGTCGCCTTCATGGTGTTTCAGGTAAGACTGCTGCTCCTTCTACTCATCACCGTCGTCGCCTTCATGGTGTTTCAGGTAAGACTGCTGTTCCTTCTCCTCATCACTGCCGTTAACTTCGTGGTGTTTCAGGTAAGACTGCTGCTCCTTCTCCTAATCACTGCCGTCGCCTTCATGGTGTTTCAGGTAAGAGTGCTGGTCCTCCTCATCACTGCCGTCGCCTTCATGGTGTTTCAGGTAAGACTGCTGCTCCTCCTCATCAATGCCGTCGCCTTCATGGTGTTTCAGGTAAGACTGCTGCTCCTTCTCCTCATCATTGCCGTCGCCTTCATGGTGTTTCAGGTACGACTGCTGCTCCTTCTCCTCATCACCGCCGTCGCCTTCATGGTGTTTCAGGTAAGACTGCTGCTCCTCCTCATCAATGCCGTCGCCTTCATGGTGTTTCAGGTAAGACTGCTACTCCTTCTCCTCTTCACTGCCGTCGCCTTCATGGTGTTTCAGGTAAGACTGCTGCTCCTCCTCATCACTGCCGTCGTTTTCATGGTGTTTCAGGTAAGACTGCTGCTCCTTCTCCTCATCACAGCCGTCGCCTTCATGGTGTTTCAGGTAAGACTGCTCCTTCTCATCATCACTGCCGTTGCCTTCATGGTTTTTCAGGTAAGACTGCTGCTCCTTCTCCTCATCACTGCCGTCGCCTTCATGGTGTTTCAGGTAAGACTGCTCCTTCTCCTCATCACTGCCGTCGCCTTCATGGTTTTTCAGGTAAGACTGCTGCTCCTTCTCCTCATCACTGCCATCGCCTTCATGGTGTTTCAGATAAGACTGCTGCTCCTCCTCATCACTGCCGTCGTTTTCATGGTGTTTCAGGTAAGAGTGCTGGTCCTCCTCATCACTGCCGTCGCCTTCATGGTGTTTCAGGTAAGACTGCTGCTCCTTCTCCTCATCACTGCCGTCGCCTTCATGGTGTTTCAGGTAAGACTGTTTTTACTCCTCATAACTGCCGTCGCCTTCATGGTGTTTCAGGTAAGACTGCTGCTCCTTCTCCTCATCATTGCCGTCGCCTTCATGGTGTTTCAGGTACGACTGCTGCTCCTTCTCCTCATCACTGCCGTCGCCTTCATGGTGTTTCAGGTAAGACTGCTGCTCCTCCTCATCACTGCCGTCGCCTTCATGGTGTTTCAGGTAAGACCGCTACTCCTTCTCCTCTTCACTGCCGTCGCCTTCATGGTGTTTCAGGTAAGACCGCTACTCCTTCTCCTCATCACCGCCGTCGCCTTCATGGTGTTTCAGGTAAGACTGCTGCTTCTTCTCCTCATCACTGCCGTCGCCTTCACGGTTTTCCAGGTAAGACTGCTTCTCCTTCTCCTCATCATTGCCGTCGCCTTCATGGTTTTTCAAGTAAGACTGCTGCTCCTTCTCCTCATCACTGCCGTCGCCTTCAGGGTGTTTCAGGTGAGACTGCTGCTCCTTCTCCTCATCACTGCCGTCGCTTTCATGGTGTTTCAGGTAAGACTGCTCCTTCTCCTCATCACTTCCTTCGCCTTCATGGTGTTTCAGATAAGACTGCTGCTCCTTCTCCTCATCACTGCCGTCGCCTTCATGATGTTTCAGGTACGACTGCTGCTCCTTGTCCTCATCACTGCCGTCGCCTTCATGGTGTTTCAGGTAAGACTGCTGATCCTCCTCATCACTGCCGTCGCCTTCATGGTGTTTCAGCTAAGACATCTGCTCCTTCTCCTCATCACTGCCGTCGCCTTCATGGTGTTTCAGATAAGACTGCTGCTCCTCCTCATCACTGCCGTAGCGTTCATCGTGTTTCAGGTAAGACTGCTGCTCCTCCTCATCACTGCCGTCGTTTTCATGTTGTTTCAGTTAAGACTGCTGCTCATTCTCCTCATCACTGCCGTCGCCTTCATGGTGTTTCAGTGAAGACTGCTGCTCCTTCTCCTCATCACTGCCGTCGCCTTCATGGTGTTTCAGATAAGACTGCTCCTCCTCCTCATGACTGCTGTCGCCTTCATGGTGTTTTAGGTAAGACTGCTGCTCCTCCTCGTCACTTCCATTGCCTTCATGGTGTTTCAGGTAAGACTGCTGCTCCTTCTCCTCATCATTGCCGTCGCCTTCATGGTTTTTCAAGTAAGACTGCTGCCCCTCCTCATCACTGCTGTCGCCTTCATGGTGTTTCAGGTAAGACTGCTGCTCCTTCTCCTCATCACTGCCGTCGCCTTCATGGTGTTTCAGGTAAGACTGCTCCTCCTCCTCATGACTGCTGTCGCCTTCATGGTGTTTTAGGTAAGACTGCTGCTCCTCCTCGTCACTGCCATTGCCTTCATGGTGTTTCAGGTAAGACTGCTGCTCCTTCTCCTCATCATTGCCGTCGCCTTCATGGTTTTTCAAGTAAGACTGCTGCCCCTCCTCATCACTGCTGTCGCCTTCATGGTGTTTCAGGTACGACTGCTGCTCCTTCTCCTCATCACTGCCGTCGCCTTCATGGTGTTTCAGGTAAGACTGCTGCTCCTCCTCATGACTGCTGTCGCCTTCATGGTGTTTCAGGTAAGACTGCTGCTCCTTCTCCTCATCACTGCCGTCGCCTTTATGGTGTTTCAGGTAAGACTGCTGCTCCTTCTCCTCATCACTGCCGTCGCCTTTATGGTGTTTCAGGTACGACTGCTGCTCCTTCTCCTCATCACTGCCGTCGCCTTTATGGTGTTTCAGGTACGACTGCTGCTCCTCCTCCTCATCACTGCCGTCGCCTTTATGGTGTTTCAGGTACGACTGCTGCTCCTTCTTCTCATCACTGCCGTCGCCTTTATGGTGTTTAAGGTACGACTGCTGCTCCTTCTCCTCATCACTGCCGTCTCCTTCATGGTGTTTCAGGTACGACTGCTGCTCCTTCTCCTCATCACTGCCGTCGCCTTTATGGTGTTTCAGGTACGACTGCTGCTCCTTCTCCTCATCACTGCCGTCGCCTTCATGGTGTTTCAGGTAAGACTGCTGCTCCTCCTCATGACTGCTGTCGCCTTCATGGTGTTTCAGGTAAGACTGCTGCTCCTTCTCCTCATCACTGCCGTCGCCTTTATGGTGTTTCAGGTAAGACTGCTGCTCCTTCTCCTCATCACTGCCGTCGCCTTTATGGTGTTTCAGGTAAGACTGCTGCTCCTTCTCCTCATCACTGCCGTCGCCTTCATGGTGTTTCAGGTAAGACTGCTCCTCCTCCTCATGACTGCTGTCGCCTTCATGGTGTTTTAGGTAAGACTGCTGCTCCTCCTCGTCACTGCCATTGCCTTCATGGTGTTTCAGGTAAGACTGCTGCTCCTTCTCCTCATCATTGCCGTCGCCTTCATGGTTTTTCAAGTAAGACTGCTGCCCCTCCTCATCACTGCTGTCGCCTTCATGGTGTTTCAGGTACGACTGCTGCTCCTTCTCCTCATCACTGCCGTCGCCTTCATGGTGTTTCAGGTAAGACTGCTGCTCCTCCTCATGACTGCTGTCGCCTTCATGGTGTTTCAGGTAAGACTGCTGCTCCTTCTCCTCATCACTGCCGTCGCCTTTATGGTGTTTCAGGTAAGACTGCTGCTCCTTCTCCTCATCACTGCCGTCGCCTTTATGGTGTTTCAGGTACGACTGCTGCTCCTTCTCCTCATCACTGCCGTCGCCTTTATGGTGTTTCAGGTACGACTGCTGCTCCTCCTCCTCATCACTGCCGTCGCCTTTATGGTGTTTCAGGTACGACTGCTGCTCCTTCTTCTCATCACTGCCGTCGCCTTTATGGTGTTTAAGGTACGACTGCTGCTCCTTCTCCTCATCACTGCCGTCTCCTTCATGGTGTTTCAGGTAAGACTGCTGCTCCTTCTCCTCATTACTGCCGTCGCCTTCATGGTGTTTCAGGTAAGAGTGCTGCTTCTCCTCATCAATGCCGTCGCCTTCATGGTGTTTACGAAAAGACTGCTGCTCCTTCTCCTCATCACTGCCGTTGCCTTCATGGTGTTTCAGGTACGACTGCTGCTCCTTCTCCTCATCACTGCCGTCGCCTTCATGGTGTTTCAGGTAAGACTGCTGCTCCTTCTCCTCATCATTGCCGTCGCCTTCATGGTGTTTCAGGTAAGACTGCTGCTCCTCCTCATCACTGCCGTCGTTTTCATGGTGTTTCAGGTAAGACTGCTGCTCCTTCTCCTCATCACAGCCGTCGCCTTCATGGTGTTTCAGGTAAGACTGCTGCTCCTTCTACTCATCACCGTCGTCGCCTTCATGGTGTTTCAGGTAAGACTGCTGCTCCTTCTCCTCATCACTGCCGTCGCCTTCATGGTGTTTCATGTAAGACTGCTGCTCCTCCTCATATCTGCCGTCGTTTTCATGGTGTTTCAGGTAAGACTGCTGCTCCTTCTCCTCATCACAGCCGTCGCCTTCATGGTGTTTCAGGTAAGACTGCTGCTCCTTCTACTCATCACCGTCGTCGCCTTCATGGTGTTTCAGGTAAGACTGCTGTTCCTTCTCCTCATCACTGCCGTTAACTTCGTGGTGTTTCAGGTAAGACTGCTGCTCCTTCTCCTAATCACTGCCGTCGCCTTCATGGTGTTTCAGGTAAGAGTGCTGGTCCTCCTCATCACTGCCGTCGCCTTCATGGTGTTTCAGGTAAGACTGCTGCTCCTCCTCATCAATGCCGTCGCCTTCATGGTGTTTCAGGTAAGACTGCAGCTCCTTCTCCTCATCACTGCCGTCGCCCTCAAGGTGTTTCAGATAAGACTGCTGCTCCTCCTCATCACTGCCGTCGCCTTCATGTTGTTTCAGGTAAGACTGCTGCTCCTTCTCCTCATCACTGCCGTCGCCTTTATGGTGTTTCAGGTAAGACTGCTGCTCCTTCTCCTCATCACTGCCGTCGCCTTTATGGTGTTTCAGGTACGACTGCTGCTCCTTCTTCTCATCACTGCCGTCGCCTTTATGGTGTTTAAGGTACGACTGCTGCTCCTTCTCCTCATCACTGCCGTCTCCTTCATGGTGTTTCAGGTAAGACTGCTGCTCCTTCTCCTCATTACTGCCGTCGCCTTCATGGTGTTTCAGGTAAGAGTGCTGCTTCTCCTCATCAATGCCGTCGCCTTCATGGTGTTTACGAAAAGACTGCTGCTCCTTCTCCTCATCACTGCCGTTGCCTTCATGGTGTTTCAGGTCCGACTGCTGCTCCTTCTCCTCATCATTGCCGTCGCCTTCATGGTGTTTCAGGTAAGACTGCTGCTCCTCCTCATCACTGCCGTCGTTTTCATGGTGTTTCAGGTAAGACTGCTGCTCCTTCTCCTCATCACAGCCGTCGCCTTCATGGTGTTTCAGGTAAGACTGCTGCTCCTTCTACTCATCACCGTCGTTGCCTTCATGGTGTTTCAGGTAAGACTGCTGCTCCTTCTCCTCATCACTGCCGTCGCCTTCATGGTGTTTCATGTAAGACTGCTGCTCCTTCTACTCATCACCGTCGTCGCCTTCATGGTGTTTCAGGTAAGACTGCTGCTCCTCCTCATATCTGCCGTCGTTTTCATGGTGTTTCAGGTAAGACTGCTGCTCCTTCTCCTCATCACAGCCGTCGCCTTCATGGTGTTTCAGGTAAGACTGCTGCTCCTTCTACTCATCACCGTCGTCGCCTTCATGGTGTTTCAGGTAAGACTGCTGTTCCTTCTCCTCATCACTGCCGTTAACTTCGTGGTGTTTCAGGTAAGACTGCTGCTCCTTCTCCTAATCACTGCCGTCGCCTTCATGGTGTTTCAGGTAAGAGTGCTGGTCCTCCTCATCACTGCCGTCGCCTTCATGGTGTTTCAGGTAAGACTGCTGCTCCTCCTCATCAATGCCGTCGCCTTCATGGTGTTTCAGGTAAGACTGCTGCTCCTTCTCCTCATCATTGCCGTCGCCTTCATGGTGTTTCAGGTACGACTGCTGCTCCTTCTCCTCATCACCGCCGTCGCCTTCATGGTGTTTCAGGTAAGACTGCTGCTCCTCCTCATCAATGCCGTCGCCTTCATGGTGTTTCAGGTAAGACTGCTACTCCTTCTCCTCTTCACTGCCGTCGCCTTCATGGTGTTTCAGGTAAGACTGCTGCTCCTCCTCATCACTGCCGTCGTTTTCATGGTGTTTCAGGTAAGACTGCTGCTCCTTCTCCTCATCACAGCCGTCGCCTTCATGGTGTTTCAGGTAAGACTGCTCCTTCTCATCATCACTGCCGTTGCCTTCATGGTTTTTCAGGTAAGACTGCTGCTCCTTCTCCTCATCACTGCCGTCGCCTTCATGGTGTTTCAGGTAAGACTGCTCCTTCTCCTCATCACTGCCGTCGCCTTCATGGTTTTTCAGGTAAGACTGCTGCTCCTTCTCCTCATCACTGCCATCGCCTTCATGGTGTTTCAGATAAGACTGCTGCTCCTCCTCATCACTGCCGTCGTTTTCATGGTGTTTCAGGTAAGAGTGCTGGTCCTCCTCATCACTGCCGTCGCCTTCATGGTGTTTCAGGTAAGACTGCTGCTCCTCCTCATCAATGCCGTCGCCTTCATGGTGTTTCAGGTAAGACTGCTGCTCCTTCTCCTCATCACTGCCGTCGCCTTCATGGTGTTTCAGGTAAGACTGTTTTTACTCCTCATAACTGCCGTCGCCTTCATGGTGTTTCAGGTAAGACTGCTGCTCCTTCTCCTCATCATTGCCGTCGCCTTCATGGTGTTTCAGGTACGACTGCTGCTCCTTCTCCTCATCACTGCCGTCGCCTTCATGGTGTTTCAGGTAAGACTGCTGCTCCTCCTCATCACTGCCGTCGCCTTCATGGTGTTTCAGGTAAGACCGCTACTCCTTCTCCTCTTCACTGCCGTCGCCTTCATGGTGTTTCAGGTAAGACCGCTACTCCTTCTCCTCATCACTGCCGTCGCCTTCATGGTGTTTCAGCTAAGACATCTGCTCCTTCTCCTCATCACTGCCGTCGCCTTCATGGTGTTTCAGATAAGACTGCTGCTCCTCCTCATCACTGCCGTAGCGTTCATCGTGTTTCAGGTAAGACTGCTGCTCCTCCTCATCACTGCCGTCGTTTTCATGTTGTTTCAGTTAAGACTGCTGCTCATTCTCCTCATCACTGCCGTCGCCTTCATGGTGTTTCAGTTAAGACTGCTGCTCCTTCTCCTCATCACTGCCGTCGCCTTCATGGTGTTTCAGATAAGACTGCTCCTCCTCCTCATGACTGCTGTCGCCTTCATGGTGTTTTAGGTAAGACTGCTGCTCCTCCTCGTCACTTCCATTGCCTTCATGGTGTTTCAGGTAAGACTGCTGCTCCTTCTCCTCATCATTGCCGTCGCCTTCATGGTTTTTCAAGTAAGACTGCTGCCCCTCCTCATCACTGCTGTCGCCTTCATGGTGTTTCAGGTAAGACTGCTGCTCCTTCTCCTCATCACTGCCGTCGCCTTCATGGTGTTTCAGGTAAGACTACTCCTCCTCCTCATGACTGCTGTCGCCTTCATGGTGTTTTAGGTAAGACTGCTGCTCCTCCTCGTCACTGCCATTGCCTTCATGGTGTTTCAGGTAAGACTGCTGCTCCTTCTCCTCATCATTGCCGTCGCCTTCATGGTTTTTCAAGTAAGACTGCTGCCCCTCCTCATCACTGCTGTCGCCTTCATGGTGTTTCAGGTACGACTGCTGCTCCTTCTCCTCATCACTGCCGTCGCCTTCATGGTGTTTCAGGTAAGACTGCTGCTCCTCCTCATGACTGCTGTCGCCTTCATGGTGTTTCAGGTAAGACTGCTGCTCCTTCTCCTCATCACTGCCGTCGCCTTTATGGTGTTTCAGGTAAGACTGCTGCTCCTTCTCCTCATCACTGCCGTCGCCTTTATGGTGTTTCAGGTACGACTGCTGCTCCTTCTCCTCATCACTGCCGTCGCCTTTATGGTGTTTCAGGTACGACTGCTGCTCCTCCTCCTCATCACTGCCATCGCCTTTATGGTGTTTCAGGTACGACTGCTGCTCCTTCTTCTCATCACTGCCGTCGCCTTTATGGTGTTTAAGGTACGACTGCTGCTCCTTCTCCTCATCACTGCCGTCTCCTTCATGGTGTTTCAGGTAAGACTGCTGCTCCTTCTCCTCATTACTGCCGTCGCCTTCATGGTGTTTCAGGTAAGAGTGCTGCTTCTCCTCATCAATGCCGTCGCCTTCATGGTGTTTACGAAAAGACTGCTGCTCCTTCTCCTCATCACTGCCGTTGCCTTCATGGTGTTTCAGGTACGACTGCTGCTCCTTCTCCTCATCACTGCCGTCGCCTTCATGGTGTTTCAGGTAAGACTGCTGCTCCTTCTCCTCATCATTGCCGTCGCCTTCATGGTGTTTCAGGTAAGACTGCTGCTCCTCCTCATCACTGCCGTCGTTTTCATGGTGTTTCAGGTAAGACTGCTGCTCCTTCTCCTCATCACAGCCGTCGCCTTCATGGTGTTTCAGGTAAGACTGCTCCTTCTCATCATCACTGCCGTTGCCTTCATGGTTTTTCAGGTAAGACTGCTGCTCCTTCTCCTCATCACTGCCGTCGCCTTCATGGTGTTTCAGGTAAGACTGCTCCTTCTCCTCATCACTGCCGTCGCCTTCATGGTTTTTCAGGTAAGACTGCTGCTCCTTCTCCTCATCACTGCCATCGCCTTCATGGTGTTTCAGATAAGACTGCTGCTCCTCCTCATCACTGCCGTCGTTTTCATGGTGTTTCAGGTAAGAGTGCTGGTCCTCCTCATCACTGCCGTCGCCTTCATGGTGTTTCAGGTAAGACTGCTGCTCCTCCTCATCAATGCCGTCGCCTTCATGGTGTTTCAGGTAAGACTGCTGCTCCTTCTCCTCATCACTGCCGTCGCCTTCATGGTGTTTCAGGTAAGACTGTTTTTACTCCTCATAACTGCCGTCGCCTTCATGGTGTTTCAGGTAAGACTGCTGCTCCTTCTCCTCATCATTGCCGTCGCCTTCATGGTGTTTCAGGTACGACTGCTGCTCCTTCTCCTCATCACTGCCGTCGCCTTCATGGTGTTTCAGGTAAGACTGCTGCTCCTCCTCATCACTGCCGTCGCCTTCATGGTGTTTCAGGTAAGACCGCTACTCCTTCTCCTCTTCACTGCCGTCGCCTTCATGGTGTTTCAGGTAAGACCGCTACTCCTTCTCCTCATCACCGCCGTCGCCTTCATGGTGTTTCAGGTAAGACTGCTGCTTCTTCTCCTCATCACTGCCGTCGCCTTCACGGTTTTCCAGGTAAGACTGCTTCTCCTTCTCCTCATCATTGCCGTCGCCTTCATGGTTTTTCAAGTAAGACTGCTGCTCCTTCTCCTCATCACTGCCGTCGCCTTCAGGGTGTTTCAGGTGAGACTGCTGCTCCTTCTCCTCATCACTGCCGTCGCTTTCATGGTGTTTCAGGTAAGACTGCTCCTTCTCCTCATCACTTCCTTCGCCTTCATGGTGTTTCAGGTAAGACTGCTGCTCCTTCTCCTCATCACTGCCGTCGCCTTCATGATGTTTCAGGTACGACTGCTGCTCCTTGTCCTCATCACTGCCGTCGCCTTCATGGTGTTTCAGGTAAGACTGCTGATCCTCCTCATCACTGCCGTCGCCTTCATGGTGTTTCAGCTAAGACATCTGCTCCTTCTCCTCATCACTGCCGTCGCCTTCATGGTGTTTCAGATAAGACTGCTGCTCCTCCTCATCACTGCCGTAGCGTTCATCGTGTTTCAGGTAAGACTGCTGCTCCTCCTCATCACTGCCGTCGTTTTCATGTTGTTTCAGTTAAGACTGCTGCTCATTCTCCTCATCACTGCCGTCGCCTTCATGGTGTTTCAGTTAAGACTGCTGCTCCTTCTCCTCATCACTGCCGTCGCCTTCATGGTGTTTCAGATAAGACTGCTCCTCCTCCTCATGACTGCTGTCGCCTTCATGGTGTTTTAGGTAAGACTGCTGCTCCTCCTCGTCACTTCCATTGCCTTCATGGTGTTTCAGGTAAGACTGCTGCTCCTTCTCCTCATCATTGCCGTCGCCTTCATGGTTTTTCAAGTAAGACTGCTGCCCCTCCTCATCACTGCTGTCGCCTTCATGGTGTTTCAGGTAAGACTGCTGCTCCTTCTCCTCATCACTGCCGTCGCCTTCATGGTGTTTCAGGTAAGACTGCTCCTCCTCCTCATGACTGCTGTCGCCTTCATGGTGTTTTAGGTAAGACTGCTGCTCCTCCTCGTCACTGCCATTGCCTTCATGGTGTTTCAGGTAAGACTGCTGCTCCTTCTCCTCATCATTGCCGTCGCCTTCATGGTTTTTCAAGTAAGACTGCTGCCCCTCCTCATCACTGCTGTCGCCTTCATGGTGTTTCAGGTACGACTGCTGCTCCTTCTCCTCATCACTGCCGTCGCCTTCATGGTGTTTCAGGTAAGACTGCTGCTCCTCCTCATGACTGCTGTCGCCTTCATGGTGTTTCAGGTAAGACTGCTGCTCCTTCTCCTCATCACTGCTGTCGCCTTTATGGTGTTTCAGGTAAGACTGCTGCTCCTTCTCCTCATCACTGCCGTCGCCTTTATGGTGTTTCAGGTACGACTGCTGCTCCTTCTCCTCATCACTGCCGTCGCCTTTATGGTGTTTCAGGTACGACTGCTGCTCCTCCTCCTCATCACTGCCGTCGCCTTTATGGTGTTTCAGGTACGACTGCTGCTCCTTCTTCTCATCACTGCCGTCGCCTTTATGGTGTTTAAGGTACGACTGCTGCTCCTTCTCCTCATCACTGCCGTCTCCTTCATGGTGTTTCAGGTAAGACTGCTGCTCCTTCTCCTCATTACTGCCGTCGCCTTCATGGTGTTTCAGGTAAGAGTGCTGCTTCTCCTCATCAATGCCGTCGCCTTCATGGTGTTTACGAAAAGACTGCTGCTCCTTCTCCTCATCACTGCCGTTGCCTTCATGGTGTTTCAGGTACGACTGCTGCTCCTTCTCCTCATCACTGCCGTCGCCTTCATGGTGTTTCAGGTAAGACTGCTGCTCCTTCTCCTCATCATTGCCGTCGCCTTCATGGTGTTTCAGGTAAGACTGCTGCTCCTCCTCATCACTGCCGTCGTTTTCATGGTGTTTCAGGTAAGACTGCTGCTCCTTCTCCTCATCACAGCCGTCGCCTTCATGGTGTTTCAGGTAAGACTGCTGCTCCTTCTACTCATCACCGTCGTCGCCTTCATGGTGTTTCAGGTAAGACTGCTGCTCCTTCTCCTCATCACTGCCGTCGCCTTCATGGTGTTTCATGTAAGACTGCTGCTCCTCCTCATATCTGCCGTCGTTTTCATGGTGTTTCAGGTAAGACTGCTGCTCCTTCTCCTCATCACAGCCGTCGCCTTCATGGTGTTTCAGGTAAGACTGCTGCTCCTTCTACTCATCACCGTCGTCGCCTTCATGGTGTTTCAGGTAAGACTGCTGTTCCTTCTCCTCATCACTGCCGTTAACTTCGTGGTGTTTCAGGTAAGACTGCTGCTCCTTCTCCTAATCACTGCCGTCGCCTTCATGGTGTTTCAGGTAAGAGTGCTGGTCCTCCTCATCACTGCCGTCGCCTTCATGGTGTTTCAGGTAAGACTGCTGCTCCTCCTCATCAATGCCGTCGCCTTCATGGTGTTTCAGGTAAGACTGCAGCTCCTTCTCCTCATCACTGCCGTCGCCCTCAAGGTGTTTCAGATAAGACTGCTGCTCCTCCTCATCACTGCCGTCGCCTTCATGTTGTTTCAGGTAAGACTGCTGCTCCTTCTCCTCATCACTGCCGTCGCCTTTATGGTGTTTCAGGTAAGACTGCTGCTCCTTCTCCTCATCACTGCCGTCGCCTTTATGGTGTTTCAGGTACGACTGCTGCTCCTTCTTCTCATCACTGCCGTCGCCTTTATGGTGTTTAAGGTACGACTGCTGCTCCTTCTCCTCATCACTGCCGTCTCCTTCATGGTGTTTCAGGTAAGACTGCTGCTCCTTCTCCTCATTACTGCCGTCGCCTTCATGGTGTTTCAGGTAAGAGTGCTGCTTCTCCTCATCAATGCCGTCGCCTTCATGGTGTTTACGAAAAGACTGCTGCTCCTTCTCCTCATCACTGCCGTTGCCTTCATGGTGTTTCAGGTCCGACTGCTGCTCCTTCTCCTCATCACTGCCGTCGCCTTCATGGTGTTTCAGGTAAGACTGCTGCTCCTTCTCCTCATCATTGCCGTCGCCTTCATGGTGTTTCAGGTAAGACTGCTGCTCCTCCTCATCACTGCCGTCGTTTTCATGGTGTTTCAGGTAAGACTGCTGCTCCTTCTCCTCATCACAGCCGTCGCCTTCATGGTGTTTCAGGTAAGACTGCTGCTCCTTCTACTCATCACCGTCGTTGCCTTCATGGTGTTTCAGGTAAGACTGCTGCTCCTTCTCCTCATCACTGCCGTCGCCTTCATGGTGTTTCATGTAAGACTGCTGCTCCTTCTACTCATCACCGTCGTCGCCTTCATGGTGTTTCAGGTAAGACTGCTGCTCCTCCTCATATCTGCCGTCGTTTTCATGGTGTTTCAGGTAAGACTGCTGCTCCTTCTCCTCATCACAGCCGTCGCCTTCATGGTGTTTCAGGTAAGACTGCTGCTCCTTCTACTCATCACCGTCGTCGCCTTCATGGTGTTTCAGGTAAGACTGCTGTTCCTTCTCCTCATCACTGCCGTTAACATCGTGGTGTTTCAGGTAAGACTGCTGCTCCTTCTCCTAATCACTGCCGTCGCCTTCATGGTGTTTCAGGTAAGAGTGCTGGTCCTCCTCATCACTGCCGTCGCCTTCATGGTGTTTCAGGTAAGACTGCTGCTCCTCCTCATCAATGCCGTCGCCTTCATGGTGTTTCAGGTAAGACTGCTGCTCCTTCTCCTCATCATTGCCGTCGCCTTCATGGTGTTTCAGGTACGACTGCTGCTCCTTCTCCTCATCACCGCCGTCGCCTTCATGGTGTTTCAGGTAAGACTGCTGCTCCTCCTCATCAATGCCGTCGCCTTCATGGTGTTTCAGGTAAGACTGCTACTCCTTCTCCTCTTCACTGCCGTCGCCTTCATGGTGTTTCAGGTAAGACTGCTGCTCCTCCTCATCACTGCCGTCGTTTTCATGGTGTTTCAGGTAAGACTGCTGCTCCTTCTCCTCATCACAGCCGTCGCCTTCATGGTGTTTCAGGTAAGACTGCTCCTTCTCATCATCACTGCCGTTGCCTTCATGGTTTTTCAGGTAAGACTGCTGCTCCTTCTCCTCATCACTGCCGTCGCCTTCATGGTGTTTCAGGTAAGACTGCTCCTTCTCCTCATCACTGCCGTCGCCTTCATGGTTTTTCAGGTAAGACTGCTGCTCCTTCTCCTCATCACTGCCATCGCCTTCATGGTGTTTCAGATAAGACTGCTGCTCCTCCTCATCACTGCCGTCGTTTTCATGGTGTTTCAGGTAAGAGTGCTGGTCCTCCTCATCACTGCCGTCGCCTTCATGGTGTTTCAGGTAAGACTGCTGCTCCTCCTCATCAATGCCGTCGCCTTCATGGTGTTTCAGGTAAGACTGCTGCTCCTTCTCCTCATCACTGCCGTCGCCTTCATGGTGTTTCAGGTAAGACTGTTTTTACTCCTCATAACTGCCGTCGCCTTCATGGTGTTTCAGGTAAGACTGCTGCTCCTTCTCCTCATCATTGCCGTCGCCTTCATGGTGTTTCAGGTACGACTGCTGCTCCTTCTCCTCATCACTGCCGTCGCCTTCATGGTGTTTCAGGTAAGACTGCTGCTCCTCCTCATCACTGCCGTCGCCTTCATGGTGTTTCAGGTAAGACCGCTACTCCTTCTCCTCTTCACTGCCGTCGCCTTCATGGTGTTTCAGGTAAGACCGCTACTCCTTCTCCTCATCACCGCCGTCGCCTTCATGGTGTTTCAGGTAAGACTGCTGCTTCTTCTCCTCATCACTGCCGTCGCCTTCACGGTTTTCCAGGTAAGACTGCTTCTCCTTCTCCTCATCATTGCCGTCGCCTTCATGGTTTTTCAAGTAAGACTGCTGCTCCTTCTCCTCATCACTGCCGTCGCCTTCAGGGTGTTTCAGGTGAGACTGCTGCTCCTTCTCCTCATCACTGCCGTCGCTTTCATGGTGTTTCAGGTAAGACTGCTCCTTCTCCTCATCACTTCCTTCGCCTTCATGGTGTTTCAGGTAAGACTGCTGCTCCTTCTCCTCATCACTGCCGTCGCCTTCATGATGTTTCAGGTACGACTGCTGCTCCTTGTCCTCATCACTGCCGTCGCCTTCATGGTGTTTCAGGTAAGACTGCTGATCCTCCTCATCACTGCCGTCGCCTTCATGGTGTTTCAGCTAAGACATCTGCTCCTTCTCCTCATCACTGCCGTCGCCTTCATGGTGTTTCAGATAAGACTGCTGCTCCTCCTCATCACTGCCGTAGCGTTCATCGTGTTTCAGGTAAGACTGCTGCTCCTCCTCATCACTGCCGTCGTTTTCATGTTGTTTCAGTTAAGACTGCTGCTCATTCTCCTCATCACTGCCGTCGCCTTCATGGTGTTTCAGTTAAGACTGCTGCTCCTTCTCCTCATCACTGCCGTCGCCTTCATGGTGTTTCAGATAAGACTGCTCCTCCTCCTCATGACTGCTGTCGCCTTCATGGTGTTTTAGGTAAGACTGCTGCTCCTCCTCGTCACTTCCATTGCCTTCATGGTGTTTCAGGTAAGACTGCTGCTCCTTCTCCTCATCATTGCCGTCGCCTTCATGGTTTTTCAAGTAAGACTGCTGCCCCTCCTCATCACTGCTGTCGCCTTCATGGTGTTTCAGGTAAGACTGCTGCTCCTTCTCCTCATCACTGCCGTCGCCTTCATGGTGTTTCAGGTAAGACTGCTCCTCCTCCTCATGACTGCTGTCGCCTTCATGGTGTTTTAGGTAAGACTGCTGCTCCTCCTCGTCACTGCCATTGCCTTCATGGTGTTTCAGGTAAGACTGCTGCTCCTTCTCCTCATCATTGCCGTCGCCTTCATGGTTTTTCAAGTAAGACTGCTGCCCCTCCTCATCACTGCTGTCGCCTTCATGGTGTTTCAGGTACGACTGCTGCTCCTTCTCCTCATCACTGCCGTCGCCTTCATGGTGTTTCAGGTAAGACTGCTGCTCCTCCTCATGACTGCTGTCGCCTTCATGGTGTTTCAGGTAAGACTGCTGCTCCTTCTCCTCATCACTGCCGTCGCCTTTATGGTGTTTCAGGTAAGACTGCTGCTCCTTCTCCTCATCACTGCCGTCGCCTTTATGGTGTTTCAGGTACGACTGCTGCTCCTTCTCCTCATCACTGCCGTCGCCTTTATGGTGTTTCAGGTACGACTGCTGCTCCTCCTCCTCATCACTGCCGTCGCCTTTATGGTGTTTCAGGTACGACTGCTGCTCCTTCTTCTCATCACTGCCGTCGCCTTTATGGTGTTTAAGGTACGACTGCTGCTCCTTCTCCTCATCACTGCCGTCTCCTTCATGGTGTTTCAGGTAAGACTGCTGCTCCTTCTCCTCATTACTGCCGTCGCCTTCATGGTGTTTCAGGTAAGAGTGCTGCTTCTCCTCATCAATGCCGTCGCCTTCATGGTGTTTACGAAAAGACTGCTGCTCCTTCTCCTCATCACTGCCGTTGCCTTCATGGTGTTTCAGGTACGACTGCTGCTCCTTCTCCTCATCACTGCCGTCGCCTTCATGGTGTTTCAGGTAAGACTGCTGCTCCTTCTCCTCATCATTGCCGTCGCCTTCATGGTGTTTCAGGTAAGACTGCTGCTCCTCCTCATCACTGCCGTCGTTTTCATGGTGTTTCAGGTAAGACTGCTGCTCCTTCTCCTCATCACAGCCGTCGCCTTCATGGTGTTTCAGGTAAGACTGCTCCTTCTCATCATCACTGCCGTTGCCTTCATGGTTTTTCAGGTAAGACTGCTGCTCCTTCTCCTCATCACTGCCGTCGCCTTCATGGTGTTTCAGGTAAGACTGCTCCTTCTCCTCATCACTGCCGTCGCCTTCATGGTTTTTCAGGTAAGACTGCTGCTCCTTCTCCTCATCACTGCCATCGCCTTCATGGTGTTTCAGATAAGACTGCTGCTCCTTCTCCTCATCACTGCCGTCGCCTTTATGGTGTTTCAGGTAAGACTGCTGCTCCTTCTCCTCATCACTGCCGTCGCCTTCAGGGTGTTTCAGGTGAGACTGCTGCTCCTTCTCCTCATCACTGCCGTCGCTTTCATGGTGTTTCAGGTAAGACTGCTCCTTCTCCTCATCACTTCCTTCGCCTTCATGGTGTTTCAGGTAAGACTGCTGCTCCTTCTCCTCATCACTGCCGTCGCCTTCATGATGTTTCAGGTACGACTGCTGCTCCTTGTCCTCATCACTGCCGTCGCCTTCATGGTGTTTCAGGTAAGACTGCTGATCCTCCTCATCACTGCCGTCGCCTTCATGGTGTTTCAGCTAAGACATCTGCTCCTTCTCCTCATCACTGCCGTCGCCTTCATGGTGTTTCAGATAAGACTGCTGCTCCTCCTCATCACTGCCGTAGCGTTCATCGTGTTTCAGGTAAGACTGCTGCTCCTCCTCATCACTGCCGTCGTTTTCATGTTGTTTCAGTTAAGACTGCTGCTCATTCTCCTCATCACTGCCGTCGCCTTCATGGTGTTTCAGTTAAGACTGCTGCTCCTTCTCCTCATCACTGCCGTCGCCTTCATGGTGTTTCAGATAAGACTGCTCCTCCTCCTCATGACTGCTGTCGCCTTCATGGTGTTTTAGGTAAGACTGCTGCTCCTCCTCGTCACTTCCATTGCCTTCATGGTGTTTCAGGTAAGACTGCTGCTCCTTCTCCTCATCATTGCCGTCGCCTTCATGGTTTTTCAAGTAAGACTGCTGCCCCTCCTCATCACTGCTGTCGCCTTCATGGTGTTTCAGGTAAGACTGCTGCTCCTTCTCCTCATCACTGCCGTCGCCTTCATGGTGTTTCAGGTAAGACTGCTCCTCCTCCTCATGACTGCTGTCGCCTTCATGGTGTTTTAGGTAAGACTGCTGCTCCTCCTCGTCACTGCCATTGCCTTCATGGTGTTTCAGGTAAGACTGCTGCTCCTTCTCCTCATCATTGCCGTCGCCTTCATGGTTTTTCAAGTAAGACTGCTGCCCCTCCTCATCACTGCTGTCGCCTTCATGGTGTTTCAGGTACGACTGCTGCTCCTTCTCCTCATCACTGCCGTCGCCTTCATGGTGTTTCAGGTAAGACTGCTGCTCCTCCTCATGACTGCTGTCGCCTTCATGGTGTTTCAGGTAAGACTGCTGCTCCTTCTCCTCATCACTGCCGTCGCCTTTATGGTGTTTCAGGTAAGACTGCTGCTCCTTCTCCTCATCACTGCCGTCGCCTTTATGGTGTTTCAGGTACGACTGCTGCTCCTTCTCCTCATCACTGCCGTCGCCTTTATGGTGTTTCAGGTACGACTGCTGCTCCTCCTCCTCATTACTGCCGTCGCCTTCATGGTGTTTCAGGTAAGAGTGCTGCTTCTCCTCATCAATGCCGTCGCCTTCATGGTGTTTACGAAAAGACTGCTGCTCCTTCTCCTCATCACTGCCGTTGCCTTCATGGTGTTTCAGGTACGACTGCTGCTCCTTCTCCTCATCACTGCCGTCGCCTTCATGGTGTTTCAGGTAAGACTGCTGCTCCTTCTCCTCATCATTGCCGTCGCCTTCATGGTGTTTCAGGTAAGACTGCTGCTCCTCCTCATCACTGCCGTCGTTTTCATGGTGTTTCAGGTAAGACTGCTGCTCCTTCTCCTCATCACAGCCGTCGCCTTCATGGTGTTTCAGGTAAGACTGCTCCTTCTCATCATCACTGCCGTTGCCTTCATGGTTTTTCAGGTAAGACTGCTGCTCCTTCTCCTCATCACTGCCGTCGCCTTCATGGTGTTTCAGGTAAGACTGCTCCTTCTCCTCATCACTGCCGTCGCCTTCATGGTTTTTCAGGTAAGACTGCTGCTCCTTCTCCTCATCACTGCCATCGCCTTCATGGTGTTTCAGATAAGACTGCTGCTCCTCCTCATCACTGCCGTCGTTTTCATGGTGTTTCAGGTAAGAGTGCTGGTCCTCCTCATCACTGCCGTCGCCTTCATGGTGTTTCAGGTAAGACTGCTGCTCCTCCTCATCAATGCCGTCGCCTTCATGGTGTTTCAGGTAAGACTGCTGCTCCTTCTCCTCATCACTGCCGTCGCCTTCATGGTGTTTCAGGTAAGACTGTTTTTACTCCTCATAACTGCCGTCGCCTTCATGGTGTTTCAGGTAAGACTGCTGCTCCTTCTCCTCATCATTGCCGTCGCCTTCATGGTGTTTCAGGTACGACTGCTGCTCCTTCTCCTCATCACTGCCGTCGCCTTCATGGTGTTTCAGGTAAGACTGCTGCTCCTCCTCATCACTGCCGTCGCCTTCATGGTGTTTCAGGTAAGACCGCTACTCCTTCTCCTCTTCACTGCCGTCGCCTTCATGGTGTTTCAGGTAAGACCGCTACTCCTTCTCCTCATCACCGCCGTCGCCTTCATGGTGTTTCAGGTAAGACTGCTGCTTCTTCTCCTCATCACTGCCGTCGCCTTCACGGTTTTCCAGGTAAGACTGCTTCTCCTTCTCCTCATCATTGCCGTCGCCTTCATGGTTTTTCAAGTAAGACTGCTGCTCCTTCTCCTCATCACTGCCGTCGCCTTCAGGGTGTTTCAGGTGAGACTGCTGCTCCTTCTCCTCATCACTGCCGTCGCTTTCATGGTGTTTCAGGTAAGACTGCTCCTTCTCCTCATCACTTCCTTCGCCTTCATGGTGTTTCAGGTAAGACTGCTGCTCCTTCTCCTCATCACTGCCGTCGCCTTCATGATGTTTCAGGTACGACTGCTGCTCCTTGTCCTCATCACTGCCGTCGCCTTCATGGTGTTTCAGGTAAGACTGCTGATCCTCCTCATCACTGCCGTCGCCTTCATGGTGTTTCAGCTAAGACATCTGCTCCTTCTCCTCATCACTGCCGTCGCCTTCATGGTGTTTCAGATAAGACTGCTGCTCCTCCTCATCACTGCCGTAGCGTTCATCGTGTTTCAGGTAAGACTGCTGCTCCTCCTCATCACTGCCGTCGTTTTCATGTTGTTTCAGTTAAGACTGCTGCTCATTCTCCTCATCACTGCCGTCGCCTTCATGGTGTTTCAGTTAAGACTGCTGCTCCTTCTCCTCATCACTGCCGTCGCCTTCATGGTGTTTCAGATAAGACTGCTCCTCCTCCTCATGACTGCTGTCGCCTTCATGGTGTTTTAGGTAAGACTGCTGCTCCTCCTCGTCACTTCCATTGCCTTCATGGTGTTTCAGGTAAGACTGCTGCTCCTTCTCCTCATCATTGCCGTCGCCTTCATGGTTTTTCAAGTAAGACTGCTGCCCCTCCTCATCACTGCTGTCGCCTTCATGGTGTTTCAGGTAAGACTGCTGCTCCTTCTCCTCATCACTGCCGTCGCCTTCATGGTGTTTCAGGTAAGACTGCTCCTCCTCCTCATGACTGCTGTCGCCTTCATGGTGTTTTAGGTAAGACTGCTGCTCCTCCTCGTCACTGCCATTGCCTTCATGGTGTTTCAGGTAAGACTGCTGCTCCTTCTCCTCATCATTGCCGTCGCCTTCATGGTTTTTCAAGTAAGACTGCTGCCCCTCCTCATCACTGCTGTCGCCTTCATGGTGTTTCAGGTACGACTGCTGCTCCTTCTCCTCATCACTGCCGTCGCCTTCATGGTGTTTCAGGTAAGACTGCTGCTCCTCCTCATGACTGCTGTCGCCTTCATGGTGTTTCAGGTAAGACTGCTGCTCCTTCTCCTCATCACTGCTGTCGCCTTTATGGTGTTTCAGGTAAGACTGCTGCTCCTTCTCCTCATCACTGCCGTCGCCTTTATGGTGTTTCAGGTACGACTGCTGCTCCTTCTCCTCATCACTGCCGTCGCCTTTATGGTGTTTCAGGTACGACTGCTGCTCCTCCTCCTCATCACTGCCGTCGCCTTTATGGTGTTTCAGGTACGACTGCTGCTCCTTCTTCTCATCACTGCCGTCGCCTTTATGGTGTTTAAGGTACGACTGCTGCTCCTTCTCCTCATCACTGCCGTCTCCTTCATGGTGTTTCAGGTAAGACTGCTGCTCCTTCTCCTCATTACTGCCGTCGCCTTCATGGTGTTTCAGGTAAGAGTGCTGCTTCTCCTCATCAATGCCGTCGCCTTCATGGTGTTTACGAAAAGACTGCTGCTCCTTCTCCTCATCACTGCCGTTGCCTTCATGGTGTTTCAGGTACGACTGCTGCTCCTTCTCCTCATCACTGCCGTCGCCTTCATGGTGTTTCAGGTAAGACTGCTGCTCCTTCTCCTCATCATTGCCGTCGCCTTCATGGTGTTTCAGGTAAGACTGCTGCTCCTCCTCATCACTGCCGTCGTTTTCATGGTGTTTCAGGTAAGACTGCTGCTCCTTCTCCTCATCACAGCCGTCGCCTTCATGGTGTTTCAGGTAAGACTGCTGCTCCTTCTACTCATCACCGTCGTCGCCTTCATGGTGTTTCAGGTAAGACTGCTGCTCCTTCTCCTCATCACTGCCGTCGCCTTCATGGTGTTTCATGTAAGACTGCTGCTCCTCCTCATATCTGCCGTCGTTTTCATGGTGTTTCAGGTAAGACTGCTGCTCCTTCTCCTCATCACAGCCGTCGCCTTCATGGTGTTTCAGGTAAGACTGCTGCTCCTTCTACTCATCACCGTCGTCGCCTTCATGGTGTTTCAGGTAAGACTGCTGTTCCTTCTCCTCATCACTGCCGTTAACTTCGTGGTGTTTCAGGTAAGACTGCTGCTCCTTCTCCTAATCACTGCCGTCGCCTTCATGGTGTTTCAGGTAAGAGTGCTGGTCCTCCTCATCACTGCCGTCGCCTTCATGGTTTTTCAGGTAAGACTGCTGCTCCTCCTCATCAATGCCGTCGCCTTCATGGTGTTTCAGGTAAGACTGCAGCTCCTTCTCCTCATCACTGCCGTCGCCCTCAAGTTGTTTCAGATAAGACTGCTGCTCCTCCTCATCACTGCCGTCGCCTTCATGTTGTTTCAGGTAAGACTGCTGCTCCTTCTCCTCATCACTGCCGTCGCCTTTATGGTGTTTCAGGTAAGACTGCTGCTCCTTCTCCTCATCACTGCCGTCGCCTTTATGGTGTTTCAGGTACGACTGCTGCTCCTTCTCCTCATCACTGCCGTCGCCTTTATGGTGTTTCAGGTACGACTGCTGCTCCTCCTCCTCATCACTGCCGTCGCCTTTATGGTGTTTAAGGTACGACTGCTGCTCCTTCTCCTCATCACTGCCGTCTCCTTCATGGTGTTTCAGGTAAGACTGCTGCTCCTTCTCCTCATTACTGCCGTCGCCTTCATGGTGTTTCAGGTAAGAGTGCTGCTTCTCCTCATCAATGCCGTCGCCTTCATGGTGTTTACGAAAAGACTGCTGCTCCTTCTCCTCATCACTGCCGTTGCCTTCATGGTGTTTCAGGTACGACTGCTGCTCCTTCTCCTCATCACTGCCGTCGCCTTCATGGTGTTTCAGGTAAGACTGCTGCTCCTTCTCCTCATCATTGCCGTCGCCTTCATGGTGTTTCAGGTAAGACTGCTGCTCCTCCTCATCACTGCCGTCGTTTTCATGGTGTTTCAGGTAAGACTGCTGCTCCTTCTACTCATCACCGTCGTCGCCTTCATGGTGTTTCAGGTAAGACTGCTGCTCCTTCTCCTCATCACAGCCGTCGCCTTCATGGTGTTTCATGTAAGACTGCTGCTCCTTCTACTCATCACCGTCGTCGCCTTCATGGTGTTTCAGGTAAGACTGCTGTTCCTTCTCCTCATCACTGCCGTTAACTTCGTGGTGTTTCAGGTAAGACTGCTGCTCCTTCTCCTAATCACTGCCGTCGCCTTCATGGTGTTTCAGGTAAGAGTGCTGGTCCTCCTCATCACTGCCGTCGCCTTCATGGTGTTTCAGGTAAGACTGCTGCTCCTCCTCATCAATGCCGTCGCCTTCATGGTGTTTCAGGTAAGACTGCTGCTCCTTCTCCTCATCATTGCCGTCGCCTTCATGGTGTTTCAGGTACGACTGCTGCTCCTTCTCCTCATCACCGCCGTCGCCTTCATGGTGTTTCAGGTAAGACTGCTGCTCCTCCTCATCAATGCCGTCGCCTTCATGGTGTTTCAGGTAAGACTGCTACTCCTTCTCCTCTTCACTGCCGTCGCCTTCATGGTGTTTCAGGTAAGACCGCTACTCCTTCTGCTCATCACCGCCGTCGCCTTCATGGTGTTTCAGGTAAGACTGCTGCTTCTTCTCCTCATCACTGCCGTCGCCTTCACGGTTTTTCAGGTAAGACTGCTGCTCCTTCTCCTCATCATTGCCGTCGCCTTCATGGTTTTTCAAGTAAGACTGCTGCTCCTTCTCCTCATCACTGCCGTCGCTTTCATGGTGTTTCAGGTAAGACTGCTCCTTCTCCTCATCACTTCCTTCGCCTTCATGATGTTTCAGGTACGACTGCTGCTCCTTCTCCTCATCACTGCCGTAGCGTTCATCGTGTTTCAGGTAAGACTGCTGCTCCTCCTCATCACTGCCGTCGTTTTCATGTTGTTTCAGGTAAGACTGCTGCTCCTTCTCCTCATCACTGCCGTCGCCTTTATGGTGTTTCAGGTACGACTGCTGCTCCTTCTCCTCATCACTGCCGTCGCCTTTATTGTGTTTCAGGTACGACTGCTGCTCCTTCTCCTCATCTCTGCCGGCGCCTCCATGGTGTTTCAGGTAAGACTGCTGCTCCTTCTTCTCATTACTGCCGTCGCCTTCATGGTGTTTCAGGTAAGACTGCTGCTCCTTCTTCTCATTACTGCCGTCGCCTTCATGGTGTTTCAGGTACGACTGCTGCTCCTTCTCCTCATCACTGCCGTTGCCTGCATGGTGTTTCAGGTACGACTGCTGCTCCTTCTCCTCATCACTGCCGTTGCCTTCATGGTGTTTCAGGTACGACTGCTGCTCCTTCTCCTCATCACTGCCGTCACCTTCATGGTGTTTAAGGTAAGACCGCTGCTCCTTCTCCTCATCATTGCCGTCGCCTTCATGGTGTTTCAGGTAAGACTGCTGCTCCTAATCATCACTGCCGTCGCCTAAATTGTGTTTCAGGTAAGACTTCTGCTGCTCCTCCTCATCACTATCGTCGCCTTCATAGTGTTTTAGGTAAGACTGCTGCTCCTTCTCCTCATCACTGCCGTCGCCTTCATGGTGTTTCAGGTAAGACTGCTCCTTCTCATCATCACTGCCGTTGCCTTCATGGTTTTTCAGGTAAGACTGCTGCTCCTTCTCCTCATCACTGCCGTCGCCTTCATGGTGTTTCAGGTAAGACTGCTGCTCCTTCTCCTCATCACTGCCGTTGCCTTCATGGTGTTTCAGGTACGACTGCTGCTCCTTCTCCTCATCACTGCCGTTGCCTTCATGGTGTTTCAGGTACGACTGCTGCTCCTTCTCCTCATCACTGCCGTCACCTTCATGGTGTTTAAGGTAAGACTGCTGCTCCTTCTCCTCATCATTGCCGTCGCCTTCATGGTGTTTCAGGTAAGACTGCTGCTCCTAATCATCACTGCCGTCGCCTAAATTGTGTTTCAGGTAAGACTTCTGCTGCTCCTCCTCATCACTGTCGTCGCCTTCATAGTGTTTTAGGTAAGACTGCTGCTCCTTCTCCTCATCACTGCCGTCGCCTTCATGGTGTTTCAGGTAAGACTGCTCCTTCTCATCATCACTGCCGTTGCCTTCATGGTTTTTCAGGTAAGACTGCTGCTCCTTCTGCTCATCACTGCCGTCGCCTTCATGGTGTTTCAGGTAAGACTGCTCCTTCTCCTCATCACTGCCGTCGCTTTCATGGTTTTTCAGGTAAGACTGCTGCTCCTTCTCCTCATCACTGCCATCGCCTTCATGGTGTTTCAGATAAGACTGCTGCTCCTCCTCATCACTGCCGTCGTTTTCATGGTGTTTCAGGTAAGACTGCTGCTCCTTCTCCTCATCACTGCTGTCGCATTCATGGTGTTTCAGGTACGACTGCTGCTCCTTATCGCATCACTGCCGTTGCCTTCATGGTGTTTCAGGTAAGACTGCTGCTCCTTTTCCTCATCACAGCCGTCGCCTTCATGGTGTTTCAGGTAAGACTGCTGCTCCTTCTACTCATCAACGTCGTTGCCTTCATGGTGTTTCAGGTAAGACTGCTGCTCGTTCTCCTCATCACTGCCGTCGCCTTCATGGTGTTTCAGGTAGGACTGCTGCTACTTCTCCTTATCACTGCCGTCGCCTTCATGGTGTTTCAGGTAAGAGTGCTGCTCCTCCTCATCACTGCCGTCGCCTTCATGGTGTTTCAGGTAAGACTGCTGATCATCCTCATCAATGCCGTCGCCTTCATGGTGTTTCAGGTACGACTGCTGCTCCTTCTCCTCATCATTGCCGTCGCCTTCATGGTGTTTCAGGTAAGACTGCTGCTCCTCCTCATCACTGCCGTCGTTTTCATGGTGTTTCAGGTAAGACTGCTGCTCCTTCTCCTCATCACAGCCGTCGCCTTCATGGTGTTTCAGGTAAGACTGCTGCTCCTTCTCCTCATCACCGTCGTCGCCTTCATGGTGTTTCAGGTAAGACTGCTGCTCCTTCTACTCATCACCGTCGTCGCCTTCATGGTGTTTCAGGTAAGACTGCTGTTCCTTCTCCTCATCACTGCCGTTAACTTCGTGGTGTTTCAGGTAAGACTGCTGCTCCTTCTCCTCATCACTGCCGTCGCCTTCATGGTGTTTCAGGTAAGACTGCTGCTCCTCCTCATCACTGCCGTCGTTTTCATGGTGTTTCAGGTAAGACTGCTGCTCCTTCTACTCATCACCGTCGTCGCCTTCATGGTGTTTCAGGTAAGACTGCTGCTCCTTCTCCTCATCACTGCCGTTAACTTCATGGTGTTTCAGGTAAGACTGCTGCTCCTTCTCCTAATCACTGCCGTCGCCTTCATGGTGTTTCAGGTAAGAGTGCTGGTCCTCCTCATCACTGCCGTCGCCTTCATGGTGTTTCAGGTAAGACTGCTGCTCCTCCTCATCAATGCCGTCGCCTTCATGGTGTTTCAGGTAAGACTGCTGCTCCTTCTCCTCATCACTGCCGTTGCCTTCATGGTGTTTCAGGTACGACTGCTGCTCCTTCTCCTCATCACTGCCGTTGCCTTCATGGTGTTTCAGGTACGACTGCTGCTCCTTCTCCTCATCACTGCCGTCACCTTCATGGTGTTTAAGGTAAGACTGCTGCTCCTTCTCCTCATCATTGCCGTCGCCTTCATGGTGTTTCAGGTAAGACTGCTGCTCCTAATCATCACTGCCGTCGCCTAAATTGTGTTTCAGGTAAGACTTCTGCTGCTCCTCCTCATCACTGTCGTCGCCTTCATAGTGTTTTAGGTAAGACTGCTGCTCCTTCTCCTCATCACTGCCGTCGCCTTCATGGTGTTTCAGGTAAGACTGCTCCTTCTCATCATCACTGCCGTTGCCTTCATGGTTTTTCAGGTAAGACTGCTGCTCCTTCTGCTCATCACTGCCGTCGCCTTCATGGTGTTTCAGGTAAGACTGCTCCTTCTCCTCATCACTGCCGTCGCCTTCATGGTTTTTCAGGTAAGACTGCTGCTCCTTCTCCTCATCACTGCCATCGCCTTCATGGTGTTTCAGATAAGACTGCTGCTCCTCCTCATCACTGCCGTCGTTTTCATGGTGTTTCAGGTAAGACTGCTGCTCCTTCTCCTCATCACTGCTGTCGCATTCATGGTGTTTCAGGTACGACTGCTGCTCCTTATCGCATCACTGCCGTTGCCTTCATGGTGTTTCAGGTAAGACTGCTGCTCCTTTTCCTCATCACAGCCGTCGCCTTCATGGTGTTTCAGGTAAGACTGCTGCTCCTTCTACTCATCACCGTCGTTGCCTTCATGGTGTTTCAGGTAAGACTGCTGCTCGTTCTCCTCATCACTGCCGTCGCCTTCATGGTGTTTCAGGTAGGACTGCTGCAACTTCTCCTTATCACTGCCGTCGCCTTCATGGTGTTTCAGGTAAGAGTGCTGCTCCTCCTCATCACTGCCGTCGCCTTCATGGTGTTTCAGGTAAGACTGCTGCTCCTTCTCCTCATCACTGCTGTCGCCTTCATGGTGTTTCAGGTACGACTGCTGCTCCTTCTCCTCATCATTGCCGTCGCCTTCATGGTGTTTCAGGTAAGACTGCTGCTCCTCCTCATCACTGCCGTCGTTTTCATGGTGTTTCAGGTAAGACTGCTGCTCCTTCTCCTCATCACAGCCGTCGCCTTCATGGTGTTTCAGGTAAGACTGCTGCTCCTTCTCCTCATCACCGTCGTCGCCTTCATGGTGTTTCAGGTAAGACTGCTGCTCCTTCTACTCATCACCGTCGTCGCCTTCATGGTGTTTCAGGTAAGACTGCTGTTCCTTCTCCTCATCACTGCCGTTAACTTCGTGGTGTTTCAGGTAAGACTGCTGCTCCTTCTCCTCATCACTGCCGTCGCCTTCATGGTGTTTCAGGTAAGACTGCTGCTCCTCCTCATCACTGCCGTCGTTTTCATGGTGTTTCAGGTAAGACTGCTGCTCCTTCTACTCATCACCGTCGTCGCCTTCATGGTGTTTCAGGTAAGACTGCTGCTCCTTCTCCTCATCACTGCCGTTAACTTCATGGTGTTTCAGGTAAGACTGCTGCTCCTTCTCCTAATCACTGCCGTCGCCTTCATGGTGTTTCAGGTAAGAGTGCTGGTCCTCCTCATCACTGCCGTCGCCTTCATGGTGTTTCAGGTAAGACTGCTGCTCCTCCTCATCAATGCCGTCGCCTTCATGGTGTTTCAGGTAAGACTGCTGCTCCTTCTCCTCATCACTGCCGTTGCCTTCATGGTGTTTCAGGTAAGACTGTTTTTACTCCACATAACTGCCGTCGCCTTCATGGTGTTTCAGGTAAGACTGCTGCTCCTTCTCCTCATCACTGCCGTTAACTTCATGGTGTTTCAGGTAAGACTGCTGCTCCTTTTCCTAATCACTGCCGTCGCCTTCATGGTGTTTCAGGTAAGAGTGCTGGTCCTCCTCATCACTGCCGTCGCCTTCATGGTGTTTCAGGTAAGACTGCTGCTCCTCCTCATCAATGCCGTCGCCTTCATGGTGTTTCAGGTAAGACTGCTGCTCCTTCTCCTCATCACTGCCGTCGCCTTCATGGTGTTTCAGGTAAGACTGCTGCTCCTCCTCATCAATGCCGTCGCCTTCATGGTGTTTCAGGTAAGACTGCTGCTCCTTCTCCTCATCACCGTCGTCGCCTTCATGGTGTTTCAGGTAAGACTGCTGCTCGTTCTCCTCATCACTGCCGTCGCCTTCATGGTGTTTCAGGTAGGACTGCTGCTACTTCTCCTTATCACTGCCGTCGCCTTCATGGTGTTTCAGGTAAGAGTGCTGCTCCTCCTCATCACTGCCGTCGCCTTCATGGTGTTTCAGGTAAGACTGCTGATCCTCCTCATCAATGCCGTCGCCTTCATGGTGTTTCAGGTACGACTGCTGCTCCTTCTCCTCATCATTGCCGTCGCCTTCATGGTGTTTCAGGTAAGACTGCTGCTTCTCCTCATCACTGCCGTCGTTTTCATGGTGTTTCAGGTAAGACTACTGCTCCTTCTCCTCATCACAGCCGTCGCCTTCATGGTGTTTCAGGTAAGACTGCTGCTCCTTCTCCTCATCGCCGTCGTCGCCTTCATGGTGTTTCAGGTAAGACTGCTGCTCCTTCTACTCATCACTGCCGTCGCCTTCATGGTGTTTCAGGTAAGACTGCTGTTCCTTCTCCTTATCACTGCCGTTAACTTCGTGGTGTTTCAGGTAAGACTGCTGCTCCTTCTCCTCATCACTGCCGTCGCCTTCATGGTGTTTCAGGTAAGACTGCTGCTCCTCCTCATCACTGCCGTCGTTTTCATGGTGTTTCAGGTAAGACTGCTGCTCCTTCTACTCATCACCGTCGTCGCCTTCATGGTGTTTCAGGTAAGACTGCTGCTCCTTCTCCTCATCACTGCCGTTAACTTCATGGTGTTTCAGGTAAGACTGCTGCTCCTTCTCCTAATCACTGCCGTCGCCTTCATGGTGTTTCAGGTAAGAGTGCTGGTCCTCCTCATCACTGCCGTCGCCTTCATGGTGTTTCAGGTAAGACTGCTGCTCCTCCTCATCAATGCCGTCGCCTTTATGGTGTTTCAGGTAAGACTGCTGCTCCTTCTCCTCATCACTGCCGTCGCCTTCATGGTGTTTCAGGTAAGACTGTTTTTACTCCTCATAACTGCCGTCGCCTTCATGGTGTTTCAGGTAAGACTGCTGCTCCTTCTCCTCATCATTGCCGTCGCCTTCATGGTGTTTCAGGTACGACTGCTGCTCCTTCTCCTCATCACTGCCGTCGCCTTCATGGTGTTTCAGGTAAGACTGCTGCTCCTCCTCATCACTGCCGTCGCCTTCATGGTGTTTCAGGTAAGACCGCTACTCCTTCTCCTCTTCACTGCCGTCGCCTTCATGGTGTTTCAGGTAAGACCGCTACTCCTTCTCCTCATCACCGCCGTCGCCTTCATGGTGTTTCAGGTAAGACTGCTGCTTCTTCTCCTCATCACTGCCGTCGCCTTCATGGTTTTCCAGGTAAGACTGCTTCTCCTTCTCCTCATCATTGCCGTCGCCTTCATGGTTTTTCAAGTAAGACTGCTGCTCCTTCTCCTCATCACTGCCGTCGCCTTCATGGTGTTTCAGGTAAGACTGCTGCTCCTTCTCCTCATCACTGCCGTCGCTTTCATGGTCTTTCAGGTAAGACTGCTCCTTCTCCTCATCACTTCCTTCGCCTTCATGGTGTTTCAGGTAAGACTGCTGCTCCTTCTCCTCATCACTGCCGTCGCCTTCATGATGTTTCAGGTACGACTGCTGCTCCTTCTCCTCATCACTGCCGTCGCCTTCATGGTGTTTCAGTTAAGACTGCTGCTCCTTCTCCTCATCACTGCCGGCGTTTTCATGTTGTTTCAGGTAAGACTGCTGCTCATTCTCCTCATCACTGCCGTCGCCTTCATGGTGTTTCAGTTAAGACTGCTGCTCCTTCTCCTCATCACTGCCGTCGCCTTCATGGTGTTTCAGGTAAGACTGCTCCTCCTCCTCATGACTGCTGTCGCCTTCATGGTGTTTTAGGTAAGACTGCTGCTCCTCCTCGTCACTGCCATTGCCTTCATGGTGTTTCAGGTAAGACTGCTGCTCCTTCTCCTCATCATTGCCGTCGCCTTCATGGTTTTTCAAGTAAGACTGCTGCCCCTCCTCATCACTGCTGTCGCCTTCATGGTGTTTCAGGTAAGACTGCTGCTCCTTCTACTCATCACTGCCGTCGCCTTCATGGTGTTTCAGGTAAGACTGCTCCTCCTCCTCATGACTGCTGTCGCCTTCATGGTGTTTTAGGTAAGACTGCTGCTCCTCCTCGTCACTGCCATTGCCTTCATGGTGTTTCAGGTAAGACTGCTGCTCCTTCTCCTCATCATTGCCGTCGCCTTCATGATTTTTCAAGTAAGACTGCTGCCCCTCCTCATCACTGCTGTCGCCTTCATGGTGTTTCAGGTAAGACTGCTGCTCCTTCTCCTCATCACTGCCGTCGCCTTCATGGTGTTTCAGGTAAGACTGCTGCTCCTCCTCATGACTGCTGTCGCCTTCATGGTGTTTCAGGTAAGACTGCTGCTCCTTCTCCTCATCACTGCCATCGCCTTCAAGGTGTTTCAGATAAGACTGCTGCTCCTCCTCATCACTGCCGTAGCCTTCATCGTGTTTCAGGTAAGACTGCTGCTCCTTCTCCTCATCACTGCCGTCGCCCTCAAGGTGTTTCAGATAAGACTGCTGCTCCTCCTCATCACTGCCGTCGCCTTCATGTTGTTTCAGGTAAGACTGCTGCTCCTTCTCCTCATCACTGCCGTCGCCTTTATGGTGTTTCAGGTAAGACTGCTGCTCCTTCTCCTCATCACTGCCGTCGCCTTTATGGTGTTTCAGGTACGACTGCTGCTCCTTCTCCTCATCACTGCCGTCGCCTTTATGGTGTTTCAGGTACGACTGCTGCTCCTCCTCCTCATCACTGCCGTCGCCTTAATGGTGTTACAGGTACGACTGCTGCTCCTTCTCCTCATCACAGCCGTCGCCTTCATGGTGTTTCAGGTACGACTGCTGCTCCTTCTCCTCATCACTGCCGTCTCCTTCATGGTGTTTCAGGTAAGACTGCTGCTCCTTCTCCTCATTACTGCCGTCGCCTTCATGGTGTTTCAGGTAAGAGTGCTGCTTCTCCTCATCAATGCCGTCGCCTTCATGGTGTTTACAAAAAGACTGCTGCTCCTTCTCCTCATCACTGCCGTTGCCTTCATGGTGTTTCAGTTACGACTGCTGCTCCTTCTCCTCATCACTGCCGTCGCCTTCATGGTGTTTCAGGTAAGACTGCTGCTCCTTCTCCTCATCATTGCCGTTGCCTTCATGGTGTTTCAGGTAAGACTGCTGCTCCTCCTCATCACTGCCGTTGTTTTCATGGTGTTTCAGGTAAGACTGCTGCTCCTTCTACTCATCACTGTCGTCGCCTTCATGGTGTTTCAGGTAAGACTGCTGCTCCTTCTCCTCATCACTGCCGTCGCCTTCATGGTGTTTCATGTAAGACTGCTGCTCCTCCTCATATCTGCCGTCGTTTTCATGGTGTTTCAGGTAAGACTGCTGCTCCTTCTCCTCATCACAGCCGTCGCCTTCATGGTGTTTCAGGTAAGACTGCTGCTCCTTCTACTCATCACCGTCGTCGCCTTCATGGTGTTTCAGGTAAGACTGCTGTTCCTTCTCCTCATCACTGCCGTTAACTTCGTGGTGTTTCAGGTAAGACTGCTGCTCCTTCTACTCATCACTGTCGTCGCCTTCATGGTGTTTCAGGTAAGACTGCTGCTCCTTCTCCTCATCACTGCCGTCGCCTTCATGGTGTTTCAAGTAAGACTGCTGCTCCTCCTCATCAATGCCGTCGCCTTCATGGTGTTTCAGGTAAGACTGCTGCTCCTTCTCCTGATCATTGCCGTCGCCTTCATGGTGTTTCAGGTACGACTGCTGCTCCTTCTCCTCATCACCGCCGTCGCCTTCATGGTGTTTCAGGTAAGACTGCTACTCCTTCTCCTCTTCACTGCCGTCGCCTTCATGGTGTTTCAGGTAAGAGTGCTGGTCCTCCTCATCACTGCCGTCGCCTTCATGGTGTTTCAGGTAAGACTGCTGCTCCTCCTCATCAATGCCGTCGCCTTCATGGTGTTTCAGGTAAGACTGCTGCTCCTTCTCCTGATCATTGCCGTCGCCTTCATGGTGTTTCAGGTACGACTGCTGCTCCTTCTCCTCATCACCGCCGTCGCCTTCATGGTGTTTCAGGTAAGACTGCTGCTCCTCCTCATCAATGCCGTCGCCTTCATGGTGTTTCAGGTAAGACTGCTACTCCTTCTCCTCTTCACTGCCGTCGCCTTCATGGTGTTTCAGGTAAGACCGCTACTCCTTCTGCTCATCACCGCCGTCGCCTTCATGGTGTTTCAGGTAAGACTGCTGCTTCTTCTCCTCATCACTGCCGTCGCCTTCACGGTTTTTCAGGTAAGACTGCTGCTCCTTCTCCTCATCATTGCCGTCGCCTTCATGGTTTTTCAAGTAAGACTGCTGCTCCTTCTCCTCATCACTGCCGTCGCTTTCATGGTGTTTCAGGTAAGACTGCTCCTTCTCCTCATCACTTCCTTCGCCTTCATGATGTTTCAGGTACGACTGCTGCTCCTTCTCCTCATCACTGCCGTAGCGTTCATCGTGTTTCAGGTAAGACTGCTGCTCCTCCTCATCACTGCCGTCGTTTTCATGTTGTTTCAGGTAAGACTGCTGCTCCTTCTCCTCATCACTGCCGTCGCCTTTATGGTGTTTCAGGTACGACTGCTGCTCCTTCTCCTCATCACTGCCGTCGCCTTTATGGTGTTTCAGGTACGACTGCTGCTCCTTCTCCTCATCTCTGCCGGCGCCTCCATGGTGTTTCAGGTAAGACTGCTGCCCCTTCTTCTCATTACTGCCGTCGCCTTCATGGTGTTTCAGGTAAGACTGCTGCTCCTTCTTCTCATTACTGCCGTCGCCTTCATGGTGTTTCAGGTACGACTGCTGCTCCTTCTCCTCATCACTGCCGTTGTCTTCATGGTGTTTCAGGTACGACTGCTGCTCCTTCTCCTCATCACTGCCGTTGCCTTCATGGTGTTTCAGGTACGACTGCTGCTCCTTCTCCTCATCACTGCCGTCACCTTCATGGTGTTTAAGGTAAGACTGCTGCTCCTTCTCCTCATCATTGCCGTCGCCTTCATGGTGTTTCAGGTAAGACTGCTGCTCCTAATCATCACTGCCGTCGCCTAAATTGTGTTTCAGGTAAGACTTCTGCTGCTCCTCCTCATCACTGTCTTCGCCTTCATAGTGTTTTAGGTAAGACTGCTGCTCCTTCTCCTCATCACTGCCGTCGCCTTCATGGTGTTTCAGGTAAGACTGCTCCTTCTCATCATCACTGCCGTTGCCTTCATGGTTTTTCAGGTAAGACTGCTGCTCCTTCTCCTCATCACTGCCGTCGCCTTCATGGTGTTTCAGGTAAGACTGCTCCTTCTCCTCATCACTGCCGTCGCCTTCATGGTTTTTCAGGTAAGACTGCTGCTCCTTCTCCTCATCACTGCCATCGCCTTCATGGTGTTTCAGATAAGACTGCTGCTCCTCCTCATCACTGCCGTCGTTTTCATGGTGTTTCAGGTAAGACTGCTGCTCCTTCTCCTCATCACTGCTGTCGCATTCATGGTGTTTCAGGTACGACTGCTGCTCCTTATCGCATCACTGCCGTTGCCTTCATGGTGTTTCAGGTAAGACTGCTGCTCCTTTTCCTCATCACAGCCATCGCCTTCATGGTGTTTCAGGTAAGACTGCTGCTCCTTCTACTCATCACCGTCGTTGCCTTCATGGTGTTTCAGGTAAGACTGCTGCTCGTTCTCCTCATCACTGCCGTCGCCTTCATGGTGTTTCAGGTAGGACTGCTGCTACTTCTCCTTATCACTGCCGTCGCCTTCATGGTTTTTCAGGTAAGAGTGCTGCTCCTCCTCATCACTGCCGTCGCCTTCATGGTGTTTCAGGTAAGACTGCTGATCCTCCTCATCAATGCCGTCGCCTTCATGGTGTTTCAGGTACGACTTCTGCTCCTTCTCCTCATCATTGCCGTCGCCTTCATGGTGTTTCAGGTAAGACTGCTGCTCCTCCTCATCACTGCCGTCGTTTTCATGGTGTTTCAGGTAAGACTGCTGCTCCTTCTCCTCATCACAGCCGTCGCCTTCATGGTGTTTCAGGTAAGACTGCTGCTCCTTCTCCTCATCACCGTCGTCGCCTTCATGGTGTTTCAGGTAAGACTGCTGCTCCTTCTACTCATCACCGTCGTCGCCTTCATGGTGTTTCAGGTAAGACTGCTGTTCCTTCTCCTCATCACTGCCGTTAACTTCGTGGTGTTTCAGGTAAGACTGCTGCTCCTCCTCATCACTGCCGTCGTTTTCATGGTGTTTCAGGTAAGACTGCTGCTCCTCCTCATCAATGCTGTCGCCTTCATGGTGTTTCAGGTAAGACTGCTGCTCCTCCTCATCACTGCCGTCGTTTTCATGGTGTTTCAGGTAAGACTGCTGCTCCTCCTCATCAATGCCGTCGCCTTCATGGTGTTTCAGGTAAGACTGCTACTCCTTCCCCTCTTCACTGCCGTCGCCTTCATGGTGTTTCAGGTAAGACCGCTACTCTTTCTGCTCATCACCGCCGTCGCCTTCATGGTGTTTCAGGTAAGACTGCTGCTTCTTCTCCTCATCACTGCCGTCGCCTTCACGGTTTTTCAGGTAAGACTGCTTCTCCTTCTCCTCATCATTGCCGTCGCCTTCATGGTTTTTCAAGTAAGACTGCTGCTCCTTCTCCTCATCACTGCCGTCGCTTTCATGGTGTTTCAGGTAAGACTGCTCCTTCTCCTCATCACTTCCTTCGCCTTCATGATGTTTCAGGTACGACTGCTGCTCCTTCTCCTCATCACTGCCGTAGCGTTCATCGTGTTTCAGGTAAGACTGCTGCTCCTCCTCATCACTGCCGTCGTTTTCATGTTGTTTCAGGTAAGACTGCTGCTCCTTCTCCTCATCACTGCCGTCGCCTTTATGGTGTTTCAGGTACGACTGCTGCTCCTTCTCCTCATCTCTGCCGGCGCCTCCATGGTCTTTCAGGTAAGACTGCTGCTCCTTCTTCTCATTACTGCCGTCGCCTTCATGGTGTTTCAGGTAAGACTGCTGCTCCTTCTTCTCATTACTGCCGTCGCCTTCATGGTGTTTCAGGTACGACTGCTGCTCCTTCTCCTCATCACTGCCGTTGTCTTCATGGTGTTTCAGGTACGACTGCTGCTCCTTCTCCTCATCACTGCCGTTGCCTTCATGGTGTTTCAGGTACGACTGCTGCTCCTTCTCCTCATCACTGCCGTCACCTTCATGGTGTTTAAGGTAAGACTGCTGCTCCTTCTCCTCATCATTGCCGTCGCCTTCATGGTGTTTCAGGTAAGACTGCTGCTCCTAATCATCACTGCCGTCGCCTAAATTGTGTTTCAGGTAAGACTTCTGCTGCTCCTCCTCATCACTGTCTTCGCCTTCATAGTGTTTTACGTAAGACTGCTGCTCCTTCTCCTCATCACTGCCGTCGCCTTCATGGTGTTTCAGGTAAGACTGCTCCTTCTCATCATCACTGCCGTTGCCTTCATGGTTTTTCAGGTAAGACTGCTGCTCCTTCTCCTCATCACTGCCGTCGCCTTCATGGTGTTTCAGGTAAGACTGCTCCTTCTCCTCATCACTGCCGTCGCCTTCATGGTTTTTCAGGTAAGACTGCTGCTCCTTCTCCTCATCACTGCCATCGCCTTCATGGTGTTTCAGATAAGACTGCTGCTCCTCCTCATCACTGCCGTCGTTTTCATGGTGTTTCAGGTAAGACTGCTGCTCCTTCTCCTCATCACTGCTGTCGCATTCATGGTGTTTCAGGTACGACTGCTGCTCCTTATCGCATCACTGCCGTTGCCTTCATGGTGTTTCAGGTAAGACTGCTGCTCCTTTTCCTCATCACAGCCATCGCCTTCATGGTGTTTCAGGTAAGACTGCTGCTCCTTCTACTCATCACCGTCGTTGCCTTCATGGTGTTTCAGGTAAGACTGCTGCTCGTTCTCCTCATCACTGCCGTCGCCTTCATGGTGTTTCAGGTAGGACTGCTGCTACTTCTCCTTATCACTGCCGTCGCCTTCATGGTGTTTCAGGTAAGAGTGCTGCTCCTCCTCATCACTGCCGTCGCCTTCATGGTGTTTCAGGTAAGACTGCTGATCCTCCTCATCAATGCCGTCGCCTTCATGGTGTTTCAGGTACGACTGCTGCTCCTTCTCCTCATCATTGCCGTCGCCTTCATGGTGTTTCAGGTAAGACTGCTGCTCCTCCTCATCACTGCCGTCGTTTTCATGGTGTTTCAGGTAAGACTGCTGCTCCTTCTCCTCATCACAGCCGTCGCCTTCATGGTGTTTCAGGTAAGACTGCTGCTCCTTCTCCTCATCACCGTCGTCGCCTTCATGGTGTTTCAGGTAAGACTGCTGCTCCTTCTACTCATCACCGTCGTCGCCTTCATGGTGTTTCAGGTAAGACTGCTGTTCCTTCTCCTCATCACTGCCGTTAACTTCGTGGTGTTTCAGGTAAGACTGCTGCTCCTTCTCCTCATCACTGCCGTCGCCTTCATGGTGTTTCAGGTAAGACTGCTGCTCCTCCTCATCACTGCCGTCGTTTTCATGGTGTTTCAGGTAAGACTGCTGCTCCTTCTACTCATCACCGTCGTCGCCTTCATGGTGTTTCAGGTAAGACTGCTGCTCCTTCTCCTCATCACTGCCGTTAACTTCATGGTGTTTCAGGTAAGACTGCTGCTCCTTCTCCTAATCACTGCCGTCGCCATCATGGTGTTTCAGGTAAGAGTGCTGGTCCTCCTCATCACTGCCGTCGCCTTCATGGTGTTTCAGGTAAGACTGCTGCTCCTCCTCATCAATGCCGTCGCCTTCATGGTGTTTCAGGTAAGACTGCTGCTCCTTCTCCTCATCACTGCCGTCGCCTTCATGGTGTTTCAGGTAAGACTGTTTTTACTCCTCATAACTGCCGTCGCCTTCATGGTGTTTCAGGTAAGACTGCTGCTCCTTCTCCTCATTACTGCCGTTAACTTCATGGTGTTTCAGGTAAGACTGCTGCTCCTTCTCCTAATCACTGCCGTCGCCTTCATGGTGTTTCAGGTAAGAGTGCTGGTCCTCCTCATCACTGCCGTCGCCTTCATGGTGTTTCAGGTAAGACTGCTGCTCCTCCTCATCAATGCCGTCGCCTTCATGGTGTTTCAGGTAAGACTGCTGCTCCTTCTCCTCATCACTGCCGTCGCCTTCATGGTGTTTCAGGTAAGACTGCTGCTCCTCCTCATCAATGCCGTCGCCTTCATGGTGTTTCAGGTAAGACTGCTGCTCCTTCTCCTCATCACCGTCGTCGCCTTCATGGTGTTTCAGGTAAGACTGCTGCTCGTTCTCCTCATCACTGCCGTCGCCTTCATGGTGTTTCAGGTAGGACTGCTGCTACTTCTCCTTATCACTGCCGTCGCCTTCATGGTGTTTCAGGTAAGAGTGCTGCTCCTCCTCATCACTGCCGTCGCCTTCATGGTGTTTCAGGTAAGACTGCTGATCCTCCTCATCAATGCCGTCGCCTTCATGGTGTTTCAGGTACGACTGCTGCTCCTTCTCCTCATCATTGCCGTCGCCTTCATGGTGTTTCAGGTAAGACTGCTGCTCCTCCTCATCACTGCCGTCGTTTTCATGGTGTTTCAGGTAAGACTGCTGCTCCTTCTCCTCATCACAGCCGTCGCCTTCATGGTGTTTTAGGTAAGACTGCTGCTCCTCCTCATCAATGCCGTCGCCTTCATGGTGTTTCAGGTAAGACTGCTGCTCCTTCTCCTCATCACTGCCGTCGCCTTCATGGTGTTTCAGGTAAGACTGTTTTTACTCCTCATAACTGCCGTCGCCTTCATGGTGTTTCAGGTAAGACTGCTGCTCCTTCTCCTCATCACTGCCGTTAACTTCATGGTGTTTCAGGTAAGACTGCTGCTCCTTCTCCTAATCACTGCCGTCGCCTTCATGGTGTTTCAGGTAAGAGTGCTGGTCCTCCTCATCACTGCCGTCGCCTTCATGGTGTTTCAGGTAAGACTGCTGCTCCTCCTCATCAATGCCGTCGCCTTCATGGTGTTTCAGGTAAGACTGCTGCTCCTTCTCCTCATCACTGCCGTCGCCTTCATGGTGTTTCAGGTAAGACTGCTGCTCCTCCTCATCAATGCCGTCGCCTTCATGGTGTTTCAGGTAAGACTGCTGCTCCTTCTCCTCATCACCGTCGTCGCCTTCATGGTGTTTCAGGTAAGACTGCTGCTCGTTCTCCTCATCACTGCCGTCGCCTTCATGGTGTTTCAGGTAGGACTGCTGCTACTTCTCCTTATCACTGCCGTCGCCTTCATGGTGTTTCAGGTAAGAGTGCTGCTCCTCCTCATCACTGCCGTCGCCTTCATGGTGTTTCAGGTAAGACTGCTGATCCTCCTCATCAATGCCGTCGCCTTCATGGTGTTTCAGGTACGACTGCTGCTCCTTCTCCTCATCATTGCCGTCGCCTTCATGGTGTTTCAGGTAAGACTGCTGCTCCTCCTCATCACTGCCGTCGTTTTCATGGTGTTTCAGGTAAGACTGCTGCTCCTTCTCCTCATCACAGCCGTCGCCTTCATGGTGTTTCAGGTAAGACTGCTGCTCCTTCTCCTCATCACCGTCGTCGCCTTCATGGTGTTTCAGGTAAGACTGCTGCTCCTTCTACTCATCACCGTCGTCGCCTTCATGGTGTTTCAGGTAAGACTGCTGCTCCTTCTACTCATCACCGTCGTCGCCTTCATGGTGTTTCAGGTAAGACTGCTGCTCCTTCTCCTCATCACTGCCGTCGCCTTCATGGTGTTTCAGGTAAGACTGCTGCTCCTCCTCATCACTGCCATCGTTTTCATGGTGTTTCAGGTAAGACTGCTGCTCCTTCTACTCATCACCGTCGTCGCCTTCATGGTGTTTCAGGTAAGACTGCTGCTCCTTCTCCTCATCACTGCCGTTAACTTCATGGTGTTTCAGGTAAGAGTGCTGGTCCTCCTCATCACTGCCGTCGCCTTCATGGTGTTTCAGGTAAGACTGCTGCTCCTCCTCATCAATGCCGTCGCCTTCATGGTGTTTCAGGTAAGACTGCTGCTCCTTCTCCTCATCACTGCCGTCGCCTTCATGGTGTTTCAGGTAAGACTGTTTTTACTCCTCATAACTGCCGTCGCCTTCATGGTGTTTCAGGTAAGACTGCTGCTCCTTCTCCTCATCATTGCCGTCGCCTTCATGGTGTTTCAGGTACGACTGCTGCTCCTTCTCCTCATCACTGCCGTCGCCTTCATGGTGTTTCAGGTAAGACTGCTGATCCTCCTCATCATTGCCGTCGCCTTCATGGTGTTTCAGGTACGACTGCTGCTCCTTCTCCTCATCATTGCCGTCGCCTTCATGGTGTTTCAGGTAAGACTGCTGCTCCTCCTCATCACTGCCGTCGTTTTCATGGTGTTTCAGGTAAGACTGCTGCTCCTTCTCCTCATCACAGCCGTCGCCTTCATGGTGTTTCAGGTAAGACTGCTGCTCCTCCTCATCACTGCCGTCGCCTTCATGGTGTTTCAGGTAAGACTGCTGATCCTCCTCATCAATGCCGTCGCCTTCATGGTGTTTCAGGTACGACTGCTGCTCCTTCTCCTCATCATTGCCGTCGCCTTCATGGTGTTTCAGGTAAGACTGCTGCTCCTCCTCATCACTGCCGTCGTTTTCATGGTGTTTCAGGTAAGACTGCTGCTCCTTCTCCTCATCACAGCCGTCGCCTTCATGGTGTTTCAGGTAAGACTGCTGCTCCTTCTCCTCATCACCGTCGTCGCCTTCATGGTGTTTCAGGTAAGACTGCTGCTCCTTCTACTCATCACCGTCGTCGCCTTCATGGTGTTTCAGGTAAGACTGCTGCTCCTTCTACTCATCACCGTCGTCGCCTTCATGGTGTTTCAGGTAAGACTGCTGCTCCTTCTCCTCATCACTGCCGTCGCCTTCATGGTGTTTCAGGTAAGACTGCTGCTCCTCCTCATCACTGCCATCGTTTTCATGGTGTTTCAGGTAAGACTGCTGCTCCTTCTACTCATTACCGTCGTCGCCTTCATGGTGTTTCAGGTAAGACTGCTGCTCCTTCTCCTCATCACTGCCGTTAACTTCATGGTGTTTCAGGTAAGACTGCTGCTCCTTCTCCTAATCACTGCCGTCGCCTTCATGGTGTTTCAGGTAAGAGTGCTGGTCCTCCTCATCACTGCCGTCGCCTTCATGGTGTTTCAGGTAAGACTGCTGCTCCTCCTCATCAATGCCGTCGCCTTCATGGTGTTTCAGGTAAGACTGCTGCTCCTTCTCCTCATCACTGCCGTCGCCTTCATGGTGTTTCAGGTAAGACTGTTTTTACTCCTCATAACTGCCGTCGCCTTCATGGTGTTTCAGGTAAGACTGCTGCTCCTTCTCCTCATCATTGCCGTCGCCTTCATGGTGTTTCAGGTACGACTGCTGCTCCTTCTCCTCATCACTGCCGTCGCCTTCATGGTGTTTCAGGTAAGACTGCTGCTCCTCCTCATCACTGCCGTCGCCTTCATGGTGTTTCAGGTAAGACCGCTACTCCTTCTCCTCATCACCGCCGTCGCCTTCATGGTGTTTCAGGTAAGACTGCTGCTTCTTCTCCTCATCACTGCCGTCGCCTTCATGGTTTTCCAGGTAAGACTGCTTCTCCTTCTCCTCATCATTGCCGTCGCCTTCATGGTTTTTCAAGTAAGACTGCTGCTCCTTCTCCTCATCACTGCCGTCGCCTTCATGGTGTTTCAGGTAAGACTGCTGCTCCTTCTCCTCATCACTGCCGTCGCTTTCATGGTCTTTCAGGTAAGACTGCTCCTTCTCCTCATCACTTCCTTCGCCTTCATGGTGTTTCAGGTAAGACTGCTGCTCCTTCTCCTCATCACTGCCGTCGCCTTCATGGTGTTTCAGGTAAGACTGCTGATCCTCCTCATCACTGCCGTCGCCTTCATGGTGTTTCAGCTAAGACTGCTGCTCCTTCTCCTCATCACTGCCGTCGCCTTCATGGTGTTTCAGATAAGACTGCTGCTCCTCCTCATCACTGCCGTAGCGTTCATCGTGTTTCAGGTAAGACTGCTGCTCCTCCTCATCACTGCCGTCGTTTTCATGTTGTTTCAGGTAAGACTGCTGCTCATTCTCCTCATCACTGCCGTCGCCTTCATGGTGTTTCAGGTAAGACTGCTGCTCCTCCTCATCAATGCCGTCGCCTTCATGGTGTTTCAGGTAAGACTGCTGCTCCTTCTCCTCATCACCGTCGTCGCCTTCATGGTGTTTCAGGTAAGACTGCTGCTCGTTCTCCTCATCACTGCCGTCGCCTTCATGGTGTTTCAGGTAGGACTGCTGCTACTTCTCCTTATCACTGCCGTCGCCTTCATGGTGTTTCAGGTAAGAGTGCTGCTCCTCCTCATCACTGCCGTCGCCTTCATGGTGTTTCAGGTAAGACTGCTGATCCTCCTCATCAATGCCGTCGCCTTCATGGTGTTTCAGGTACGACTGCTGCTCCTTCTCCTCATCATTGCCGTCGCCTTCATGGTGTTTCAGGTAAGACTGCTGCTCCTCCTCATCACTGCCGTCGTTTTCATGGTGTTTCAGGTAAGACTGCTGCTCCTTCTCCTCATCACAGCCGTCGCCTTCATGGTGTTTCAGGTAAGACTGCTGCTCCTCCTCATCAATGCCGTCGCCTTCATGGTGTTTCAGGTAAGACTGCTGCTCCTTCTCCTCATCACTGCCGTCGCCTTCATGGTGTTTCAGGTAAGACTGTTTTTACTCCTCATAACTGCCGTCGCCTTCATGGTTTTTCAGGTAAGACTGCTGCTCCTTCTCCTCATCACTGCCGTTAACTTCATGGTGTTTCAGGTAAGACTGCTGCTCCTTCTCCTAATCACTGCCGTCGCCTTCATGGTGTTTCAGGTAAGAGTGCTGGTCCTCCTCATCACTACCGTCGCCTTCATGGTGTTTCAGGTAAGACTGCTGCTCCTCCTCATCAATGCCGTCGCCTTCATGGTGTTTCAGGTAAGACTGCTGCTCCTTCTCCTCATCACTGCCGTCGCCTTCATGGTGTTTCAGGTAAGACTGCTGCTCCTCCTCATCAATGCCGTCGCCTTCATGGTGTTTCAGGTAAGACTGCTGCTCCTTCTCCTCATCACCGTCGTCGCCTTCATGGTGTTTCAGGTAAGACTGCTGCTCGTTCTCCTCATCACTGCCGTCGCCTTCATGGTGTTTCAGGTAGGACTGCTGCTACTTCTCCTTATCACTGCCGTCGCCTTCATGGTGTTTCAGGTAAGAGTGCTGCTCCTCCTCATCACTGCCGTCGCCTTCATGGTGTTTCAGGTAAGACTGTTTTTACTCCTCATAACTGCCGTCGCCTTCATGGTGTTTCAGGTAAGACTGCTGCTCCTTCTCCTCATCATTGCCGTCGCCTTCATGGTGTTTCAGGTACGACTGCTGCTCCTTCTCCTCATCACTGCCGTCGCCTTCATGGTGTTTCAGGTAAGACTGCTGCTCCTCCTCATCACTGCCGTCGCCTTCATGGTGTTTCAGGTAAGACCGCTACTCCTTCTCCTCATCACCGCCGTCGCCTTCATGGTGTTTCAGGTAAGACTGCTGCTTCTTCTCCTCATCACTGCCGTCGCCTTCATGGTTTTCCAGGTAAGACTGCTTCTCCTTCTCCTCATCATTGCCGTCGCCTTCATGGTTTTTCAAGTAAGACTGCTGCTCCTTCTCCTCATCACTGCCGTCGCCTTCATGGTGTTTCAGGTAAGACTGCTGCTCCTTCTCCTCATCACTGCCGTCGCTTTCATGGTCTTTCAGGTAAGACTGCTCCTTCTCCTCATCACTTCCTTCGCCTTCATGGTGTTTCAGGTAAGACTGCTGCTCCTTCTCCTCATCACTGCCGTCGCCTTCATGGTGTTTCAGGTAAGACTGCTGATCCTCCTCATCACTGCCGTCGCCTTCATGGTGTTTCAGCTAAGACTGCTGCTCCTTCTCCTCATCACTGCCGTCGCCTTCATGGTGTTTCAGATAAGACTGCTGCTCCTCCTCATCACTGCCGTAGCGTTCATCGTGTTTCAGGTAAGACTGCTGCTCCTCCTCATCACTGCCGTCGTTTTCATGTTGTTTCAGGTAAGACTGCTGCTCATTCTCCTCATCACTGCCGTCGCCTTCACGGTGTTTCAGTTAAGACTGCTGCTCCTTCTCCTCATCACTGCCGTCGCCTTTATGGTCTTTCAGGTACGACTGCTGCTCCTTCTCCTCATCACTGCCGTCGCTTTTATGGTGTTTCAGGTACGACTGCTGCTCCTTCTCATTACTGCCGTCGCCTTCATGGTGTTTCAGGTACGACTGCTGCTCCTTCTCCTCATCACTGCCGTTGCCTTCATGGTGTTTCAGGTACGACTGCTGCTCCTTCTCCTCATCACTGCCGTTGCCTTCATGGTGTTTCAGGTACGACTGCTGCTCCTTCTCCTCATCACTGCCGTCGCCTTCATGGTGTTTCAGGTAAGACTGCTGCTCCTTCTCCTCATCACTGCCGTCGCCTTCATGGTGTTTCAGGTAAGACTGCTGCTCCTTCTCCTCATCACTGCCATCGCCTTCATGGCGTTTCAGATAAGACTGCTGCTCCTCCTCATCACTGCCGTCGTTTTCATGGTGTTTCATGTAAGACTGCTGCTCCTTCTCCTCATCATTGCCGTCGCCTTCATGGTTTTTCAAGTAAGACTGCTGCTCCTTCTCCTCATCACTGCCGTCGCCTTCATGGTGTTTCAGGTAAGACTGCTGCTCCTTCTCCTCATCACTGCCATCGCCTTCATGGCGTTTCAGATAAGACTGCTGCTCCTCCTCATCACTGCCGTCGTTTTCATGGTGTTTCATGTAAGACTGCTGCTCCTTCTCCTCATCATTGCCGTCGCCTTCATGGTTTTTCAAGTAAGACTGCTGCTCCTTCTCCTCATCACTGCCGTCGCCTTCATGGTGTTTCAGGTAAGACTGCTGCTCCTTCTCCTCATCACTGCCGTCGCTTTCATGGTGTTTCAGGTAAGACTGCTCCTTATCCTCATCACTTCCTTCGCCTTCATGGTGTTTATGGTAAGACTGCTGCTCGTTCTCCTCATCACCGTCGTCGCCTTCATGGTGTTTCAGGTAAGACTGCTGTTCCTTCTCCTTATCACTGCCGTTAACTTCGTGGTGTTTCAGGTAAGACTGCTGCTCCTTCTCCTCATCACTGCCGTCGCCTTCATGGTGTTTCAGGTAAGACTGCTGCTCCTCCTCATCACTGCCATCGTTTTCATGGTGTTTCAGGTAAGACTGCTGCTCCTTCTACTCATCACCGTCGTCGCCTTCATGGTGTTTCAGGTAAGACTGCTGCTCCTTCTCCTCATCACTGCCGTTGCCTTCATGGTATTTCAGGTAAGACTGCTGCTCCTTCTCCTCATCACTGCCGTCGCCTTCATGGTGTTTCAGGTAAGACTGCTCCTTCTCCTCATCACTGCCGTCGCCTTCATGGTTTTTCAGGTAAGACTGCTGCTCCTTCTCCTCATCACTGCCATCGCCTTCATGGTGTTTCAGATAAGACTGCTGCTCCTCCTCATCACTGCCGTCGTTTTCATGGTGTTTCAGGTAAGACTGCTGCTCCTTCTCCTCATCACTGCTGTCGCATTCATGGTGTTTCAGGTACGACTGCTGCTCCTTATCGCATCACTGCCGTTGCCTTCATGGTGTTTCAGGTAAGACTGCTGCTCCTTTTCCTCATCACAGCCATCGCCTTCATGGTGTTTCAGGTAAGACTGCTGCTCCTTCTACTCATCACCGTCGTTGCCTTCATGGTGTTTCAGGTAAGACTGCTGCTCGTTCTCCTCATCACTGCCGTCGCCTTCATGGTGTTTCAGGTAGGACTGCTGCTACTTCTCCTTATCACTGCCGTCGCCTTCATGGTGTTTCAGGTAAGAGTGCTGCTCCTCCTCATCACTGCCGTCGCCTTCATGGTGTTTCAGGTAAGACTGCTGATCCTCCTCATCAATGCCGTTGCCTTCATGGTGTTTCAGGTACGACTGCTGCTCCTTCTCCTCATCATTGCCGTCGCCTTCATGGTGTTTCAGGTAAGACTGCTGCTCCTCCTCATCACTGCCGTCGTTTTCATGGTGTTTCAGGTAAGACTGCTGCTCCTTCTCCTCATCACAGCCGTCGCCTTCATGGTGTTTCAGGTAAGACTGCTGCTCCTTCTCCTCATCACCGTCGTCGCCTTCATGGTGTTTCAGGTAAGACTGCTGCTCCTTCTACTCATCACCGTCGTCGCCTTCATGGTGTTTCAGGTAAGACTGCTGTTCCTTCTCCTCATCACTGCCGTTAACTTCGTGGTGTTTCAGGTAAGACTGCTGCTCCTTCTCCTCATCACTGCCGTCGCCTTCATGGTGTTTCAGGTAAGACTGCTGCTCCTCCTCATCACTGCCGTCGTTTTCATGGTGTTTCAGGTAAGACTGCTGATCCTTCTACTCATCACCGTCGTCGCCTTCATGGTGTTTCAGGTAAGACTGCTGCTCCTTCTCCTCATCACTGCCGTTAACTTCATGGTGTTTCAGGTAAGACTGCTGCTCCTTCTCCTAATCACTGCCGTCGCCTTCATGGTGTTTCAGGTAAGAGTGCTGGTCCTCCTCATCACTGCCGTCGCCTTCATGGTGTTTCAGGTAAGACTGCTGCTCCTCCTCATCAATGCCGTCGCCTTCATGGTGTTTCAGGTAAGACTGCTGCTCCTTCTCCTCATCACTGCCGTCGCCTTCATGGTGTTTCAGGTAAGACTGTTTTTACTCCTCATAACTGCCGTCGCCTTCATGGTGTTTCAGGTAAGACTGCTGCTCCTTCTCCTCATTACTGCCGTTAACTTCATGGTGTTTATGGTAAGACTGCTGCTCCTTCTCCTAATCACCGCCGTCGCCTTCATGGTGTTTCAGGTAAGAGTGCTGGTCCTCCTCATCACTGCCGTCGCCTTCATGGTGTTTCAGGTAAGACTGCTGCTCCTCCTCATCAATGCCGTCGCCTTCATGATGTTTCAGGTAAGACTGCTGCTCCTTCTCCTCATCACTGCCGTCGCCTTCATGGTGTTTCAGGTAAGACTGCTGCTCCTCCTCATCAATGCCGTCGCCTTCATGGTGTTTCAGGTAAGACTGCTGCTCCTTCTCCTCATCACCGTCGTCGCCTTCATGGTGTTTCAGGTAAGACTGCTGCTCGTTCTCCTCATCACTGCCGTCGCCTTCATGGTGTTTCAGGTAGGACTGCTGCTACTTCTCCTTATCACTGCCGTCGCCTTCATGGTGTTTCAGGTAAGAGTGCTGCTCCTCCTCATCACTGCCGTCGCCTTCATGGTGTTTCAGGTAAGACTGCTGATCCTCCTCATCAATGCCGTCGCCTTCATGGTGTTTCAGGTACGACTGCTGCTCCTTCTCCTCATCATTGCCGTCGCCTTCATGGTGTTTCAGGTAAGACTGCTGCTCCTCCTCATCACTGCCGTCGTTTTCATGGTGTTTCAGGTAAGACTGCTGCTCCTTCTCCTCATCACAGCCGTCGCCTTCATGGTGTTTCAGGTAAGACTGCTGCTCCTCCTCATCAATGCCGTCGCCTTCATGGTGTTTCAGGTAAGACTGCTGCTCCTTCTCCTCATCACTGCCGTCGCCTTCATGGTGTTTCAGGTAAGACTGTTTTTACTCCTCATAACTGCCGTCGCCTTCATGGTGTTTCAGGTAAGACTGCTGCTCCTTCTCCTCATCACTGCCGTTAACTTCATGGTGTTTCAGGTAAGACTGCTGCTCCTTCTCCTAATCACTGCCGTCGCCTTCATGGTGTTTCAGGTAAGAGTGCTGGTCCTCCTCATCACTGCCGTCGCCTTCATGGTGTTTCAGGTAAGACTGCTGCTCCTTCTCCTCATCACTGCCGTCGCCTTCATGGTGTTTCAGGTAAGACTGCTGCTCCTTCTCCTCATCACTGCCGTCGCCTTCATGGTGTTTCAGGTAAGACTGCTGCTCCTCCTCATCAATGCCGTCGCCTTCATGGTGTTTCAGGTAAGACTGCTGCTCCTTCTCCTCATCACCGTCGTCGCCTTCATGGTGTTTCAGGTAAGACTGCTGCTCGTTCTCCTCATCACTGCCGTCGCCTTCATGATGTTTCAGGTAGGACTGCTGCTACTTCTCCTTATCACTGCCGTCGCCTTCATGGTGTTTCAGGTAAGAGTGCTGCTCCTCCTCATCACTGCCGTCGCCTTCATGGTGTTTCAGGTAAGACTGCTGATCCTCCTCATCAATGCCGTCGCCTTCATGGTGTTTCAGGTACGACTGCTGCTCCTTCTCCTCATCATTGCCGTCGCCTTCATGGTGTTTCAGGTAAGACTGCTGCTCCTCCTCATCACTGCCGTCGTTTTCATGGTGTTTCAGGTAAGACTGCTGCTCCTTCTCCTCATCACAGCCGTCGCCTTCATGGTGTTTCAGGTAAGACTGCTGCTCCTTCTCCTCATCACTGCCGTCGCCTTCATGGTGTTTCAGATAAGACTGCTGCTCCTCCTCATCACTGCCGTAGCGTTCATCGTGTTTCAGGTAAGACTGCTGCTCCTCCTCATCACTGCCGTCGTTTTCATGTTGTTTCAGGTAAGACTGCTGCTCATTCTCCTCATCACTGCCGTCGCCTTCACGGTGTTTCAGTTAAGACTGCTGCTCCTTCTCCTCATCACTGCCGTCGCCTTTATGGTCTTTCAGGTACGACTGCTGCTCCTTCTCCTCATCACTGCCGTCGCTTTTATGGTGTTTCAGGTACGACTGCTGCTCCTTCTCATTACTGCCGTCGCCTTCATGGTGTTTCAGGTACGACTGCTGCTCCTTCTCCTCATCACTGCCGTTGCCTTCATGGTGTTTCAGGTACGACTGCTGCTCCTTCTCCTCATCACTGCCGTTGCCTTCATGGTGTTTCAGGTACGACTGCTGCTCCTTCTCCTCATCACTGCCGTCGCCTTCATGGTGTTTCAGGTAAGACTGCTGCTCCTTCTCCTCATCACTGCCGTCGCCTTCATGGTGTTTCAGGTAAGACTGCTGCTCCTTCTCCTCATCACTGCCATCGCCTTCATGGCGTTTCAGATAAGACTGCTGCTCCTCCTCATCACTGCCGTCGTTTTCATGGTGTTTCATGTAAGACTGCTGCTCCTTCTCCTCATCATTGCCGTCGCCTTCATGGTTTTTCAAGTAAGACTGCTGCTCCTTCTCCTCATCACTGCCGTCGCCTTCATGGTGTTTCAGGTAAGACTGCTGCTCCTTCTCCTCATCACTGCCATCGCCTTCATGGCGTTTCAGATAAGACTGCTGCTCCTCCTCATCACTGCCGTCGTTTTCATGGTGTTTCATGTAAGACTGCTGCTCCTTCTCCTCATCATTGCCGTCGCCTTCATGGTTTTTCAAGTAAGACTGCTGCTCCTTCTCCTCATCACTGCCGTCGCCTTCATGGTGTTTCAGGTAAGACTGCTGCTCCTTCTCCTCATCACTGCCGTCGCTTTCATGGTGTTTCAGGTAAGACTGCTCCTTATCCTCATCACTTCCTTCGCCTTCATGGTGTTTATGGTAAGACTGCTGCTCGTTCTCCTCATCACCGTCGTCGCCTTCATGGTGTTTCAGGTAAGACTGCTGTTCCTTCTCCTTATCACTGCCGTTAACTTCGTGGTGTTTCAGGTAAGACTGCTGCTCCTTCTCCTCATCACTGCCGTCGCCTTCATGGTGTTTCAGGTAAGACTGCTGCTCCTCCTCATCACTGCCATCGTTTTCATGGTGTTTCAGGTAAGACTGCTGCTCCTTCTACTCATCACCGTCGTCGCCTTCATGGTGTTTCAGGTAAGACTGCTGCTCCTTCTCCTCATCACTGCCGTTGCCTTCATGGTATTTCAGGTAAGACTGCTGCTCCTTCTCCTCATCACTGCCGTCGCCTTCATGGTGTTTCAGGTAAGACTGCTCCTTCTCCTCATCACTGCCGTCGCCTTCATGGTTTTTCAGGTAAGACTGCTGCTCCTTCTCCTCATCACTGCCATCGCCTTCATGGTGTTTCAGATAAGACTGCTGCTCCTCCTCATCACTGCCGTCGTTTTCATGGTGTTTCAGGTAAGACTGCTGCTCCTTCTCCTCATCACTGCTGTCGCATTCATGGTGTTTCAGGTACGACTGCTGCTCCTTATCGCATCACTGCCGTTGCCTTCATGGTGTTTCAGGTAAGACTGCTGCTCCTTTTCCTCATCACAGCCATCGCCTTCATGGTGTTTCAGGTAAGACTGCTGCTCCTTCTACTCATCACCGTCGTTGCCTTCATGGTGTTTCAGGTAAGACTGCTGCTCGTTCTCCTCATCACTGCCGTCGCCTTCATGGTGTTTCAGGTAGGACTGCTGCTACTTCTCCTTATCACTGCCGTCGCCTTCATGGTGTTTCAGGTAAGAGTGCTGCTCCTCCTCATCACTGCCGTCGCCTTCATGGTGTTTCAGGTAAGACTGCTGATCCTCCTCATCAATGCCGTTGCCTTCATGGTGTTTCAGGTACGACTGCTGCTCCTTCTCCTCATCATTGCCGTCGCCTTCATGGTGTTTCAGGTAAGACTGCTGCTCCTCCTCATCACTGCCGTCGTTTTCATGGTGTTTCAGGTAAGACTGCTGCTCCTTCTCCTCATCACAGCCGTCGCCTTCATGGTGTTTCAGGTAAGACTGCTGCTCCTTCTCCTCATCACCGTCGTCGCCTTCATGGTGTTTCAGGTAAGACTGCTGCTCCTTCTACTCATCACCGTCGTCGCCTTCATGGTGTTTCAGGTAAGACTGCTGTTCCTTCTCCTCATCACTGCCGTTAACTTCGTGGTGTTTCAGGTAAGACTGCTGCTCCTTCTCCTCATCACTGCCGTCGCCTTCATGGTGTTTCAGGTAAGACTGCTGCTCCTCCTCATCACTGCCGTCGTTTTCATGGTGTTTCAGGTAAGACTGCTGATCCTTCTACTCATCACCGTCGTCGCCTTCATGGTGTTTCAGGTAAGACTGCTGCTCCTTCTCCTCATCACTGCCGTTAACTTCATGGTGTTTCAGGTAAGACTGCTGCTCCTTCTCCTAATCACTGCCGTCGCCTTCATGGTGTTTCAGGTAAGAGTGCTGGTCCTCCTCATCACTGCCGTCGCCTTCATGGTGTTTCAGGTAAGACTGCTGCTCCTCCTCATCAATGCCGTCGCCTTCATGGTGTTTCAGGTAAGACTGCTGCTCCTTCTCCTCATCACTGCCGTCGCCTTCATGGTGTTTCAGGTAAGACTGTTTTTACTCCTCATAACTGCCGTCGCCTTCATGGTGTTTCAGGTAAGACTGCTGCTCCTTCTCCTCATTACTGCCGTTAACTTCATGGTGTTTATGGTAAGACTGCTGCTCCTTCTCCTAATCACCGCCGTCGCCTTCATGGTGTTTCAGGTAAGAGTGCTGGTCCTCCTCATCACTGCCGTCGCCTTCATGGTGTTTCAGGTAAGACTGCTGCTCCTCCTCATCAATGCCGTCGCCTTCATGATGTTTCAGGTAAGACTGCTGCTCCTTCTCCTCATCACTGCCGTCGCCTTCATGGTGTTTCAGGTAAGACTGCTGCTCCTCCTCATCAATGCCGTCGCCTTCATGGTGTTTCAGGTAAGACTGCTGCTCCTTCTCCTCATCACCGTCGTCGCCTTCATGGTGTTTCAGGTAAGACTGCTGCTCGTTCTCCTCATCACTGCCGTCGCCTTCATGGTGTTTCAGGTAGGACTGCTGCTACTTCTCCTTATCACTGCCGTCGCCTTCATGGTGTTTCAGGTAAGAGTGCTGCTCCTCCTCATCACTGCCGTCGCCTTCATGGTGTTTCAGGTAAGACTGCTGATCCTCCTCATCAATGCCGTCGCCTTCATGGTGTTTCAGGTACGACTGCTGCTCCTTCTCCTCATCATTGCCGTCGCCTTCATGGTGTTTCAGGTAAGACTGCTGCTCCTCCTCATCACTGCCGTCGTTTTCATGGTGTTTCAGGTAAGACTGCTGCTCCTTCTCCTCATCACAGCCGTCGCCTTCATGGTGTTTCAGGTAAGACTGCTGCTCCTCCTCATCAATGCCGTCGCCTTCATGGTGTTTCAGGTAAGACTGCTGCTCCTTCTCCTCATCACTGCCGTCGCCTTCATGGTGTTTCAGGTAAGACTGTTTTTACTCCTCATAACTGCCGTCGCCTTCATGGTGTTTCAGGTAAGACTGCTGCTCCTTCTCCTCATCACTGCCGTTAACTTCATGGTGTTTCAGGTAAGACTGCTGCTCCTTCTCCTAATCACTGCCGTCGCCTTCATGGTGTTTCAGGTAAGAGTGCTGGTCCTCCTCATCACTGCCGTCGCCTTCATGGTGTTTCAGGTAAGACTGCTGCTCCTTCTCCTCATCACTGCCGTCGCCTTCATGGTGTTTCAGGTAAGACTGCTGCTCCTTCTCCTCATCACTGCCGTCGCCTTCATGGTGTTTCAGGTAAGACTGCTGCTCCTCCTCATCAATGCCGTCGCCTTCATGGTGTTTCAGGTAAGACTGCTGCTCCTTCTCCTCATCACCGTCGTCGCCTTCATGGTGTTTCAGGTAAGACTGCTGCTCGTTCTCCTCATCACTGCCGTCGCCTTCATGATGTTTCAGGTAGGACTGCTGCTACTTCTCCTTATCACTGCCGTCGCCTTCATGGTGTTTCAGGTAAGAGTGCTGCTCCTCCTCATCACTGCCGTCGCCTTCATGGTGTTTCAGGTAAGACTGCTGATCCTCCTCATCAATGCCGTCGCCTTCATGGTGTTTCAGGTACGACTGCTGCTCCTTCTCCTCATCATTGCCGTCGCCTTCATGGTGTTTCAGGTAAGACTGCTGCTCCTCCTCATCACTGCCGTCGTTTTCATGGTGTTTCAGGTAAGACTGCTGCTCCTTCTCCTCATCACAGCCGTCGCCTTCATGGTGTTTCAGGTAAGACTGCTGCTCCTTCTCCTCATCACCGTCGTCGCCTTCATGGTGTTTCAGGTAAGACTGCTGCTCCTTCTACTCATCACCGTCGTCGCCTTCATGGTGTTTCAGGTAAGACTGCTGCTCCTTCTACTCATCACCGTCGTCGCCTTCATGGTGTTTCAGGTAAGACTGCTGCTCCTTCTCCTCATCACTGCCGTCGCCTTCATGGTGTTTCAGGTAAGACTGCTGCTCCTCCTCATCACTGCCATCGTTTTCATGGTGTTTCAGGTAAGACTGCTGCTCCTTCTACTCATTACCGTCGTCGCCTTCATGGTGTTTCAGGTAAGACTGCTGCTCCTTCTCCTCATCACTGCCGTTAACTTCATGGTGTTTCAGGTAAGACTGCTGCTCCTTCTCCTAATCACTGCCGTCGCCTTCATGGTGTTTCAGGTAAGAGTGCTGGTCCTCCTCATCACTGCCGTCGCCTTCATGGTGTTTCAGGTAAGACTGCTGCTCCTCCTCATCAATGCCGTCGCCTTCATGGTGTTTCAGGTAAGACTGCTGCTCCTTCTCCTCATCACTGCCGTCGCCTTCATGGTGTTTCAGGTAAGACTGTTTTTACTCCTCATAACTGCCGTCGCCTTCATGGTGTTTCAGGTAAGACTGCTGCTCCTTCTCCTCATCATTGCCGTCGCCTTCATGGTGTTTCAGGTACGACTGCTGCTCCTTCTCCTCATCACTGCCGTCGCCTTCATGGTGTTTCAGGTAAGACTGCTGCTCCTCCTCATCACTGCCGTCGCCTTCATGGTGTTTCAGGTAAGACCGCTACTCCTTCTCCTCATCACCGCCGTCGCCTTCATGGTGTTTCAGGTAAGACTGCTGCTTCTTCTCCTCATCACTGCCGTCGCCTTCATGGTTTTCCAGGTAAGACTGCTTCTCCTTCTCCTCATCATTGCCGTCGCCTTCATGGTTTTTCAAGTAAGACTGCTGCTCCTTCTCCTCATCACTGCCGTCGCCTTCATGGTGTTTCAGGTAAGACTGCTGCTCCTTCTCCTCATCACTGCCGTCGCTTTCATGGTCTTTCAGGTAAGACTGCTCCTTCTCCTCATCACTTCCTTCGCCTTCATGGTGTTTCAGGTAAGACTGCTGCTCCTTCTCCTCATCACTGCCGTCGCCTTCATGGTGTTTCAGGTAAGACTGCTGATCCTCCTCATCACTGCCGTCGCCTTCATGGTGTTTCAGCTAAGACTGCTGCTCCTTCTCCTCATCACTGCCGTCGCCTTCATGGTGTTTCAGATAAGACTGCTGCTCCTCCTCATCACTGCCGTAGCGTTCATCGTGTATCAGGTAAGACTGCTGCTCCTCCTCATCACTGCCGTCGTTTTCATGTTGTTTCAGGTAAGACTGCTGCTCATTCTCCTCATCACTGCCGTCGCCTTCACGGTGTTTCAGTTAAGACTGCTGCTCCTTCTCCTCATCACTGCCGTCGCCTTTATGGTCTTTCAGGTACGACTGCTGCTCCTTCTCCTCATCACTGCCGTCGCTTTTATGGTGTTTCAGGTACGACTGCTGCTCCTACTCGTCATCTCTGCCGTCGCCTTCATGGTGTTTCAGGTAAGACTGCTGCTCCTTCTCATTACTGCCGTCGCCTTCATGGTGTTTCAGGTACGACTGCTGCTCCTTCTCCTCATCACTGCCGTTGCCTTCATGGTGTTTCAGGTACGACTGCTGCTCCTTCTCCTCATCACTGCCGTTGCCTTCATGGTGTTTCAGGTACGACTGCTGCTCCTTCTCCTCATCACTGCCGTCGCCTTCATGGTGTTTCAGGTAAGACTGCTGCTCCTTCTCCTCATCACTGCCATCGCCTTCATGGCGTTTCAGATAAGACTGCTGCTCCTCCTCATCACTGCCGTCGTTTTCATGGTGTTTCATGTAAGACTGCTGCTCCTTCTCCTCATCATTGCCGTCGCCTTCATGGTTTTTCAAGTAAGACTGCTGCTCCTTCTCCTCATCACTGCCGTCGCCTTCATGGTGTTTCAGGTAAGACTGCTGCTCCTTCTCCTCATCACTGCCATCGCCTTCATGGCGTTTCAGATAAGACTGCTGCTCCTCCTCATCACTGCCGTCGTTTTCATGGTGTTTCATGTAAGACTGCTGCTCCTTCTCCTCATCATTGCCGTCGCCTTCATGGTTTTTCAAGTAAGACTGCTGCTCCTTCTCCTCATCACTGCCGTCGCCTTCATGGTGTTTCAGGTAAGACTGCTGCTCCTTCTCCTCATCACTGCCGTCGCTTTCATGGTGTTTCAGGTAAGACTGCTCCTTATCCTCATCACTTCCTTCGCCTTCATGGTGTTTATGGTAAGACTGCTGCTCGTTCTCCTTATCACTGCCGTTAACTTCGTGGTGTTTCAGGTAAGACTGCTGCTCCTTCTCCTCATCACTGCCGTCGCCTTCATGGTGTTTCAGGTAAGACTGCTGCTCCTCCTCATCACTGCCATCGTTTTCATGGTGTTTCAGGTAAGACTGCTGCTCCTTCTACTCATCACCGTCGTCGCCTTCATGGTGTTTCAGGTAAGACTGCTGCTCCTTCTCCTCATCACTGCCGTTGCCTTCATGGTATTTCAGGTAAGACTGCTGCTCCTTCTCCTCATCACTGCCGTCGCCTTCATGGTGTTTCAGGTAAGACTGCTCCTTCTCCTCATCACTGCCGTCGCCTTCATGGTTTTTCAGGTAAGACTGCTGCTCCTTCTCCTCATCACTGCCATCGCCTTCATGGTGTTTCAGATAAGACTGCTGCTCCTCCTCATCACTGCCGTCGTTTTCATGGTGTTTCAGGTAAGACTGCTGCTCCTTCTCCTCATCACTGCTGTCGCATTCATGGTGTTTCAGGTACGACTGCTGCTCCTTATCGCATCACTGCCGTTGCCTTCATGGTGTTTCAGGTAAGACTGCTGCTCCTTTTCCTCATCACAGCCATCGCCTTCATGGTGTTTCAGGTAAGACTGCTGCTCCTTCTACTCATCACCGTCGTTGCCTTCATGGTGTTTCAGGTAAGACTGCTGCTCGTTCTCCTCATCACTGCCGTCGCCTTCATGGTGTTTCAGGTAGGACTGCTGCTACTTCTCCTTATCACTGCCGTCGCCTTCATGGTGTTTCAGGTAAGAGTGCTGCTCCTCCTCATCACTGCCGTCGCCTTCATGGTGTTTCAGGTAAGACTGCTGATCCTCCTCATCAATGCCGTCGCCTTCATGGTGTTTCAGGTACGACTGCTGCTCCTTCTCCTCATCATTGCCGTCGCCTTCATGGTGTTTCAGGTAAGACTGCAGCTCCTCCTCATCACTGCCGTCGTTTTCATGGTGTTTCAGGTAAGACTGCTGCTCCTTCTCCTCATCACAGCCGTCGCCTTCATGGTGTTTCAGGTAAGACTGCTGCTCCTTCTCCTCATCACCGTCGTCGCCTTCATGGTGTTTCAGGTAAGACTGCTGCTCCTTCTACTCATCACCGTCGTCGCCTTCATGGTGTTTCAGGTAAGACTGCTGTTCCTTCTCCTCATCACTGCCGTTAACTTCGTGGTGTTTCAGGTAAGACTGCTGCTCCTTCTCCTCATCACTGCCGTCGCCTTCATGGTGTTTCAGGTAAGACTGCTGCTCCTCCTCATCACTGCCGTCGTTTTCATGGTGTTTCAGGTAAGACTGCTGATCCTTCTACTCATCACCGTCGTCGCCTTCATGGTGTTTCAGGTAAGACTGCTGCTCCTTCTCCTCATCACTGCCGTTAACTTCATGGTGTTTCAGGTAAGACTGCTGCTCCTTCTCCTAATCACTGCCGTCGCCTTCATGGTGTTTCAGGTAAGAGTGCTGGTCCTCCTCATCACTGCCGTCGCCTTCATGGTGTTTCAGGTAAGACTGCTGCTCCTCCTCATCAATGCCGTCGCCTTCATGGTGTTTCAGGTAAGACTGCTGCTCCTTCTCCTCATCACTGCCGTCGCCTTCATGGTGTTTCAGGTAAGACTGTTTTTACTCCTCATAACTGCCGTCGCCTTCATGGTGTTTCAGGTAAGACTGCTGCTCCTTCTCCTCATTACTGCCGTTAACTTCATGGTGTTTATGGTAAGACTGCTGCTCCTTCTCCTAATCACCGCCGTCGCCTTCATGGTGTTTCAGGTAAGAGTGCTGGTCCTCCTCATCACTGCCGTCGCCTTCATGGTGTTTCAGGTAAGACTGCTGCTCCTCCTCATCAATGCCGTCGCCTTCATGATGTTTCAGGTAAGACTGCTGCTCCTTCTCCTCATCACTGCCGTCGCCTTCATGGTGTTTCAGGTAAGACTGCTGCTCCTCCTCATCAATGCCGTCGCCTTCATGGTGTTTCAGGTAAGACTGCTGCTCCTTCTCCTCATCACCGTCGTCGCCTTCATGGTGTTTCAGGTAAGACTGCTGCTCGTTCTCCTCATCACTGCCGTCGCCTTCATGGTGTTTCAGGTAGGACTGCTGCTACTTCTCCTTATCACTGCCGTCGCCTTCATGGTGTTTCAGGTAAGAGTGCTGCTCCTCCTCATCACTGCCGTCGCCTTCATGGTGTTTCAGGTAAGACTGCTGATCCTCCTCATCAATGCCGTCGCCTTCATGGTGTTTCAGGTACGACTGCTGCTCCTTCTCCTCATCATTGCCGTCGCCTTCATGGTGTTTCAGGTAAGACTGCTGCTCCTCCTCATCACTGCCGTCGTTTTCATGGTGTTTCAGGTAAGACTGCTGCTCCTTCTCCTCATCACAGCCGTCGCCTTCATGGTGTTTCAGGTAAGACTGCTGCTCCTCCTCATCAATGCCGTCGCCTTCATGGTGTTTCAGGTAAGACTGCTGCTCCTTCTCCTCATCACTGCCGTCGCCTTCATGGTGTTTCAGGTAAGACTGTTTTTACTCCTCATAACTGCCGTCGCCTTCATGGTGTTTCAGGTAAGACTGCTGCTCCTTCTCCTCATCACTGCCGTTAACTTCATGGTGTTTCAGGTAAGACTGCTGCTCCTTCTCCTAATCACTGCCGTCGCCTTCATGGTGTTTCAGGTAAGAGTGCTGGTCCTCCTCATCACTGCCGTCGCCTTCATGGTGTTTCAGGTAAGACTGCTGCTCCTTCTCCTCATCACTGCCGTCGCCTTCATGGTGTTTCAGGTAAGACTGCTGCTCCTTCTCCTCATCACTGCCGTCGCCTTCATGGTGTTTCAGGTAAGACTGCTGCTCCTCCTCATCAATGCCGTCGCCTTCATGGTGTTTCAGGTAAGACTGCTGCTCCTTCTCCTCATCACCGTCGTCGCCTTCATGGTGTTTCAGGTAAGACTGCTGCTCGTTCTCCTCATCACTGCCGTCGCCTTCATGATGTTTCAGGTAGGACTGCTGCTACTTCTCCTTATCACTGCCGTCGCCTTCATGGTGTTTCAGGTAAGAGTGCTGCTCCTCCTCATCACTGCCGTCGCCTTCATGGTGTTTCAGGTAAGACTGCTGATCCTCCTCATCAATGCCGTCGCCTTCATGGTGTTTCAGGTACGACTGCTGCTCCTTCTCCTCATCATTGCCGTCGCCTTCATGGTGTTTCAGGTAAGACTGCTGCTCCTCCTCATCACTGCCGTCGTTTTCATGGTGTTTCAGGTAAGACTGCTGCTCCTTCTCCTCATCACAGCCGTCGCCTTCATGGTGTTTCAGGTAAGACTGCTGCTCCTTCTCCTCATCACCGTCGTCGCCTTCATGGTGTTTCAGGTAAGACTGCTGCTCCTTCTACTCATCACCGTCGTCGCCTTCATGGTGTTTCAGGTAAGACTGCTGCTCCTTCTACTCATCACCGTCGTCGCCTTCATGGTGTTTCAGGTAAGACTGCTGCTCCTTCTCCTCATCACTGCCGTCGCCTTCATGGTGTTTCAGGTAAGACTGCTGCTCCTCCTCATCACTGCCATCGTTTTCATGGTGTTTCAGGTAAGACTGCTGCTCCTTCTACTCATTACCGTCGTCGCCTTCATGGTGTTTCAGGTAAGACTGCTGCTCCTTCTCCTCATCACTGCCGTTAACTTCATGGTGTTTCAGGTAAGACTGCTGCTCCTTCTCCTAATCACTGCCGTCGCCTTCATGGTGTTTCAGGTAAGAGTGCTGGTCCTCCTCATCACTGCCGTCGCCTTCATGGTGTTTCAGGTAAGACTGCTGCTCCTCCTCATCAATGCCGTCGCCTTCATGGTGTTTCAGGTAAGACTGCTGCTCCTTCTCCTCATCACTGCCGTCGCCTTCATGGTGTTTCAGGTAAGACTGTTTTTACTCCTCATAACTGCCGTCGCCTTCATGGTGTTTCAGGTAAGACTGCTGCTCCTTCTCCTCATCATTGCCGTCGCCTTCATGGTGTTTCAGGTACGACTGCTGCTCCTTCTCCTCATCACTGCCGTCGCCTTCATGGTGTTTCAGGTAAGACTGCTGCTCCTCCTCATCACTGCCGTCGCCTTCATGGTGTTTCAGGTAAGACCGCTACTCCTTCTCCTCATCACCGCCGTCGCCTTCATGGTGTTTCAGGTAAGACTGCTGCTTCTTCTCCTCATCACTGCCGTCGCCTTCATGGTTTTCCAGGTAAGACTGCTTCTCCTTCTCCTCATCATTGCCGTCGCCTTCATGGTTTTTCAAGTAAGACTGCTGCTCCTTCTCCTCATCACTGCCGTCGCCTTCATGGTGTTTCAGGTAAGACTGCTGCTCCTTCTCCTCATCACTGCCGTCGCTTTCATGGTCTTTCAGGTAAGACTGCTCCTTCTCCTCATCACTTCCTTCGCCTTCATGGTGTTTCAGGTAAGACTGCTGCTCCTTCTCCTCATCACTGCCGTCGCCTTCATGGTGTTTCAGGTAAGACTGCTGATCCTCCTCATCACTGCCGTCGCCTTCATGGTGTTTCAGCTAAGACTGCTGCTCCTTCTCCTCATCACTGCCGTCGCCTTCATGGTGTTTCAGATAAGACTGCTGCTCCTCCTCATCACTGCCGTAGCGTTCATCGTGTTTCAGGTAAGACTGCTGCTCCTCCTCATCACTGCCGTCGTTTTCATGTTGTTTCAGGTAAGACTGCTGCTCATTCTCCTCATCACTGCCGTCGCCTTCACGGTGTTTCAGTTAAGACTGCTGCTCCTTCTCCTCATCACTGCCGTCGCCTTTATGGTCTTTCAGGTACGACTGCTGCTCCTTCTCCTCATCACTGCCGTCGCTTTTATGGTGTTTCAGGTACGACTGCTGCTCCTACTCGTCATCTCTGCCGTCGCCTTCATGGTGTTTCAGGTAAGACTGCTGCTCCTTCTCATTACTGCCGTCGCCTTCATGGTGTTTCAGGTACGACTGCTGCTCCTTCTCCTCATCACTGCCGTTGCCTTCATGGTGTTTCAGGTACGACTGCTGCTCCTTCTCCTCATCACTGCCGTTGCCTTCATGGTGTTTCAGGTACGACTGCTGCTCCTTCTCCTCATCACTGCCGTCGCCTTCATGGTGTTTCAGGTAAGACTGCTGCTCCTTCTCCTCATCACTGCCATCGCCTTCATGGCGTTTCAGATAAGACTGCTGCTCCTCCTCATCACTGCCGTCGTTTTCATGGTGTTTCATGTAAGACTGCTGCTCCTTCTCCTCATCATTGCCGTCGCCTTCATGGTTTTTCAAGTAAGACTGCTGCTCCTTCTCCTCATCACTGCCGTCGCCTTCATGGTGTTTCAGGTAAGACTGCTGCTCCTTCTCCTCATCACTGCCGTCGCTTTCATGGTGTTTCAGGTAAGACTGCTCCTTATCCTCATCACTTCCTTCGCCTTCATGGTGTTTATGGTAAGACTGCTGCTCGTTCTCCTCATCACCGTCGTCGCCTTCATGGTGTTTCAGGTAAGACTGCTGTTCCTTCTCCTTATCACTGCCGTTAACTTCGTGGTGTTTCAGGTAAGACTGCTGCTCCTTCTCCTCATCACTGCCGTCGCCTTCATGGTGTTTCAGGTAAGACTGCTGCTCCTCCTCATCACTGCCATCGTTTTCATGGTGTTTCAGGTAAGACTGCTGCTCCTTCTACTCATCACCGTCGTCGCCTTCATGGTGTTTCAGGTAAGACTGCTGCTCCTTCTCCTCATCACTGCCGTTAACTTCATGGTGTTTCAGGTAAGACTGCTGCTCCTTCTCCTAATCACTGCCGTCGCCTTCATGGTGTATCAGGTAAGACCGCTACTCCTTCTTCTCATCACCGCCGTTGCCTTCATGGTGTTTCAGGTAAGACTACTTCTCTTTCTCCTCATCACTGCCGTCGCCTTCACGGTGTTTCAGGTAAGACTGCTGCTCTTTCTCCTCATCACTGCCGTCGCCTTCATGGTGTTTCAGGTAAGACTGCTGATCCTCCTCATCAATGCCGTCGCCTTCATGGTGTTTCAGGTACGACTGCTGCTCCTTCTCCTCATCATTGCCGTCGCCTTCATGGTGTTTCAGGTAAGACTGCTGCTCCTCCTCATCACTGCCGTCGTTTTCATGGTGTTTCAGGTAAGACTGCTGCTCCTTCTCCTCATCACAGCCGTCGCCTTCATGGTGTTTCAGGTAAGACTGCTGCTCCTTCTCCTCATCACCGTCGTCGCCTTCATGGTGTTTCAGGTAAGACTGCTGCTCCTTCTACTCATCACCGTCGTCGCCTTCATGGTGTTTCAGGTAAGACTGCTGCTCCTTCTACTCATCACCGTCGTCGCCTTCATGGTGTTTCAGGTAAGACTGCTGCTCCTTCTCCTCATCACTGCCGTCGCCTTCATGGTGTTTCAGGTAAGACTGCTGCTCCTCCTCATCACTGCCATCGTTTTCATGGTGTTTCAGGTAAGACTGCTGCTCCTTCTACTCATTACCGTCGTCGCCTTCATGGTGTTTCAGGTAAGACTGCTGCTCCTTCTCCTCATCACTGCCGTTAACTTCATGGTGTTTCAGGTAAGACTGCTGCTCCTTCTCCTAATCACTGCCGTCGCCTTCATGGTGTTTCAGGTAAGAGTGCTGGTCCTCCTCATCACTGCCGTCGCCTTCATGGTGTTTCAGGTAAGACTGCTGCTCCTCCTCATCAATGCCGTCGCCTTCATGGTGTTTCAGGTAAGACTGCTGCTCCTTCTCCTCATCACTGCCGTCGCCTTCATGGTGTTTCAGGTAAGACTGTTTTTACTCCTCATAACTGCCGTCGCCTTCATGGTGTTTCAGGTAAGACTGCTGCTCCTTCTCCTCATCATTGCCGTCGCCTTCATGGTGTTTCAGGTACGACTGCTGCTCCTTCTCCTCATCACTGCCGTCGCCTTCATGGTGTTTCAGGTAAGACTGCTGCTCCTCCTCATCACTGCCGTCGCCTTCATGGTGTTTCAGGTAAGACCGCTACTCCTTCTCCTCATCACCGCCGTCGCCTTCATGGTGTTTCAGGTAAGACTGCTGCTTCTTCTCCTCATCACTGCCGTCGCCTTCATGGTTTTCCAGGTAAGACTGCTTCTCCTTCTCCTCATCATTGCCGTCGCCTTCATGGTTTTTCAAGTAAGACTGCTGCTCCTTCTCCTCATCACTGCCGTCGCCTTCATGGTGTTTCAGGTAAGACTGCTGCTCCTTCTCCTCATCACTGCCGTCGCTTTCATGGTCTTTCAGGTAAGACTGCTCCTTCTCCTCATCACTTCCTTCGCCTTCATGGTGTTTCAGGTAAGACTGCTGCTCCTTCTCCTCATCACTGCCGTCGCCTTCATGGTGTTTCAGGTAAGACTGCTGATCCTCCTCATCACTGCCGTCGCCTTCATGGTGTTTCAGCTAAGACTGCTGCTCCTTCTCCTCATCACTGCCGTCGCCTTCATGGTGTTTCAGATAAGACTGCTGCTCCTCCTCATCACTGCCGTAGCGTTCATCGTGTTTCAGGTAAGACTGCTGCTCCTCCTCATCACTGCCGTCGTTTTCATGTTGTTTCAGGTAAGACTGCTGCTCATTCTCCTCATCACTGCCGTCGCCTTCACGGTGTTTCAGTTAAGACTGCTGCTCCTTCTCCTCATCACTGCCGTCGCCTTTATGGTCTTTCAGGTACGACTGCTGCTCCTTCTCCTCATCACTGCCGTCGCTTTTATGGTGTTTCAGGTACGACTGCTGCTCCTACTCGTCATCTCTGCCGTCGCCTTCATGGTGTTTCAGGTAAGACTGCTGCTCCTTCTCATTACTGCCGTCGCCTTCATGGTGTTTCAGGTACGACTGCTGCTCCTTCTCCTCATCACTGCCGTTGCCTTCATGGTGTTTCAGGTACGACTGCTGCTCCTTCTCCTCATCACTGCCGTTGCCTTCATGGTGTTTCAGGTACGACTGCTGCTCCTTCTCCTCATCACTGCCGTCGCCTTCATGGTGTTTCAGGTAAGACTGCTGCTCCTTCTCCTCATCACTGCCATCGCCTTCATGGCGTTTCAGATAAGACTGCTGCTCCTCCTCATCACTGCCGTCGTTTTCATGGTGTTTCATGTAAGACTGCTGCTCCTTCTCCTCATCATTGCCGTCGCCTTCATGGTTTTTCAAGTAAGACTGCTGCTCCTTCTCCTCATCACTGCCGTCGCCTTCATGGTGTTTCAGGTAAGACTGCTGCTCCTTCTCCTCATCACTGCCGTCGCTTTCATGGTGTTTCAGGTAAGACTGCTCCTTATCCTCATCACTTCCTTCGCCTTCATGGTGTTTATGGTAAGACTGCTGCTCGTTCTCCTCATCACCGTCGTCGCCTTCATGGTGTTTCAGGTAAGACTGCTGTTCCTTCTCCTTATCACTGCCGTTAACTTCGTGGTGTTTCAGGTAAGACTGCTGCTCCTTCTCCTCATCACTGCCGTCGCCTTCATGGTGTTTCAGGTAAGACTGCTGCTCCTCCTCATCACTGCCATCGTTTTCATGGTGTTTCAGGTAAGACTGCTGCTCCTTCTACTCATCACCGTCGTCGCCTTCATGGTGTTTCAGGTAAGACTGCTGCTCCTTCTCCTCATCACTGCCGTTAACTTCATGGTGTTTCAGGTAAGACTGCTGCTCCTTCTCCTAATCACTGCCGTCGCCTTCATGGTGTATCAGGTAAGACCGCTACTCCTTCTTCTCATCACCGCCGTTGCCTTCATGGTGTTTCAGGTAAGACTACTTCTCTTTCTCCTCATCACTGCCGTCGCCTTCACGGTGTTTCAGGTAAGACTGCTGCTCTTTCTCCTCATCACTGCCGTCGCCTTCATGGTGTTTCAGATAAGACTGCTGCTCCTTCTCCTCATCACTGCCGTCGCCTTCATGGAGTTTAAGGTAAGACTGCTGCTCCTTCTCCTCATAACTGCCGTCGCCTTCATGGTGTTTCAGGTAAGACTGCTGCTCCTTCTCCTCATCACTGCCGTCACCTTCATGATGTTTCAGGTAAGACTGCTCCTTCTCCTCATCACTGCTGTCACCTTCATGGTTTTTCAGGTAAGACTGCTGCTCCTTTTCCTCATCACTACCGTCGCCTTCATGGTGTCTCAGGTACGACTGCTGCTCCTTCTCCTCATCACTGCCGTCGCCTTCATGGTGTTTCAGGTAAGACTGCTGCTCCTCCTCATCACTGCCGTCGCCTTCATGGTGTTTCAGGTAAGACTTCTGCTCCTTCTCCTCATCACTGCCGTCGCCTTCATGGTGTTTCAGATAAGACTGCTGCTCCTCCTCATCACTGCCGTAGCGTTCATCGTGTTTCAGATAAGACTGCTGGTCCTCCTCTTCACTGCCGTCGCCTTCATGGTGTTTCAGGTACGACTGCTGCTCCTTCTCCTCATCACTGCCGTCGCCTTCATGGTGTTTCAGGTAAGACTGCTGCTCCTCCTAATCACTGCCGTCGCCTTCATGGTATTTCAGGTACGACTGCTGCTCCGTCTCCTCATCACAGCCGTTTTCTTCATGGTGTTTCAGGTAAGACTGCTGCTCCTTCTCCTCATCACTGCCGTCGCCTTCATGGTGTTTCAGATAAGACTGCTGCTCCTCCTCATCACTGACGTAGCCTTCATCGTGTTTCAGGTAAGACTGCTGCTCCTCCTCATCACTGTAGTCGTTTTCATGGTGTTTCAGGTAAGACTGCTGCTCCTTCTCCTAATCACTGCCGTCGCCTTCATCGTGTTTCAGGTAAGACTGCTGCTCCTTCTCCTCATCACTGCCGTCGTTTTCATGGTGTTTCAGATAAGACTGTTTTTACGCCTCATCACTGCCAACGCCTTCATGGTGTTTCAGGTAAGACTGCTCCTTCTCCTCATCACTGCCGTCGCCTTCATGGTTTTTCAGGTAAGACTGCTCCTTCTCCTCATCACTGCCGTCGCCTTCATGGTTTTTCAGGTAAGACTGCTGCTCCTTCTCCTCATCACTGCCGTCGCCTTCATGGTGTTTCAGGTACGTATGCTGCTCTTTCTGCTCATCACTGCCGTCGCCTTCATGGTGTTTCAGGTAAGACTGCTGCTCCTCCTCATCACTGCCGTCGCCTTTATGGTGCTTCAGGTAAGACTGCTGCTCCTTCTCCTCATCACTGCCGTCGCCTTCATGGTGTTTCAGATAAGACTGCTGCTCCTCCTCATCACTGCCATCGCCTTCATGGTGTTTCAGGTAAGACTGCTGCTCCTCCTCATGACTGCCGTTGATTTCATGGTGTTTCAGGTAAGACTGCTGCTCCTTCCCCTCATCACTGCCGTCGCCTTCATAGTGTTTCAGGTAAGACTGCTGCTCCTCCTCCTCATCACTGCCGTCGCCTTTATGGTGCTTCAGGTAAGACTGCTGCTCCTTCTCCTCATCATTGCCGTCGCCTTCATGGTTTTTCAAGTAAGACTGCTGCTCCTTCTCCTCATCACTGCCGTCGCCTTCATGGTGTTTCAGGTAAGACTGCTGCTCCTTCTCCTCATCACTGCCGTCGCTTTCATGGTGTTTCAGGTAAGACTGCTCCTTATCCTCATCACTTCCTTCGCCTTCATGGTGTTTATGGTAAGACTGCTGCTCGTTCTCCTCATCACCGTCGTCGCCTTCATGGTGTTTCAGGTAAGACTGCTGTTCCTTCTCCTTATCACTGCCGTTAACTTCGTGGTGTTTCAGGTAAGACTGCTGCTCCTTCTCCTCATCACTGCCGTCGCCTTCATGGTGTTTCAGGTAAGACTGCTGCTCCTCCTCATCACTGCCATCGTTTTCATGGTGTTTCAGGTAAGACTGCTGCTCCTTCTACTCATCACCGTCGTCGCCTTCATGGTGTTTCAGGTAAGACTGCTGCTCCTTCTCCTCATCACTGCCGTTAACTTCATGGTGTTTCAGGTAAGACTGCTGCTCCTTCTCCTAATCACTGCCGTCGCCTTCATGGTGTATCAGGTAAGACCGCTACTCCTTCTTCTCATCACCGCCGTTGCCTTCATGGTGTTTCAGGTAAGACTACTTCTCTTTCTCCTCATCACTGCCGTCGCCTTCACGGTGTTTCAGGTAAGACTGCTGCTCTTTCTCCTCATCACTGCCGTCGCCTTCATGGTGTTTCAGATAAGACTGCTGCTCCTTCTCCTCATCACTGCCGTCGCCTTCATGGAGTTTAAGGTAAGACTGCTGCTCCTTCTCCTCATAACTGCCGTCGCCTTCATGGTGTTTCAGGTAAGACTGCTGCTCCTTCTCCTCATCACTGCCGTCACCTTCATGATGTTTCAGGTAAGACTGCTCCTTCTCCTCATCACTGCTGTCACCTTCATGGTTTTTCAGGTAAGACTGCTGCTCCTTTTCCTCATCACTACCGTCGCCTTCATGGTGTCTCAGGTACGACTGCTGCTCCTTCTCCTCATCACTGCCGTCGCCTTCATGGTGTTTCAGGTAAGACTGCTGCTCCTCCTCATCACTGCCGTCGCCTTCATGGTGTTTCAGGTAAGACTTCTGCTCCTTCTCCTCATCACTGCCGTCGCCTTCATGGTGTTTCAGATAAGACTGCTGCTCCTCCTCATCACTGCCGTAGCGTTCATCGTGTTTCAGATAAGACTGCTGGTCCTCCTCTTCACTGCCGTCGCCTTCATGGTGTTTCAGGTACGACTGCTGCTCCTTCTCCTCATCACTGCCGTCGCCTTCATGGTGTTTCAGGTAAGACTGCTGCTCCTCCTAATCACTGCCGTCGCCTTCATGGTATTTCAGGTACGACTGCTGCTCCGTCTCCTCATCACAGCCGTTTTCTTCATGGTGTTTCAGGTAAGACTGCTGCTCCTTCTCCTCATCACTGCCGTCGCCTTCATGGTGTTTCAGATAAGACTGCTGCTCCTCCTCATCACTGACGTAGCCTTCATCGTGTTTCAGGTAAGACTGCTGCTCCTCCTCATCACTGTAGTCGTTTTCATGGTGTTTCAGGTAAGACTGCTGCTCCTTCTCCTAATCACTGCCGTCGCCTTCATCGTGTTTCAGGTAAGACTGCTGCTCCTTCTCCTCATCACTGCCGTCGTTTTCATGGTGTTTCAGATAAGACTGTTTTTACGCCTCATCACTGCCAACGCCTTCATGGTGTTTCAGGTAAGACTGCTCCTTCTCCTCATCACTGCCGTCGCCTTCATGGTTTTTCAGGTAAGACTGCTCCTTCTCCTCATCACTGCCGTCGCCTTCATGGTTTTTCAGGTAAGACTGCTGCTCCTTCTCCTCATCACTGCCGTCGCCTTCATGGTGTTTCAGGTACGTATGCTGCTCTTTCTGCTCATCACTGCCGTCGCCTTCATGGTGTTTCAGGTAAGACTGCTGCTCCTCCTCATCACTGCCGTCGCCTTTATGGTGCTTCAGGTAAGACTGCTGCTCCTTCTCCTCATCACTGCCGTCGCCTTCATGGTGTTTCAGATAAGACTGCTGCTCCTCCTCATCACTGCCATCGCCTTCATGGTGTTTCAGGTAAGACTGCTGCTCCTCCTCATGACTGCCGTTGATTTCATGGTGTTTCAGGTAAGACTGCTGCTCCTTCCCCTCATCACTGCCGTCGCCTTCATAGTGTTTCAGGTAAGACTGCTGCTCCTCCTCCTCATCACTGCCGTCGCCTTTATGGTGCTTCAGGTAAGACTGCTGCTCCTTCTCCTCATCACTGCCGTCGCCTTCATGGTGTTTCAGATAAGACTGCTGCTCCTCCTCATCACTGCCATCGCCTTCATGGTGTTTCAGGTAAGACTGCTGCTCCTCCTCATGACTGCCGTTGATTTCATGGTGTTTCAGGTAAGACTGCTGCTCCTTCCCCTCATCACTGCCGTCGCCTTCATGGTGTTTCAGGTAAGACTGCTGCTCCTTCTCCTCATCACTGCCGTCGTCTTCATGTTGTTTCAGGTAAGACTGCTGCTGCTTCTCCTAATCACTGCCGTCGCCTTCATGGTGTTTCAGGTAAGAGTGCTCCTCCTCCTCATCACTGCCGTCACCTTCATGGTATTTCAGGTAAGACTGCTGCTCCTCCTCATCAGTGCCGTCGCCTTCATGGTGTTTCAGGTAAGACTGCTGCTCCTTCTCCTCATCACTGCCCTCGCCTTCATGGTGTTTCAGGTCAGACTGTTTTTACTCCTCTTCACTGCCGTCGCCTTCATGGTGTTTCAGGTAAGACTGCTGCTCCTTCTCCTCATCACTGCCGTCGCCTTCATGGTGTTTCAGGTACGACTGCTGCTCCTTCTCCTCATCACTGCCGTCGCCTTCATGGTGTTTCAGGTAAGATTGCTGCTCCTCCTCATCACTGCCGTCGCCCTCATGGTGTTTCAGGTACGACTGCTGCTCCTTCTCCTCATCACTGCCGTCGCCTTCATGATGTTTCAGGTAAGACTGCTGCTCCTTCTCCTCATCACTGCCGTCGCATTCATGGTGTATCAGGTAAGACTGCTGCTCCTTCTCCTCATCAATGCCGTCGCCTTCACCGTGTTTCAGGTAAGACTGCTGCTCCTTCTCCTCATCACTGCCGTCGCCTTCATGGTGTTTCATGTAAGACTGCTGCTCCTCCTCATCGCTGACCTCGCCTTCATGGTGTTTCAGGTAAGACTGCTGCTCCTCCTCATCGCTGCCCTCGCCTTCATGGTGTTTCAGGTAAGACTGCTGCTCCTCCTCATCGCTGCCCTCGCCTTCATGGTGTTTCAGGTAAGACTGCTGCTCCTCCTCATCGCTGCCGTCGCCTCCTTGGTGTTTCAGGTAAGACTGCTGCTACTCCTCGTCACTGCCGTCACCTTCATGGTGTTTCAGGTAAGACTGCTGCTCCTTCTCCTCATCACTGCCGTCGCCTTCATCGTGTTTCATGTAAGACTGCTGCTCCTCTTCATCGCTGCTGTCGCCTTCATGGTGTTTCAGGTAAGACTGCTCCTTCTTTTCAATACTGCCGTCGCCTTCATGGTGTTTCAGGTAAGACTGCTCCTTCTTTTCAACACTGCCGTCGCCTTCATGGTGTTTCAGGTAAGACTGCTGCTCCTTCTCCTCATCACTGCCGTCGCCTTCATGGTGTTTCAGGTAAGACTGCTTCTCCTCCTCATCACTGCCGTCGCCTTCATGGTGTTTCAGGTAAGACTGCTCCTTCTCCTCATCACTGCCGTCGCCTTCATGATGTTTCAGGTAAGAGTGCTGGTCCTCCTCATCACTGCCGTCGCCTTCATGGTGTTTCATGTAAGACTGCTGCTCCTCCTCATCGCTGCCGTCGCCTTCATGGTGTTTCAGGTAAGACTGCTGCTCCTCCTCATCGCTGCCGTCGCCTTCATGGTGTTTCAGGTAAGACTGCTCCTCCTTCTCCTCGTCACTGCCGTCGCCTTCATGGTGTTTCAGGTAAGACTGCTCCTTCTTTTCAACACTGCCGTCGCCTTCATGGTGTTTCAGGTAAGACTGCTGCTCCTTCTCCTCATCACTGCCGTCGCCTTCATGGTGTTTCAGGTAAGACTGCTGCTCCTCCTCATCACTGCCGTCGCCTTCATGGTGTTTCAGGTAAGACTGCTCCTTCTTTTCAACACTGCCGTTGCCTTCATGGTGTTTCAGGTAAGACTGCTCCTTCTTTTCAACACTGCTGTCGCCTTCATGGTGTTTCAGGTACGACTGCATCTCCTTCTCCTCATCACTGCCGTCGCCTTCATCGTGTTTCAGGTAAGACTGCTGCTCCTCCTCATCACTGCCGTCGCCTTCATGGTTTTTCAGGTAAGACTGCTGCTCCTCCTCATCAATGCCGTCGCCTTCATGGTGTTTCAGGTAAGACTGCTGATCCTTGTCCTCATCACTGCCGTCTTCTTCATGGTGTTTCAGGTAAGACTGCTGCTCCTTCTCCTCATCACTGCCGTCGCCTTCATGGTGTTTCAGGTAAGACTGCTGCTCCTTCTCCTCATCACTGCCACCGCCTTCATGGTGTTTCAGGTACGACTGCTGCTCCTTCTCCTCATCACCGCCGTCGCCTTCGTGGTGTTTCAGGTAAGACTGCTGCTACTCTTCATCACGGCCGTCGCCTTCATAGTGTTTCAGGTACGACTGCTGCTCCTTCTCCTCATCACTGCCGTCGCCTTCATGGTGTTTCAGATAAGACTGCTGCTCCTCCTCATCACTGACGTAGCCTTCATCGTGTTTCAGGTAAGACTGCTGCTCCTCCTCATCACTGCAGTCGTTTTCATGGTATTTCAGGTAAGACTGCTGCTCCTCCTCATCACTGCCGTCGCCTTCATGGTGTTTCATGTAAGACTGCTGCTCCTCCTCATCGCTGCCGTCACCTTCATGGTGTTTCAGGTAAGACTGCTGCTCCTCCTCATCACTGCGGTCGCCTCCTTGGTGTTTCAGGTAAGACTGCTGCTACTCCTCGTCACTGCTGTCGCCTTAATGGTGTTTCAGGTAAGACTGTTGCTCCTTCTCCTCATCACTGCCGTCGCCTTCATGGTGTTTCAGGTAAGACTGCTCCTTCTTTTCAACACTGCCGTCGCCTTCATGGTGTTTCAGGTAAGACTTCTGCTCCTTCTCCTCATCACTGCCGTCGCCTTCATGGTGTTTCAGGTAAGACTGCTGCTCCTCCTCATCAATGCCGTCGCCTTCATGGTGTTTCAGGTAAGACTGCTGCTCCTTCTCCTCATCACTGCCGTCGCCTTCATGGTGTTTCAGGTGAGACTGTTTTTACTCCTCATCACTGCCGTCACCTCATGGTGTTTCAGGTAAGACTACTGCTCCTTCTCCTCATCATTGCCGTCTCCTTCATGGTGTTTCAGGTACGACTGCTGCTCTTGCTCCTTATCACTGCCGTCGCCTTCATGGTGTTTCAGGTAAGACTGCTGCTCCTCCTCTTCACTGCCGTCGCCTTCATGGTGTATCAGGTAAGACCGCTACTCCTTCTTCTCATCACCGCCGTTGCCTTCATGGTGTTTCAGGTAAGACTGCTGCTCTTTCTCCTCATCACTGCCGTCGCCTTCACGGTGTTTCAGGTAAGACTGCTGCTCTTTCTCCTGTTCAATGCCGTCGCCTTCATGGTGTTTCAGGTAAGACTGCTGCTCCTTCTCCTCATCATTAACATCGCTTTCATGGTTTTTCAAGTAAGATTGCTGCTCCTTCTCCTCATCACTGCCGTCGCCTTCATGGTGTTTCAGATAAGACTGCTGCTCCTTCTCCTCATCACTGCCGTCGCCTTCATGGTGTTTAAGGTAAGACTGCTCCTTCTCCTCATCACTTCCGTCGCCTTCATGGTGTTTCACGTAAGACTGCTGCTCCTTTTCCTCATCACTGCCGTCGCCATCATGGTGTTTCAGGTAAGACTGCTGCTCCTTCTCCTCATAACTGCCATCGCCTTCATGGTGTTTCAGGTAAGACTGCTGCTCCTTCTCCTCATCACTGCCGTCACCTTCATGATGTTTCAGGTAAGACTGCTCCTTCTCCTCATCACTGCTGTCACCTTCATGGTTTTTCAGGTAAGACTGCTGCTCCTTTTCCTCATCACTACCGTCGCCTTCATGGTGTTTCAGATAAGACTGCTGCTCCTCCTCATCACTGCCGTAGCGTTCATCGTGTTTCAGGTAAGACTGCTGGTCCTCCTCATCAATGCCGTCGCCTTCATGGTGTTTCAGGTACGACTGCTGCTCCTTCTCCTCATCACTGCCGTCGCCTTCGTGGTGTTTCAGGTAAGACTGCTGCTCCTCCTCATCACTGCCGTCGCCTTCATGGTATTTCAGGTACGACTGCTGCTCCTTCTCCTCATCACTGCCGTCGCCTTCATGGTGTTTCAGGTAAGACTGCTGCTCCTTCTCCTCATCACTGCCGTCGCCTTCATGGTGTTTCAGATAAGACTGCTGCTCCTCCTCATCACTGACGTAGCCTTCATCATGTTTCAGGTAAGACTGCTGCTCCTTCTCTTCATCACTGCCGTCGCCTTCATGGTGTTTCATGTAAGACTGCTGCTCCTCCTCATCGCTGCGGTCGCCTTCATGGTGTTTCAAGTAAGACTGCTGCTCCTCCTCATCACTGCCGTCGCCTCCTTGGTGTTTCAGGTAAGACTGCTGCTACTCCTCGTCACTGCCGTCGCCTTCATGGTGTTTCAGGTAAGACTGTTGCTCCTTCTCCTCATCACTGCCGTCGCCTTCATGGTGTTTCAGGTAAGACTGCTCCTTCTTTTCAAACACTGCCTTCGCCTTCATGGTGTTTCAGGTAAGACTGCTGCTCCTTCTCCTTATCACTGCCGTCGCCTTCATGGTGTTTCAGGTAAGAGTGCTTATCCTCCTCATCACTGCCGTCGCCTTCATGGTGTTTCAGGTAAGACTGCTGCTCCTCCTAATCAATACTGTCGCCTTCATGGTGTTTCAGGTAAGACTGCTGCTCCTTCTCCTCATCACTGCCGTCGCCTTCATGGTGTTTCAGGTTAGACTGTTTTTACTCCTCATCACTGCCGTCGCCTCCTTGGTGTTTCAGGTAAGACTGCTGCTACTCCTCGTCACTGCTGTCGCCTTAATGGTGTTTCAGGTAAGACTGTTGCTCCTTCTCCTCATCACTGCCGTCGCCTTCATGGTGTTTCAGGTAAGACTGCTCCTTCTTTTCAACACTGCCGTCGCCTTCATGGTGTTTCAGGTAAGACTGCTGCTCCTTCTCCTCATCACTGCCGTCGCCTTCATGGTGTTTCAGGTGAGACTGTTTTTACTCCTCATCACTGCCGTCACCTCATGGTGTTTCAGGTAAGACTACTGCTCCTTCTCCTCATCATTGCCGTCTCCTTCATTGTGTTTCAGGTACGACTGCTGCTCTTGCTCCTTATCACTGCCGTCGCCTTCATGGTGTTTCAGGTAAGACTGCTGCTCCTCCTCTTCACTGCCGTCGCCTTCATGGTGTATCAGGTAAGACCGCTACTCCTTCTTCTCATCACCGCCGTTGCCTTCATGGTGTTTCAGGTAAGACTGCTGCTCTTTCTCCTCATCACTGCCGTCGCCTTCACGGTGTTTCAGGTAAGACTGCTGCTCTTTCTCCTGTTCACTGCCGTCGCCTTCATGGTGTTTCAGGTAAGACTGCTGCTCCTTCTCCTCATCATTAACATCGCTTTCATGGTTTTTCAAGTAAGATTGCTGCTCCTTCTCCTCATCACTGCCGTCGCCTTCATGGTGTTTCAGATAAGACTGCTGCTCCTTCTCCTCATCACTGCCGTCGCCTTCATGGTGTTTAAGGTAAGACTGCTCCTTCTCCTCATCACTTCCGTCGCCTTCATGGTGTTTCAGGTAAGACTGCTGCTCCTTTTCCTCATCACTGCCGTCGCCATCATGGTATTTCAGGTAAGACTGCTGCTCCTTCTCCTCATAACTGCCATCGCCTTCATGGTGTTTCAGGTAAGACTGCTGCTCCTTCTCCTCATCACTGCCGTCACCTTCATGATGTTTCAGGTAAGACTGCTCCTTCTCCTCATCACTGCTGTCACCTTCATGGTTTTTCAGGTAAGACTGCTGCTCCTTTTCCTCATCACTACCGTCGCCTTCATGGTGTTTCAGATAAGACTGCTGCTCCTCCTCATCACTGCCGTAGCGTTCATCGTGTTTCAGGTAAGACTGCTGGTCCTCCTCATCAATGCCGTCGCCTTCATGGTGTTTCAGGTACGACTGCTGCTCCTTCTCCTCATCACTGCCGTCGCCTTCGTGGTGTTTCAGGTAAGACTGCTGCTCCTCCTCATCACTGCCGTCGCCTTCATGGTATTTCAGGTACGACTGCTGCTCCTTCTCCTCATCACTGCCGTCGCCTTCATGGTGTTTCAGGTAAGACTGCTGCTCCTTCTCCTCATCACTGCCGTCGCCTTCATGGTGTTTCAGATAAGACTGCTGCTCCTCCTCATCACTGACGTAGCCTTCATCATGTTTCAGGTAAGACTGCTGCTCCTCCTCATCACTGCAGTCATTTTCATGGTGTTTCAGGTAAGACTGCTGCTCCTTCTCTTCATCACTGCCGTCGCCTTCATGGTGTTTCATGTAAGACTGCTGCTCCTCCTCATCGCTGCCGTCGCCTCCTTGGTGTTTCAGGTAAGACTGCTGCTACTCCTCGTCACTGCCGTCGCCTTCATGGTGTTTCAGGTAAGACTGTTGCTCCTTCTCCTCATCACTGCCGTCGCCTTCATGGTGTTTCAGGTAAGACTGCTCTTTCTTTTCAACACTGCCGTCGCCTTCATGGTGTTTCAGGTAAGACTGCTGCTCCTTCTCCTTATCACTGCCGTCGCCTTCATGGTGTTTCAGGTAAGAGTGCTGCTCCTCCTCATCACTGCCGTCGCCTTCATGGTGTTTCAGGTAAGACTGCTGCTCCTTCTCCTCATCACTGCCGTCGCTTTCATGGTCTTTCAGGTAAGACTGCTCCTTCTCCTCATCACTTCCTTCGCCTTCATGGTGTTTCAGGTAAGACTGCTGCTCCTTCTCCTCATCACTGCCGTCGCCTTCATGGTGTTTCAGGTAAGACTGCTGATCCTCCTCATCACTGCCGTCGCCTTCATGGTGTTTCAGCTAAGACTGCTGCTCCTTCTCCTCATCACTGCCGTCGCCTTCATGGTGTTTCAGATAAGACTGCTGCTCCTCCTCATCACTGCCGTAGCGTTCATCGTGTTTCAGGTAAGACTGCTGCTCCTCCTCATCACTGCCGTCGTTTTCATGTTGTTTCAGGTAAGACTGCTGCTCATTCTCCTCATCACTGCCGTCGCCTTCACGGTGTTTCAGTTAAGACTGCTGCTCCTTCTCCTCATCACTGCCGTCGCCTTTATGGTCTTTCAGGTACGACTGCTGCTCCTTCTCCTCATCACTGCCGTCGCTTTTATGGTGTTTCAGGTACGACTGCTGCTCCTACTCGTCATCTCTGCCGTCGCCTTCATGGTGTTTCAGGTAAGACTGCTGCTCCTTCTCATTACTGCCGTCGCCTTCATGGTGTTTCAGGTACGACTGCTGCTCCTTCTCCTCATCACTGCCGTTGCCTTCATGGTGTTTCAGGTACGACTGCTGCTCCTTCTCCTCATCACTGCCGTCGCCTTCATGGTGTTTCAGGTAAGACTGCTGCTCCTTCTCCTCATCACTGCCATCGCCTTCATGGCGTTTCAGATAAGACTGCTGCTCCTCCTCATCACTGCCGTCGTTTTCATGGTGTTTCATGTAAGACTGCTGCTCCTTCTCCTCATCATTGCCGTCGCCTTCATGGTTTTTCAAGTAAGACTGCTGCTCCTTCTCCTCATCACTGCCGTCGCCTTCATGGTGTTTCAGGTAAGACTGCTGCTCCTTCTCCTCATCACTGCCGTCGCTTTCATGGTGTTTCAGGTAAGACTGCTCCTTATCCTCATCACTTCCTTCGCCTTCATGGTGTTTATGGTAAGACTGCTGCTCGTTCTCCTCATCACCGTCGTCGCCTTCATGGTGTTTCAGGTAAGACTGCTGTTCCTTCTCCTTATCACTGCCGTTAACTTCGTGGTGTTTCAGGTAAGACTGCTGCTCCTTCTCCTCATCACTGCCGTCGCCTTCATGGTGTTTCAGGTAAGACTGCTGCTCCTCCTCATCACTGCCATCGTTTTCATGGTGTTTCAGGTAAGACTGCTGCTCCTTCTACTCATCACCGTCGTCGCCTTCATGGTGTTTCAGGTAAGACTGCTGCTCCTTCTCCTCATCACTGCCGTTAACTTCATGGTGTTTCAGGTAAGACTGCTGCTCCTTCTCCTAATCACTGCCGTCGCCTTCATGGTGTATCAGGTAAGACCGCTACTCCTTCTTCTCATCACCGCCGTTGCCTTCATGGTGTTTCAGGTAAGACTACTTCTCTTTCTCCTCATCACTGCCGTCGCCTTCACGGTGTTTCAGGTAAGACTGCTGCTCTTTCTCCTCATCACTGCCGTCGCCTTCATGGTGTTTCAGATAAGACTGCTGCTCCTTCTCCTCATCACTGCCGTCGCCTTCATGGAGTTTAAGGTAAGACTGCTCCTTCTCCTCATCACTTCCGTCGCCTTCATGGTGTTTCAGGTAAGACTTCTGCTCCTTCTCCTCATCACTGCCGTCGCCTTCATGGTGTTTCAGATAAGACTGCTGCTCCTCCTCATCACTGCCGTAGCGTTCATCGTGTTTCAGGTAAGACTGCTGCTCCTCCTCATCACTGCCGTCGTTTTCATGTTGTTTCAGGTAAGACTGCTGCTCATTCTCCTCATCACTGCCGTCGCCTTCACGGTGTTTCAGTTAAGACTGCTGCTCCTTCTCCTCATCACTGCCGTCGCCTTTATGGTCTTTCAGGTACGACTGCTGCTCCTTCTCCTCATCACTGCCGTCGCTTTTATGGTGTTTCAGGTACGACTGCTGCTCCTACTCGTCATCTCTGCCGTCGCCTTCATGGTGTTTCAGGTAAGACTTCTGCTCCTTCTCCTCATCACTGCCGTCGCCTTCATGGTGTTTCAGATAAGACTGCTGCTCCTCCTCATCACTGCCGTAGCGTTCATCGTGTTTCAGATAAGACTGCTGGTCCTCCTCTTCACTGCCGTCGCCTTCATGGTGTTTCAGGTACGACTGCTGCTCCTTCTCCTCATCACTGCCGTCGCCTTCATGGTGTTTCAGGTAAGACTGCTGCTCCTCCTAATCACTGCCGTCGCCTTCATGGTATTTCAGGTACGACTGCTGCTCCGTCTCCTCATCACAGCCGTTTTCTTCATGGTGTTTCAGGTAAGACTGCTGCTCCTTCTCCTCATCACTGCCGTCGCCTTCATGGTGTTTCAGATAAGACTGCTGCTCCTCCTCATCACTGACGTAGCCTTCATCGTGTTTCAGGTAAGACTGCTGCTCCTCCTCATCACTGTAGTCGTTTTCATGGTGTTTCAGGTAAGACTGCTGCTCCTTCTCCTCATCACAGCGGTCGCCTTCATGGTGTTTCAGGTAAGACTGCTGCTCCTTCTCCTAATCACTGCCGTCGTCTTCATCGTGTTTCAGGTAAGACTGCTGCTCCTTCTCCTCATCACTGCCGTCGTTTTCATGGTGTTTCAGATAAGACTGTTTTTACGCCTCATCACTGCCAACGCCTTCATGGTGTTTCAGGTAAGACTGCTGCTCCTTCTCTTCATCACTGCAGTCGCCTTCATGGTGTTTCAGGTAAGACTGTTTTTTACGCCTCATCACTGCCAACGCCTTCATGGTGTTTCAGGTAAGACTGCTCCTTCTCCTCATCACTGCCGTCGCCTTCATGGTTTTTCAGGTAAGACTGCTCCTTCTCCTCATCACTGCCGTCGCCTTCATGGTTTTTCAGGTAAGACTGCTGCTCCTTCTCCTCATCACTGCCGTCGCCTTCATGGTGTTTCAGGTACGTATGCTGCTCTTTCTGCTCATCACTGCCGTCGCCTTCATGGTGTTTCAGGTAAGACTGCTGCTCCTCCTCATCACTGCCGTCGCCTTTATGGTGCTTCAGGTAAGACTGCTGCTCCTTCTCCTCATCACTGCCGTCGCCTTCATGGTGTTTCAGATAAGACTGCTGCTCCTCCTCATCACTGCCATCGCCTTCATGGTGTTTCAGGTAAGACTGCTGCTCCTCCTCATGACTGCCGTTGATTTCATGGTGTTTCAGGTAAGACTGCTGCTCCTTCCCCTCATCACTGCCGTCGCCTTCATAGTGTTTCAGGTAAGACTGCTGCTCCTCCTCCTCATCACTGCCGTCGCCTTTATGGTGCTTCAGGTAAGACTGCTGCTCCTTCTCCTCATCACTGCCGTCGCCTTCATGGTGTTTGAGATAAGACTGCTGCTCCTCCTCATCACTGCCATCGCCTTCATGGTGTTTCAGGTAAGACTGCTGCTCCTTCTCCTCATCACTGCCGTCGCCTTCATGATGTTTCAGGTAAGACTGCTGCTCCTTCTCCTAATCACTGCCGTCGCCTTCATGGTGTTTCAGGTAAGAGTGCTCCTCCTCCTCATCACTGCCGTCACCTTCATGGTATTTCAGGTAAGACTGCTGCTCCTCCTCATCAGTGCCGTCGCCTTCATGGTGTTTCAGGTAAGACTGCTGCTCCTTCTCCTCATCACTGCCGTCGCCTTCATGGTGTTTCAGGTGAGACTGTTTTTACTCCTCATCACTGCCGTCACCTCATGGTGTTTCAGGTAAGACTACTACTCCTTCTCCTCATCATTGCCGTCTCCTTCATGGTGTTTCAGGTACGACTGCTGCTCTTGCTCCTTATCACTGCCGTCGCCTTTATGGTGTTTCAGGTAAGACTGCTGCTCCTCCTCTTCACTGCCGTCGCCTTCATGGTGTATCAGGTAAGACCACTACTCCTTCTTCTCATCACCGCCGTTGCCTTCATGGTGTTTCAGGTAAGACTGCTGCTCTTTCTCCTCATCACTGCCGTCGCCTTCACGGTGTTTCAGGTAAGACTGCTGCTCTTTCTCCTGTTCACTGCCGTCGCCTTCATGGTGTTTCAGGTAAGACTGCTGCTCCTTCTCCTCATCATTAACATCGCTTTCATGGTTTTTCAAGTAAGATTGCTGCTCCTTCTCCTCATCACTGCCGTCGCCTTCATGGTGTTTCAGATAAGACTGCTGCTCCTTCTCCTCATCACTGCCGTCGCCTTCATGGTGTTTAAGGTAAGACTGCTCCTTCTCCTCATCACTTCCGTCGCCTTCATGGTGTTTCACGTAAGACTGCTGCTCCTTTTCCTCATCACTGCCGTCGCCATCATGGTGTTTCAGGTAAGACTGCTGCTCCTTCTCCTCATAACTGCCATCGCCTTCATGGTGTTTCAGGTAAGACTGCTGCTCCTTCTCCTCATCACTGCCGTCACCTTCATGATGTTTCAGGTAAGACTGCTCCTTCTCCTCATCACTGCTGTCACCTTCATGGTTTTTCAGGTAAGACTGCTGCTCCTTTTCCTCATCACTACCGTCGCCTTCATGGTGTTTCAGATAAGACTGCTGCTCCTCCTCATCACTGCCGTAGCGTTCATCGTGTTTCAGGTAAGACTGCTGGTCCTCCTCATCAATGCCGTCGCCTTCATGGTGTTTCAGGTACGACTGCTGCTCCTTCTCCTCATCACTGCCGTCGCCTTCGTGGTGTTTCAGGTAAGACTGCTGCTCCTCCTCATCACTGCCGTCGCCTTCATGGTATTTCAGGTACGACTGCTGCTCCTTCTCCTCATCACTGCCGTCGCCTTCATGGTGTTTCAGGTAAGACTGCTGCTCCTTCTCCTCATCACTGCCGTCGCCTTCATGGTGTTTCAGATAAGACTGCTGCTCCTCCTCATCACTGACGTAGCCTTCATCATGTTTCAGGTAAGACTGCTGCTCCTTCTCTTCATCACTGCCGTCGCCTTCATGGTGTTTCATGTAAGACTGCTGCTCCTCCTCATCGCTGCCGTCGCCTTCATGGTGTTTCAAGTAAGACTGCTGCTCCTCCTCATCACTGCCGTCGCCTCCTTGGTGTTTCAGGTAAGACTGCTGCTACTCCTCGTCACTGCCGTCGCCTTCATGGTGTTTCAGGTAAGACTGTTGCTCCTTCTCCTCATCACTGCCGTCGCCTTCATGGTGTTTCAGGTAAGACTGCTCCTTCTTTTCAAACACTGCCGTCGCCTTCATGGTGTTTCAGGTAAGACTGCTGCTCCTTCTCCTTATCACTGCCGTCGCCTTCATGGTGTTTCAGGTAAGAGTGCTTATCCTCCTCATCACTGCCGTCGCCTTCATGGTGTTTCAGGTAAGACTGCTGCTCCTCCTCATCAATACTGTCGCCTTCATGGTGTTTCAGGTAAGACTGCTGCTCCTTCTCCTCATCACTGCCGTCGCCTTCATGGTGTTTCAGGTTAGACTGTTTTTACTCCTCATCACTGCCGTCGCCTCCTTGGTGTTTCAGGTAAGACTGCTGCTACTCCTCGTCACTGCTGTCGCCTTAATGGTGTTTCAGGTAAGACTGTTGCTCCTTCTCCTCATCACTGCCGTCGCCTTCATGGTGTTTCAGGTAAGACTGCTCCTTCTTTTCAACACTGCCGTCGCCTTCATGGTGTTTCAGGTAAGACTGCTGCTCCTTCTCCTCATCACTGCCGTCGCCTTCATGGTGTTTCAGGTGAGACTGTTTTTACTCCTCATCACTGCCGTCACCTCATGGTGTTTCAGGTAAGACTACTGCTCCTTCTCCTCATCATTGCCGTCTCCTTCATTGTGTTTCAGGTACGACTGCTGCTCTTGCTCCTTATCACTGCCGTCGCCTTCATGGTGTTTCAGGTAAGACTGCTGCTCCTCCTCTTCACTGCCGTCGCCTTCATGGTGTATCAGGTAAGACCGCTACTCCTTCTTCTCATCACCGCCGTTGCCTTCATGGTGTTTCAGGTAAGACTGCTGCTCTTTCTCCTCATCACTGCCGTCGCCTTCACGGTGTTTCAGGTAAGACTGCTGCTCTTTCTCCTGTTCACTGCCGTCGCCTTCATGGTGTTTCAGGTAAGACTGCTGCTCCTTCTCCTCATCATTAACATCGCTTTCATGGTTTTTCAAGTAAGATTGCTGCTCCTTCTCCTCATCACTGCCGTCGCCTTCATGGTGTTTCAGATAAGACTGCTGCTCCTTCTCCTCATCACTGCCGTCGCCTTCATGGTGTTTAAGGTAAGACTGCTCCTTCTCCTCATCACTTCCGTCGCCTTCATGGTGTTTCAGGTAAGACTGCTGCTCCTTTTCCTCATCACTGCCGTCGCCATCATGGTATTTCAGGTAAGACTGCTGCTCCTTCTCCTCATAACTGCCATCGCCTTCATGGTGTTTCAGGTAAGACTGCTGCTCCTTCTCCTCATCACTGCCGTCACCTTCATGATGTTTCAGGTAAGACTGCTCCTTCTCCTCATCACTGCTGTCACCTTCATGGTTTTTCAGGTAAGACTGCTGCTCCTTTTCCTCATCACTACCGTCGCCTTCATGGTGTTTCAGATAAGACTGCTGCTCCTCCTCATCACTGCCGTAGCGTTCATCGTGTTTCAGGTAAGACTGCTGGTCCTCCTCATCAATGCCGTCGCCTTCATGGTGTTTCAGGTACGACTGCTGCTCCTTCTCCTCATCACTGCCGTCGCCTTCGTGGTGTTTCAGGTAAGACTGCTGCTCCTCCTCATCACTGCCGTCGCCTTCATGGTATTTCAGGTACGACTGCTGCTCCTTCTCCTCATCACTGCCGTCGCCTTCATGGTGTTTCAGGTAAGACTGCTGCTCCTTCTCCTCATCACTGCCGTCGCCTTCATGGTGTTTCAGATAAGACTGCTGCTCCTCCTCATCACTGACGTAGCCTTCATCATGTTTCAGGTAAGACTGCTGCTCCTCCTCATCACTGCAGTCATTTTCATGGTGTTTCAGGTAAGACTGCTGCTCCTTCTCTTCATCACTGCCGTCGCCTTCATGGTGTTTCATGTAAGACTGCTGCTCCTCCTCATCGCTGCCGTCGCCTCCTTGGTGTTTCAGGTAAGACTGCTGCTACTCCTCGTCACTGCCGTCGCCTTCATGGTGTTTCAGGTAAGACTGTTGCTCCTTCTCCTCATCACTGCCGTCGCCTTCATGGTGTTTCAGGTAAGACTGCTCTTTCTTTTCAACACTGCCGTCGCCTTCATGGTGTTTCAGGTAAGACTGCTGCTCCTTCTCCTTATCACTGCCGTCGCCTTCATGGTGTTTCAGGTAAGAGTGCTGCTCCTCCTCATCACTGCCGTCGCCTTCATGGTGTTTCAGGTAAGACTGCTGCTCCTTCTCCTCATCACTGCCGTCGCTTTCATGGTCTTTCAGGTAAGACTGCTCCTTCTCCTCATCACTTCCTTCGCCTTCATGGTGTTTCAGGTAAGACTGCTGCTCCTTCTCCTCATCACTGCCGTCGCCTTCATGGTGTTTCAGGTAAGACTGCTGATCCTCCTCATCACTGCCGTCGCCTTCATGGTGTTTCAGCTAAGACTGCTGCTCCTTCTCCTCATCACTGCCGTCGCCTTCATGGTGTTTCAGATAAGACTGCTGCTCCTCCTCATCACTGCCGTAGCGTTCATCGTGTTTCAGGTAAGACTGCTGCTCCTCCTCATCACTGCCGTCGTTTTCATGTTGTTTCAGGTAAGACTGCTGCTCATTCTCCTCATCACTGCCGTCGCCTTCACGGTGTTTCAGTTAAAACTGCTGCTCCTTCTCCTCATCACTGCCGTCGCCTTTATGGTCTTTCAGGTACGACTGCTGCTCCTTCTCCTCATCACTGCCGTCGCTTTTATGGTGTTTCAGGTACGACTGCTGCTCCTACTCGTCATCTCTGCCGTCGCCTTCATGGTGTTTCAGGTAAGACTGCTGCTCCTTCTCATTACTGCCGTCGCCTTCATGGTGTTTCAGGTACGACTGCTGCTCCTTCTCCTCATCACTGCCGTTGCCTTCATGGTGTTTCAGGTACGACTGCTGCTCCTTCTCCTCATCACTGCCGTTGCCTTCATGGTGTTTCAGGTACGACTGCTGCTCCTTCTCCTCATCACTGCCGTCGCCTTCATGGTGTTTCAGGTAAGACTGCTGCTCCTTCTCCTCATCACTGCCATCGCCTTCATGGCGTTTCAGATAAGACTGCTGCTCCTCCTCATCACTGCCGTCGTTTTCATGGTGTTTCATGTAAGACTGCTGCTCCTTCTCCTCATCATTGCCGTCGCCTTCATGGTTTTTCAAGTAAGATTGCTGCTCCTTCTCCTCATCACTGCCGTCGCCTTCATGGTGTTTCAGGTAAGACTGCTGCTCCTTCTCCTCATCACTGCCGTCGCTTTCATGGTGTTTCAGGTAAGACTGCTCCTTATCCTCATCACTTCCTTCGCCTTCATGGTGTTTATGGTAAGACTGCTGCTCGTTCTCCTCATCACCGTCGTCGCCTTCATGGTGTTTCAGGTAAGACTGCTGTTCCTTCTCCTTATCACTGCCGTTAACTTCGTGGTGTTTCAGGTAAGACTGCTGCTCCTTCTCCTCATCACTGCCGTCGCCTTCATGGTGTTTCAGGTAAGACTGCTGCTCCTCCTCATCACTGCCATCGTTTTCATGGTGTTTCAGGTAAGACTGCTGCTCCTTCTACTCATCACCGTCGTCGCCTTCATGGTGTTTCAGGTAAGACTGCTGCTCCTTCTCCTCATCACTGCCGTTAACTTCATGGTGTTTCAGGTAAGACTGCTGCTCCTTCTCCTAATCACTGCCGTCGCCTTCATGGTGTATCAGGTAAGACCGCTACTCCTTCTTCTCATCACCGCCGTTGCCTTCATGGTGTTTCAGGTAAGACTACTTCTCTTTCTCCTCATCACTGCCGTCGCCTTCACGGTGTTTCAGGTAAGACTGCTGCTCTTTCTCCTCATCACTGCCGTCGCCTTCATGGTGTTTCAGATAAGACTGCTGCTCCTTCTCCTCATCACTGCCGTCGCCTTCATGGAGTTTAAGGTAAGACTGCTCCTTCTCCTCATCACTTCCGTCGCCATCATGGTGTTTCAGGTAAGACTGCTGCTCCTTCTCCTCATAACTGCCATCGCCTTCATGGTGTTTCAGGTAAGACTGCTGCTCCTTCTCCTCATCACTGCCGTCACCTTCATGATGTTTCAGGTAAGACTGCTCCTTCTCCTCATCACTGCTGTCACCTTCATGGTTTTTCAGGTAAGACTGCTGCTCCTTTTCCTCATCACTACCGTCGCCTTCATGGTGTCTCAGGTACGACTGCTGCTCCTTCTCCTCATCACTGCCGTCGCCTTCATGGTGTTTCAGGTAAGACTGCTGCTCCTCCTCATCACTGCCGTCGCCTTCATGGTGTTTCAGGTAAGACTTCTGCTCCTTCTCCTCATCACTGCCGTCGCCTTCATGGTGTTTCAGATAAGACTGCTGCTCCTCCTCATCACTGCCGTAGCGTTCATCGTGTTTCAGGTAAGACTGCTGCTCCTCCTCATCACTGCCGTCGTTTTCATGTTGTTTCAGGTAAGACTGCTGCTCATTCTCCTCATCACTGTCGTCGCCTTCACGGTGTTTCAGTTAAGACTGCTGCTCCTTCTCCTCATCACTGCCGTCGCCTTTATGGTCTTTCAGGTACGACTGCTGCTCCTTCTCCTCATCACTGCCGTCGCTTTTATGGTGTTTCAGGTACGACTGCTGCTCCTACTCGTCATCTCTGCCGTCGCCTTCATGGTGTTTCAGGTAAGACTGCTGCTCCTTCTCATTACTGCCGTCGCCTTCATGGTGTTTCAGGTACGACTGCTGCTCCTTCTCCTCATCACTGCCGTTGCCTTCATGGTGTTTCAGGTACGACTGCTGCTCCTTCTCCTCATCACTGCCGTTGCCTTCATGGTGTTTCAGGTACGACTGCTGCTCCTTCTCCTCATCACTGCCGTCGCCTTCATGGTGTTTCAGGTAAGACTGCTGCTCCTTCTCCTCATCACTGCCATCGCCTTCATGGCGTTTCAGATAAGACTGCTGCTCCTCCTCATCACTGCCGTCGTTTTCATGGTGTTTCATGTAAGACTGCTGCTCCTTCTCCTCATCATTGCCGTCGCCTTCATGGTTTTTCAAGTAAGACTGCTGCTCCTTCTCCTCATCACTGCCGTCGCCTTCATGGTGTTTCAGGTAAGACTGCTGCTCCTTCTCCTCATCACTGCCGTCGCTTTCATGGTGTTTCAGGTAAGACTGCTCCTTATCCTCATCACTTCCTTCGCCTTCATGGTGTTTATGGTAAGACTGCTGCTCGTTCTCCTCATCACCGTCGTCGCCTTCATGGTGTTTCAGGTAAGACTGCTGTTCCTTCTCCTTATCACTGCCGTTAACTTCGTGGTGTTTCAGGTAAGACTGCTGCTCCTTCTCCTCATCACTGCCGTCGCCTTCATGGTGTTTCAGGTAAGACTGCTGCTCCTCCTCATCACTGCCATCGTTTTCATGGTGTTTCAGGTAAGACTGCTGCTCCTTCTACTCATCACCGTCGTCGCCTTCATGGTGTTTCAGGTAAGACTGCTGCTCCTTCTCCTCATCACTGCCGTTAACTTCATGGTGTTTCAGGTAAGACTGCTGCTCCTTCTCCTAATCACTGCTGTCGCCTTCATGGTGTATCAGGTAAGACCGCTACTCCTTCTTCTCATCACCGCCGTTGCCTTCATGGTGTTTCAGGTAAGACTACTTCTCTTTCTCCTCATCACTGCCGTCGCCTTCACGGTGTTTCAGGTAAGACTGCTGCTCTTTCTCCTCATCACTGCCGTCGCCTTCATGGTGTTTCAGATAAGACTGCTGCTCCTTCTCCTCATCACTGCCGTCGCCTTCATGGAGTTTAAGGTAAGACTGCTCCTTCTCCTCATCACTTCCGTCGCCATCATGGTGTTTCAGGTAAGACTGCTGCTCCTTCTCCTCATAACTGCCATCGCCTTCATGGTGTTTCAGGTAAGACTGCTGCTCCTTCTCCTCATCACTGCCGTCACCTTCATGATGTTTCAGGTAAGACTGCTCCTTCTCCTCATCACTGCTGTCACCTTCATGGTTTTTCAGGTAAGACTGCTGCTCCTTTTCCTCATCACTACCGTCGCCTTCATGGTGTCTCAGGTACGACTGCTGCTCCTTCTCCTCATCACTGCCGTCGCCTTCATGGTGTTTCAGGTAAGACTGCTGCTCCTCCTCATCACTGCCGTCGCCTTCATGGTGTTTCAGGTAAGACTTCTGCTCCTTCTCCTCATCACTGCCGTCGCCTTCATGGTGTTTCAGATAAGACTGCTGCTCCTCCTCATCACTGCCGTAGCGTTCATCGTGTTTCAGATAAGACTGCTGGTCCTCCTCTTTACTGCCGTCGCCTTCATGGTGTTTCAGGTACGACTGCTGCTCCTTCTCCTCATCACTGCCGTCGCCTTCATGGTGTTTCAGGTAAGACTGCTGCTCCTCCTAATCACTGCCGTCGCCTTCATGGTATTTCAGGTACGACTGCTGCTCCGTCTCCTCATCACAGCCGTTTTCTTCATGGTGTTTCAGGTAAGACTGCTGCTCCTTCTCCTCATCACTGCCGTCGCCTTCATGGTGTTTCAGATAAGACTGCTGCTCCTCCTCATCACTGACGTAGCCTTCATCGTGTTTCAGGTAAGACTGCTGCTCCTCCTCATCACTGTAGTCGTTTTCATGGTGTTTCAGGTAAGACTGCTGCTCCTTCTCCTCATCACAGCGGTCGCCTTCATGGTGTTTCAGGTAAGACTGCTGCTCCTTCTCCTAATCACTGCCGTCGCCTTCATCGTGTTTCAGGTAAGACTGCTGCTCCTTCTCCTCATCACTGCCGTCGTTTTCATGGTGTTTCAGATAAGACTGTTTTTACGCCTCATCACTGCCAACGCCTTCATGGTGTTTCAGGTAAGACTGCTGCTCCTTCTCTTCATCACTGCAGTCGCCTTCATGGTGTTTCAGGTAAGACTGTTTTTTACGCCTCATCACTGCCAACGCCTTCATGGTGTTTCAGGTAAGACTGCTCCTTCTCCTCATCACTGCCGTCGCCTTCATGGTTTTTCAGGTAAGACTGCTCCTTCTCCTCATCACTGCCGTCGCCTTCATGGTTTTTCAGGTAAGACTGCTGCTCCTTCTCCTCATCACTGCCGTCGCCTTCATGGTGTTTCAGGTACGTATGCTGCTCTTTCTGCTCATCACTGCCGTCGCCTTCATGGTGTTTCAGGTAAGACTGCTGCTCCTCCTCATCACTGCCGTCGCCTTTATGGTGCTTCAGGTAAGACTGCTGCTCCTTCTCCTCATCACTGCCGTCGCCTTCATGGTGTTTCAGATAAGACTGCTGCTCCTCCTCATCACTGCCATCGCCTTCATGGTGTTTCAGGTAAGACTGCTGCTCCTCCTCATGACTGCCGTTGATTTCATGGTGTTTCAGGTAAGACTGCTGCTCCTTCCCCTCATCACTGCCGTCGCCTTCATAGTGTTTCAGGTAAGACTGCTGCTCCTCCTCCTCATCACTGCCGTCGCCTTTATGGTGCTTCAGGTAAGACTGCTGCTCCTTCTCCTCATCACTGCCGTCGCCTTCATGGTGTTTCAGATAAGACTGCTGCTCCTCCTCATCACTGCCATCGCCTTCATGGTGTTTCAGGTAAGACTGCTGCTCCTCCTCATGACTGCCGTTGATTTCATGGTGTTTCAGGTAAGACTGCTGCTCCTTCCCCTCATCACTGCCGTCGCCTTCATGGTGTTTCAGGTAAGACTGCTGCTCCTTCTCCTCATCACTGCCGTCGCCTTCATGATGTTTCAGGTAAGACTGCTGCTCCTTCTCCTAATCACTGCCGTCGCCTTCATGGTGTTTCAGGTAAGAGTGCTCCTCCTCCTCATCACTGCCGTCACCTTCATGGTATTTCAGGTAAGACTGCTGCTCCTCCTCATCAGTGCCGTCGCCTTCATGGTGTTTCAGGTAAGACTGCTGCTCCTTCTCCTCATCACTGCCCTCGCCTTCATGGTGTTTCAGGTCAGACTGTTTTTACTCCTCTTCACTGCCGTCGCCTTCATGGTGTTTCAGGTAAGACTGCTGCTCCTTCTCCTCATCACTGCCGTCGCCTTCATGGTGTTTCAGGTACGACTGCTGCTCCTTCTCCTCATCACTGCCGTCGCCTTCATGGTGTTTCAGGTAAGATTGCTGCTCCTCCTCATCACTGCCGTCGCCCTCATGGTGTTTCAGGTACGACTGCTGCTCCTTCTCCTCATCACTGCCGTCGCCTTCATGATGTTTCAGGTAAGACTGCTGCTCCTTCTCCTCATCACTGCCGTCGCATTCATGGTGTATCAGGTAAGACTGCTGCTCCTTCTCCTCATCAATGCCGTCGCCTTCACCGTGTTTCAGGTAAGACTGCTGCTCCTTCTCCTCATCACTGCCGTCGCCTTCATGGTGTTTCATGTAAGACTGCTGCTCCTCCTCATCGCTGACCTCGCCTTCATGGTGTTTCAGGTAAGACTGCTGCTCCTCCTCATCGCTGCCCTCGCCTTCATGGTGTTTCAGGTAAGACTGCTGCTCCTCCTCATCGCTGCCCTCGCCTTCATGGTGTTTCAGGTAAGACTGCTGCTCCTCCTCATCGCTGCCGTCGCCTCCTTGGTGTTTCAGGTAAGACTGCTGCTCCTCCTCGTCACTGCCGTCACCTTCATGGTGTTTCAGGTAAGACTGCTGCTCCTTCTCCTCATCACTGCCGTCGCCTTCATCGTGTTTCATGTAAGACTGCTGCTCCTCCTCATCGCTGCTGTCGCCTTCATGGTGTTTCAGGTAAGACTGCTCCTTCTTTTCAACACTGCCGTCGCCTTCATGGTGTTTCAGGTAAGACTGCTGCTCCTTCTCCTCATCACTGCCGTCGCCTTCATGGTGTTTCAGGTAAGACTGCTCCTTCTCCTCATCACTGCCGTCGCCTTCATGATGTTTCAGGTAAGACTGCTGCTCCTTTTCCTCATCACTGCTGTCGCATTCACGGTGTATCAGGTAAGACTGCTGCTCCTTCTCCTCATCAATGCCGTCGCCTTCACTGTGTTTCAGGTAAGACTGCTGCTCCTTCTCCTCATCACTGTCGTCGCCTTCATGGTGTTTCATGTAAGACTGCTGCTCCTCCTCATCGCTGCCGTCGCCTTCATGGTGTTTCAGGTAAGACTGCTGCTCCTCCTCATCGCTGCCGTCGCCTTCATGGTGTTTCAGGTAAGACTGCTCCTCCTTCTCCTCGTCACTGCCGTCGCCTTCATGGTGTTTCAGGTAAGACTGCTCCTTCTTTTCAACACTGCCGTCGCCTTCATGGTGTTTCAGGTAAGACTGCTGCTCCTTCTCCTCATCACTGCCGTCGCCTTCATGGTGTTTCAGGTAAGACTGCTGCTCCTCCTCATCACTGCCGTCGCCTTCATGGTGTTTCAGGTAAGACTGCTCCTTCTTTTCAACACTGCCGTTGCCTTCATGGTGTTTCAGGTAAGACTGCTCCTTCTTTTCAACACTGCTGTCGCCTTCATGGTGTTTCAGGTACGACTGCATCTCCTTCTCCTCATCACTGCCGTCGCCTTCATCGTGTTTCAGGTAAGACTGCTGCTCCTCCTCATCACTGCCGTCGCCTTCATGGTGTTTCAGGTAAGACTGCTGCTCCTCCTCATCAATGTCGTCGCCTTCATGGTGTTTCAGGTAAGACTGCTGATCCTTGTCCTCATCACTGCCGTCTTCTTCATGGTGTTTCAGGTAAGACTGCTGCTCCTTCTCCTCATCACTGCCGTCGCCTTCATGGTGTTTCAGGTAAGACTGCTGCTCCTTCTCCTCATCACTGCCACCGCCTTCATGGTGTTTCAGGTACGACTGCTGCTCCTTCTCCTCATCACCGCCGTCGCCTTCGTGGTGTTTCAGGTAAGACTGCTGCTACTCCTCATCACGGCCGTCGCCTTCATGGTGTTTCAGGTACGACTGCTGCTCCTTCTCCTCATCACTGCCATCGCCTTCATGGTGTTTCAGATAAGACTGCTGCTCCTCCTCATCACTGACGTAGCCTTCATCGTGTTTCAGGTAAGACTGCTGCTCCTCCTCATCACTGCAGTCGTTTTCATGGTATTTCAGGTAAGACTGCTGCTCCTCCTCATCACTGCCGTCGCCTTCATGGTGTTTCATGTAAGACTGCTGCTCCTCCTCATCGCTGCCGTCACCTTCATGGTGTTTCAGGTAAGACTGCTGCTCCTCCTCATCACTGCCGTCGCCTCCTTGGTGTTTCAGGTAAGACTGCTGCTACTCCTCGTCACTGCTGTCGCCTTAATGGTGTTTCAGGTAAGACTGTTGCTCCTTCTCCTCATCACTGCCGTCGCCTTCATGGTGTTTCAGGTAAGACTGCTCCTTCTTTTCAACACTGCCGTCGCCTTCATGGTGTTTCAGGTAAGACTTCTGCTCCTTCTCCTCATCACTGCCGTCGCCTTCATGGTGTTTCAGGTAAGACTGCTGCTCCTCCTCATCAATGCCGTCGCCTTCATGGTGTTTCAGGTAAGACTGCTGCTCCTTCTCCTCATCACTGCCGTCGCCTTCATGGTGTTTCAGGTGAGACTGTTTTTACTCCTCATCACTGCCGTCACCTCATGGTGTTTCAGGTAAGACTACTGCTCCTTCTCCTCATCATTGCCGTCTCCTTCATGGTGTTTCAGGTACGACTGCTGCTCTTGCTCCTTATCACTGCCGTCGCCTTCATGGTGTTTCAGGTAAGACTGCTGCTCCTCCTCTTCACTGCCGTCGCCTTCATGGTGTATCAGGTAAGACCGCTACTCCTTCTTCTCATCACCGCCGTTGCCTTCATGGTGTTTCAGGTAAGACTGCTGCTCTTTCTCCTCATCACTGCCGTCGCCTTCACGGTGTTTCAGGTAAGACTGCTGCTCTTTCTCCTGTTCACTGCCGTCGCCTTCATGGTGTTTCAGGTAAGACTGCTGCTCCTTCTCCTCATCATTAACATCGCTTTCATGGTTTTTCAAGTAAGATTGCTGCTCCTTCTCCTCATCACTGCCGTCGCCTTCATGGTGTTTCAGATAAGACTGCTGCTCCTTCTCCTCATCACTGCCGTCGCCTTCATGGTGTTTAAGGTAAGACTGCTCCTTCTCCTCATCACTTCCGTCGCCTTCATGGTGTTTCACGTAAGACTGCTGCTCCTTTTCCTCATCACTGCCGTCGCCATCATGGTGTTTCAGGTAAGACTGCTGCTCCTTCTCCTCATAACTGCCATCGCCTTCATGGTGTTTCAGGTAAGACTGCTGCTCCTTCTCCTCATCACTGCCGTCACCTTCATGATGTTTCAGGTAAGACTGCTCCTTCTCCTCATCACTGCTGTCACCTTCATGGTTTTTCAGGTAAGACTGCTGCTCCTTTTCCTCATCACTACCGTCGCCTTCATGGTGTTTCAGATAAGACTGCTGCTCCTCCTAATCACTGCCGTAGCGTTCATCGTGTTTCAGGTAAGACTGCTGGTCCTCCTCATCAATGCCGTCGCCTTCATGGTGTTTCAGGTACGACTGCTGCTCCTTCTCCTCATCACTGCCGTCGCCTTCGTGGTGTTTCAGGTAAGACTGCTGCTCCTCCTCATCACTGCCGTCGCCTTCATGGTATTTCAGGTACGACTGCTGCTCCTTCTCCTCATCACTGCCGTCGCCTTCATGGTGTTTCAGGTAAGACTGCTGCTCCTTCTCCTCATCACTGCCGTCGCCTTCATGGTGTTTCAGATAAGACTGCTGCTCCTCCTCATCACTGACGTAGCCTTCATCATGTTTCAGGTAAGACTGCTGCTCCTCCTCATCACTGCAGTCGTTTTCATGGTGTTTCAGGTAAGACTGCTGCTCCTTCTCTTCATCACTGCCGTCGCCTTCATGGTGTTTCATGTAAGACTGCTGCTCCTCCTCATCGCTGCCGTCGCCTCCTTGGTGTTTCAGGTAAGACTGCTGCTACTCCTCGTCACTGCCGTCGCCTTCATGGTGTTTCAGGTAAGACTGTTGCTCCTTCTCCTCATCACTGCCGTCGCCTTCATGGTGTTTCAGGTAAGACTGCTCTTTCTTTTCAACACTGCCGTCGCCTTCATGGTGTTTCAGGTAAGACTGCTGCTCCTTCTCCTTATCACTGCCGTCGCCTTCATGGTGTTTCAGGTAAGAGTGCTGCTCCTCCTCATCACTGCCGTCGCCTTCATGGTGTTTCAGGTAAGACTGCTGCTCCTCCTCATCAATACTGTCGCCTTCATGGTGTTTCAGGTAAGACTGCTGCTCCTTCTCCTCATCACTGCCGTCGCCTTCATGGTGTTTCAGGTTAGACTGTTTTTACTCCTCATCACTGCCGTCACCTCATGGTGTTTCAGGTAAGACTACTGCTCCTTCTCCTCATCATTGCCGTCTCCTTCTTGGTGTTTCAGGTACGACTGCTGTTCTTGCTCCTTATCACTGCCGTCGCCTTCATGGTGTTTCAGGTAAGACTGCTGCTCCTCCTCTTCATTGCCGTCGCCTTCATGGTGTATCAGGTAAGACCGCTACTCCTTCTTCTCATCACCGCCGTTGCCTTCATGGTGTTTCAGGTAAGACTACTTCTCTTTCTCCTCATCACTGCCGTCGCCTTCACGGTGTTTCAGGTAAGACTGCTGCTCTTTCTCCTCATCACTGCCGTCGCCTTCATGGTGTTTCAGATAAGACTGCTGCTCCTTCTCCTCATCACTGCCGTCGCCTTCATGGTGTTTAAGGTAAGACTGCTCCTTCTCCTCATCACTTCCGTCGCCATCATGGTGTTTCAGGTAAGACTGCTGCTCCTTCTCCTCATAACTGCCATCGCCTTCATGGTGTTTCAGGTAAGACTGCTGCTCCTTCTCCTCATCACTGCCGTCACCTTCATGATGTTTCAGGTAAGACTGCTCCTTCTCCTCATCACTGCTGTCACCTTCATGGTTTTTCAGGTAAGACTGCTGCTCCTTTTCCTCATCACTACCGTCGCCTTCATGGTGTCTCAGGTACGACTGCTGCTCCTTCTCCTCATCACTGCCGTCGCCTTCATGGTGTTTCAGGTAAGACTGCTGCTCCTCCTCATCACTGCCGTCGCCTTCATGGTGTTTCAGGTAAGACTTCTGCTCCTTCTCCTCATCACTGCCGTCGCCTTCATGGTGTTTCAGATAAGACTGCTGCTCCTCCTCATCACTGCCGTAGCGTTCATCGTGTTTCAGGTAAGACAGCTGGTCCTCCTCATCACTGCCGTCGCCTTCATGGTGTTTCAGGTACGACTGCTGCTCCTTCTCCTCATCACTGCCGTCGCCTTCATGGTGTTTCAGGTAAGACTGCTGCTCCTCCTAATCACTGCCGTCGCCTTCATGGTATTTCAGGTACGACTGCTGCTCCGTCTCCTCATCACAGCCGTTTTCTTCATGGTGTTTCAGGTAAGACTGCTGCTCCTTCTCCTAATCACTGCCGTCGCCTTCATGGTGTTTCAGATAAGACTGCTGCTCCGTCTCCTCATCACAGCCGTTTTCTTCATGGTGTTTCAGGTAAGACTGCTGCTCCTTCTCCTCATCACTGCCGTCGCCTTCATGGTGTTTCAGATAAGACTGCTGCTCTTCCTCATCACTGACGTAGCCTTCATCGTGTTTCAGGTAAGACTGCTGCTCCTCCTCATCACTGCAGTCGTTTTCATGGTGTTTCAGGTAAGACTGCTGCTCCTTCTCCTCATCACTGCCGTCGCCTTCATGGTGTTTCAGGTAAGACTGCTGCTCCTTCTCCTCATCACAGCGGTCGCCTTCATGGTGTTTCAGGTAAGACTGCTGCTCCTTCTCCTAATCACTGCCGTCGCCTTCATCGTGTTTCAGGTAAGACTGCTGCTCCTTCTCCTCATCACTGCCGTCGCCTTAATGGTGTTTCAGATAAGACTGTTTTTACGCCTCATCACTGCCAACGCCTTCATGGTGTTTCAGGTAAGACTGCTGCTCCTTCTCTTCATCACTGCAGTCGCCTTCATGGTGTTTCAGGTAAGACTGTTTTTTACGCCTCATCACTGCCAACGCCTTCATGGTGTTTCAGGTAAGACTGCTCCTTCTCCTCATCACTGCCGTCGCCTTAATGGTTTTTCAGGTAAGACTGCTCCTTCTCCTCATCACTGCCGTCGCCTTCATGGTTTTTCAGGTAAGACTGCTGCTCCTTCTCCTCATCACTGCCGTCGCCTTCATGGTGTTTCAGATAAGACTGCTGCTCCTCCTCATCACTGCCATCGCCTTCATGGTGTTTCAGGTAAGACTGCTGCTCCTCCTCATGACTGCCGTTGATTTCATGGTGTTTCAGGTAAGACTGCTGCTCCTTCCCCTCATCACTGCCGTCGCCTTCATGGTGTTTCAGGTAAGACTGCTGCTCCTTCTCCTAATCACTGCCGTCGCCTTCATCGTGTTTCAGGTAAGACTGCTGCTCCTTCTCCTCATCACTGCCGTCGCCTTCATGATGTTTCAGGTAAGACTGCTGCTCCTTCTCCTAATCACTGCCGTCGCCTTCATGGTGTTTCAGGTAGGAGTGCTCCTCCTCCTCATCACTGCCGTCACCTTCATGGTATTTCAGGTAAGACTGCTGCTCCTCCTCATCAGTGCCGTCGCCTTCATGGTGTTTCAGGTAAGACTGCTGCTCCTTCTCCTCATCACTGCCCTCGCCTTCATGGTGTTTCAGGTAAGACTGTTTTTACTCCTCTTCACTGCCGTCGCCTTCATGGTGTTTCAGGTAAGACTGCTGCTCCTTCTCCTCATCACTGCCGTCGCCTTCATGGTGTTTCAGGTACGACTGCTGCTCCTTCTCCTCATCACTGCCGTCGCCTTCATGGTGTTTCAGGTAAGACTGCTGCTCCTCCTCATCAGTGCCGTCGCCCTCATGGTGTTTCAGGTACGACTGCTGCTCCTTCTCCTCATCACTGCCGTCGCCTTCATGATGTTTCAGGTAAGACTGCTGCTCCTTCTCCTCATCAATGCCGTCGCCTTCACCGTGTTTCAGGTAAGACTGCTGCTCCTTCTCCTCATCACTGCCGTCGCCTTCATGGTGTTTCATGTAAGACTGCTGCTCCTCCTCATCGCTGACCTCGCCTTCATGGTGTTTCAGGTAAGACTGCTGCTCCTCCTCATCGCTGCCCTCGCCTTCATGGTTTTTCAGATAAGACTGCTGCTCCTCCTCATCACTGCCATCGCCTTCATGGTGTTTCAGGTAAGACTGCTGCTCCTCCTCATGACTGCCGTTGATTTCATGGTGTTTCAGGTAAGACTGCTGCTCCTTCCCCTCATCACTGCCGTCGCCTTCATAGTGTTTCAGGTAAGACTGCTGCTCCTTCTCCTCATCACTGCCGTCGCCTTTATGGTGCTTCAGGTAAGACTGCTGCTCCTTCTCCTCATCACTGCCGTCGCCTTCATGGTGTTTCAGAAAAGACTGCTGCTCCTCCTCATCACTGCCATCACCTTCATGGTGTTTCAGGTAAGACTGCTGCTCCTCCTCATGATTGCCGTTGATTTCATGGTGTTTCAGGTAAGACTGCTGCTCCTTCCCCTCATCACTGCCGTCGCCTTCATGGTGTTTCAGGTAAGACTGCTGCTCCTTCTCCTCATCACTGCCGTCGCCTTCATGATGTTTCAGGTAAGATTGCTGCTCCTTCTCCTAATCACTGCCGTCGCCTTCATGGTGTTTCAGGTAAGACTGCTGATCCTTGTCCTCATCACTGCCGTCTTCTTCATGGTGTTTCAGGTAAGACTGCTGCTCCTTCTCCTCATCACTGCCGTCGCCTTCATGGTGTTTCAGGTAAGACTGCTGCTCCTTCTCCTCATCACTGCCCTCGCCTTCATGGTGTTTCAGGTAAGACTGTTTTTACTCCTCTTCACTGCCGTCGCCTTCATGGTGTTTCAGGTAAGACTGCTGCTCCTTCTCCTTATCACTGCCGTCGCCTTCATGGTGTTTCAGGTACGACTGCTGCTCCTTCTCCTCATCACTGCCGTCGCCTTCATGGTGTTTCAGGTAAGACTGCTGCTCCTCCTCATCACTGCCGTTGCCCTCATGGTGTTTCATGTACGACTTCTGCTCCTTCTCCTCATCACTGCCGTCGCCTTCATGATGTTTCAGGTAAGACTGCTGCTCCTTCTCCTCATCACTGCCGTCGCATTCATGGTGTATCAGGTAAGACTGCTGCTCCTTCTCCTCATCAATGCCGTCGCCTTCACCGTGTTTCAGGTAAGACTGCTGCTCCTTCTCCTCATCACTGCCGTCGCCTTCATGGTGTTTCATGTAAGACTGCTGCTCCTCCTCATCGCTGACCTCGCCTTCATGGTGTTTCAGGTAAGACTGCTGCTCCTCCTCATCGCTGCCCTCGCCTTCATGGTGTTTCAGGTAAGACTGCTGCTCCTCCTCATCGCTGCCCTCGCCTTCATGGTGTTTCAGGTAAGACTGCTGCTCCTCCTCATCGCTGCCGTCGCCTCCTTGGTGTTTCAGGTAAGACTGCTGCTACTCCTCGTCACTGCCGTCACCTTCATGGTGTTTCAGGTAAGACTGCTGCTCCTTCTCCTCATCACTGCCGTCGCCTTCATCGTGTTTCATGTAAGACTGCTGCTCCTCCTCATCGCTGCTGTCGCCTTCATGGTGTTTCAGGTAAGACTGCTGCTCCTTCTCCTCATCACTGCCGTCGCCTTCATCGTGTTTCATGTAAGACTGCTGCTCCTCCTCATCGCTGCTGTCGCCTTCATGGTGTTTCAGGTAAGACTGCTCCTTCTTTTCAATACTGCCGTCGCCTTCATGGTGTTTCAGGTAAGACTGCTCCTTCTTTTCAACACTGCCGTCGCCTTCATGGTGTTTCAGGTAAGACTGCTGCTTCTTCTCCTCATCACTGCCGTCGCCTTCATGGTGTTTCAGGTAAGACTGCTCCTTCTCCTCATCACTGCCGTCGCCTTCATGATGTTTCAGGTAAGACTGCTGCTCCTTCTCCTCATCAATGCCGTCGCCTTCACTGTGTTTCAGGTAAGACTGCTGCTCCTCCTCATCGCTGACCTCGCCTTCATGGTGTTTCAGGTAAGACTGCTGCTCCTCCTCATCGCTGCCCTCGCCTTCATGGTGTTTCAGGTAAGACTGCTGCTCCTCCTCATCGCTGCCCTCGCCTTCATGATGTTTCAGGTAAGACTGCTGCTCCTCCTCATCGCTGCCGTCGCCTCCTTGGTGTTTCAGGTAAGACTGCTGCTACTCCTCGTCACTGCCGTCACCTTCATGGTGTTTCAGGTAAGACTGCTGCTCCTTCTCCTCATCACTGCCGTCGCCTTCATCATGTTTCATGTAAGACTGCTGCTCCTCCTCATCGCTGCTGTCGCCTTCATGGTGTTTCAGGTAAGACTGCTGCTCCTTCTCCTCATCACTGCCGTCGCCTTCATCGTGTTTCATGTAAGACTGCTGCTCCTCCTCATCGCTGCTGTCGCCTTCATGGTGTTTCAGGTAAGACTGCTCCTTCTTTTCAACACTGCCGTCGCCTTCATGGTGTTTCAGGTAAGACTGCTGCTCCTTCTCCTCATCACTGCCGTCGCCTTCATGGTGTTTCAGGTAAGCCTGCTGCTCCTCCTCATCACTGCCGTCGCCTTCATGGTGTTTCAGGTAAGACTGCTCCTTCTCCTCATCATTGCCGTCGCCTTCATGATGTTTCAGGTAAGACTGCTGCTCCTTCTCCTCATCAATGCCGTCGCCTTCACTGTGTTTCAGGTAAGACTGCTGCTCCTTCTCCTCATCACTGCCGTCGCCTTCATGGTGTTTCATGTAAGACTGCTGCTCCTCCTCATCACTGCCGTCTACTCCTTGGTGTTTCAGGTAAGACTGCTGCTACTCCTCGTCACTGCCGTCGCCTTCATGGTGTTTCAGGTAAGACTGCTCCTTCTCCTCATCACTGCCGTCGCCTTCATGATGTTTCAGGTAAGACTGCTGCTCCTTCTCCTCATCAATGCCGTCGCCTTCACTGTGTTTCAGGTAAGACTGCTGCTCCTCCTCATCGCTGACCTCGCCTTCATGGTGTTTCAGGTAAGACTGCTGCTCCTCCTCATCGCTGCCCTCGCCTTCATGGTGTTTCAGGTAAGACTGCTGCTCCTCCTCATCGCTGCCCTCGCCTTCATGATGTTTCAGGTAAGACTGCTGCTCCTCCTCATCGCTGCCGTCGCCTCCTTGGTGTTTCAGGTAAGACTGCTGCTACTCCTCGTCACTGCCGTCACCTTCATGGTGTTTCAGGTAAGACTGCTGCTCCTTCTCCTCATCACTGCCGTCGCCTTCATCGTGTTTCATGTAAGACTGCTGCTCCTCCTCATCGCTGCTGTCGCCTTCATGGTGTTTCAGGTAAGACTGCTGCTCCTTCTCCTCATCACTGCCGTCGCCTTCATCGTGTTTCATGTAAGACTGCTGCTCCTCCTCATCGCTGCTGTCGCCTTCATGGTGTTTCAGGTAAGACTGCTCCTTCTTTTCAATACTGCCGTCGCCTTCATGGTGTTTCAGGTAAGACTGCTGCTCCTTCTCCTCATCACTGCCGTCGCCTTCATCGTGTTTCATGTAAGACTGCTGCTCCTCCTCATCGCTGCTGTCGCCTTCATGGTGTTTCAGGTAAGACTGCTCCTTCTTTTCAACACTGCCGTCGCCTTCATGGTGTTTCAGGTAAGACTGCTGCTCCTTCTCCTCATCACTGCCGTCGCCTTCATGGTGTTTCAGGTAAGCCTGCTGCTCCTCCTCATCACTGCCGTCGCCTTCATGGTGTTTCAGGTAAGACTGCTCCTTCTCCTCATCATTGCCGTCGCCTTCATGATGTTTCAGGTAAGACTGCTGCTCCTTCTCCTCATCAATGCCGTCGCCTTCACTGTGTTTCAGGTAAGACTGCTGCTCCTTCTCCTCATCACTGCCGTCGCCTTCATGGTGTTTCATGTAAGACTGCTGCTCCTCCTCATCACTGCCGTCTACTCCTTGGTGTTTCAGGTAAGACTGCTGCTACTCCTCGTCACTGCCGTCGCCTTCATGGTGTTTCAGGTAAGACTGCTCCTTCTTTTCAACACTGCCGTCGCCTTCATGGTGTTTCAGGTAAGACTGCTGCTCCTTCTCCTCATCACTGCCGTCGCCTTCATCGTGTTTCATGTAAGACTGCTGCTCCTCCTCATCGCTGCTGTCGCCTTCATGGTGTTTCAGGTAAGACTGCTCCTTCTTTTCAACACTGCCGTCGCCTTCATGGTGTTTCAGGTAAGACTGCTGCTCCTTCTCCTCATCACTGCCGTCGCCTTCATGGTGTTTCAGGTAAGACTGCTGCTCCTCCTCATCACTGCCGTCGCCTTCATGGTGTTTCAGGTAAGACTGCTCCTTCTTTTCAACACTGCCGTTGCCTTCATCGTGTTTCAGGTAAGACTGCTGCTCCTCCTCATCACTGCCGTCGCCTTCATGGTGTTTCAGGTAAGACTGCTGCTCCTCCTCATCAATGCCGTCGCCTTCATGGTGTTTCAGGTAAGACTGCTGATCCTTGTCCTCATCACTGCCGTCTTCTTCATGGTGTTTCAGGTAAGACTGCTGCTCCTTCTCCTCATCACTACCGTCGCCTTCATGGTGTTTCAGGTAAGACTGCTGCTCCTTCTCCTCATCACTGCCACCGCCTTCATGGTGTTTCAGGTAAGACTGCTGCTCCTTCTCCTCATCACCGCCGTCGCCTTCGTGGTGTTTCAGGTAAGACTGCTGCTACTCCTCGTCACGGCCGTCGCCTTCATGGTGTTTCAGGTACGACTGCTGCTCCTTCTCCTCATCACTGCCGTCGCCTTCATGGTCTTTCAGGTAAGACTGCTGCTACTCCTCATCACTGCCGTGATTTATTCCTGAACTTGTCCATCATGAGTCACTTCTTTCACTGTTACATTTATAAACCCAGAGCAGAACGTTTGATTCTCACTCATACACAAACACTGACATGTTGGATTCCGTGCTTTTGGCCTCGTTTTTGTCATATTTCTAGAGAAGTTCAACACATTCTTACATCGTTTTTGCCATCTTAGAATAAACATATTTTTTGTATCTGTAATTGTGACGCTTCAAGTGAAAAGTGGAGGAAGAGGTGGAAGAAGATCAGCCTGAAGTGGAACAACAGGACATCACGGCCGACTCAACGACTGAAGTGCAGAGGCTGATATTGCCCCCTGGTGGTGGAGGGGTGAAGGCACAGCACATATGCCAGGCTCCACGGCCACAGTGTCTGGAGTGCACGTGTCATAACGCCTGCTGGAGCGTCGAGCTGTGACGTGTTGTGTTCACTTGAAAAGCAGCAGAGTAAAGGATGAGTCCGTCAGGAATGTAACGATATTGAAATTTCATTGTATGATATTTATCACAAGTTTGTCTTAAGTATTCATATTTAAAATGTGTTGGAACAAATGATCAGTCTCTTTTTCTCTTTAGCTGCAGCTGCAACTAAACCAGGAGCAAATGAACTTGTGTTTATAATATTATTGCACAACTTATTATTGACAAGCCACAAGCCACAATATACAATATACAATATACTTTACTGTTACATTCTGTCTTTGGCACAGCTAAAAATCAGTTTGAAAGTGACGTTTAGAAGTTCATAATTTAAATTAAATAGTACTTGATTTGTCCATCGAGTCGAGTCGTCCTTCATTTCCATGAAGGACGCATCTCCTCCACTGAGCATGTGCAGGACGAATCTCCTCCACTGAGCATGTGCAGGACGACTCTCCTCCACTGAGCATGTGCAGGACGACTCTCCTCCACTGAGCATGTGCAGGACGACTCGACTCCACTGCGAGCATGTGCAGGACGACTCGACTCCACCGAGCATGTGCAGGACGACTCGACTCCACTGCGAGCATGTGCAGGACGACTCGACTCCACCGAGCATGTGCAGGACGACTCGACTCCACTGCGAGCATGTGCAGGACGACTCTCCTCCACTGAGCATGTGCAGGACGACTTGACTCCACTGCGAGCATGTGCAGGACGACTCGACTCCACCGAGCATGTGCAGGACGACTCGACTCCACTGAGCATGTGCAGGACGCCTCAACTCCACTGAGCATGTGCAGGACGACTCGGACGCACGTCTGCTGCTGAGTGCATTTAGTCCGGCGTGTCGAGAACGCGCGTCCGGTGCGTTTGTCTTTCTAATGTTCACGCGCTCAAATTCTGTGTCGGGCGCGATTCGGCCGCAGCGCTCTGTACGAGGCTTTAGAACTGGACCAGGGGAATCCCAACTGCGTTAACGCACGTTAAAATAATTGATCGCGTTAAATAAGTGATGAGTTAACGCGATAATAACGTGTTAACTTGCCCAGCCCTAGTGAAAACCTAAAAAGTTCTGTTCCTCTGAGCGCTTCAGGTCGTGCAGCTGCAGCTGGAGCTGGAGCTGGAGCAGCTGGAGCTGGAGCTGGAACTGGAGCTGGAGCTGGATCTGAACGGTCTTCGATGAATCAGTTGATGCACAATAGACCTGTGTCTGAGGCGGTTGAAATGAGGCGGAGCAGGAGGGGGCGTGGTCCTGTTGCTGTGGAGGTCAGGGTTCATGTGTCGACGCCCCAGAGGTGAGGTCCACGAGAGAGGCGCCTGCGGAGGAGATACGAGCGACTGGAGACACGATCGACCGGAGAAGAGACACGGCCGACAGGAGACACGACCGACCGGAGACACGAGCGACCGGAGACACGACCGACCGGAGACACGACCGACCGGAGACACGACCGACCGGAGACACGAGCGACTGGAGACACGACCGACCGGAGAAGAGACACAGCCGACCGGAGACACGACCGACCGGAGACACGAGCGACCGGAGTCACGAGCGACCGGAGACACGAGCGACCGGAGACACGAGCGACTGGAGACACGACCGACTGGAGACACGACCGACCGGAGACACAAGCGACCGGAGAAGAGACACGACCAACTGGAGACACGAGCGACTGGAGACACGAGTGACTGGAGACAGACACGAGCGACCGGAGACACGAACGACCGGTGACACGAGCGACTGGAGAAGAGACACGACCAACTGGAGACACGAGCGACTGGAAACACGACCGACCGGTGACACGAGCGACCGGAGAAGAGACACGAACAACTGGAGACACGAGCGACCGGAGACACGAGTGACTGGAGACACGAGCGACCGGAGAAGAGACACGACCAACTGGAGACACGAGCGACCGGAGACACGAGTGACTGGAGACACGAGCGACCGGAGACACGACCGACCGGTGACACGAGCGACCGGAGAAGAGACACGACCAACTGGAGACACGAGTGACTGGAGACACGAGCGACCGGAGACACGAGTGACTGGAGACACGAGCGACCGGAAACACGACCGACTGGTGACACGAGCGACCGGAGACACGAGCGACCGGAGACACGAGCGACTGGAGACATGAGCGACCGGAGACACGAGCGACCGGAGACACGAGCGACCGGAGACACGAGCGACCGGAGACACGAGCGACTGGAGACACAAGCGACCGGAGACACGACCGACCGGAGACACGACCGACTGATTGTTCAAAACACGCTGCTGACTGAGAGAGCCGAGACAACAAGAGATGCTGGGATTGGCCGGTATATAAATAGGGCTTCTGGGTAATTGGAGGTGTGGTTAAAGAGTGGAGGTGTGGTTACTGGAAGAGTTGGGGCGTGGTCCTGCTCCTGAACTTTACTTCACGAATAACATGGGCAACTACACTTACATTTACATTTGCAATCACTAAAACTTTTGCTCAGTGGAGTCGAGTCGTCCTGCATATGCTCAGTGGAGGAGAGTCGTCCTGCACATGCTCAGTGGAGGAGAGTCGTCCTGCACATGCTCAGTGGAGGAGAGTCGTCCTGCACATGCTCAGTGGAGGAGAGTCGTCCTGCACATGCTCAGTGGAGTCGAGTCGTCCTGCACATGCTCTGTGGAGTCGAGTCGTCCTGCACATGCTCGCAGTGGAGTCGAGTCGTCCTGCACATGCTCAGTGGAGGAGAGTCGTCCTGCACATGCTCAGTGGAGGAGTCGTCCTGCACATGCTCAGTGGAGGAGAGTCGTCCTGCACATGCTCAGTGGAGGAGTCGTCCTGCACATGCTCAGTGGAGGAGAGTCGTCCTGCACATGCTCAGTGGAGGAGTCGTCCTGCACATGCTCAGTGGAGGAGAGTCGTCCTGCACATGCTCAGTGGAGGAGTCGTCCTGCACATGCTCAGTGGAGGAGAGTCGTCCTGCACATGCTCTGTGGAGTCGAGTCGTCCTGCACATGCTCGCAGTGGAGTCGAGTCGTCCTGCACATGCTCAGTGGAGGAGAGTCGTCCTGCACATGCTCAGTGGAGGAGTCGTCCTGCACATGCTCAGTGGAGGAGAGTCGTCCTGCACATGCTCAGTGGAGGAGTCGTCCTGCACATGCTCAGTGGAGGAGAGTCGTCCTGCACATGCTCAGTGGAGGAGAGTCGTCCTGCACATGCTCAGTGGAGGAGAGTCGTCCTGCACATGCTCAGTGGAGGAGAGTCGTCCTGCACATGCTCAGTGGAGGAGAGTCGTCCTGCACATGCTCAGTGGAGGAGAGTCGTCCTGCACATGCTCAGTGGAGGAGAGTCGTCCTGCACATGCTCAGTGGAGTCGAGTCGTCCTGCACATGCTCTGTGGAGTCGAGTCGTCCTGCACATGCTCGCAGTGGAGTCGAGTCGTCCTGCACATGCTCAGTGGAGGAGAGTCGTCCTGCACATGCTCAGTGGAGGAGTCGTCCTGCACATGCTCAGTGGAGGAGAGTCGTCCTGCACATGCTCAGTGGAGGAGTCGTCCTGCACATGCTCAGTGGAGGAGAGTCGTCCTGCACATGCTCAGTGGAGGAGTCGTCCTGCACATGCTCAGTGGAGGAGAGTCGTCCTGCACATGCTCAGTGGAGGAGTCGTCCTGCACATGCTCAGTGGAGGAGAGTCGTCCTGCACATGCTCTGTGGAGTCGAGTCGTCCTGCACATGCTCGCAGTGGAGTCGAGTCGTCCTGCACATGCTCAGTGGAGGAGAGTCGTCCTGCACATGCTCAGTGGAGGAGTCGTCCTGCACATGCTCAGTGGAGGAGAGTCGTCCTGCACATGCTCAGTGGAGGAGTCGTCCTGCACATGCTCAGTGGAGGAGAGTCGTCCTGCACATGCTCAGTGGAGGAGTCGTCCTGCACATGCTCAGTGGAGGAGAGTCGTCCTGCACATGCTCAGTGGAGGAGTCGTCCTGCACATGCTCAGTGGAGGAGAGTCGTCCTGCACATGCTCTGTGGAGTCGAGTCGTCCTGCACATGCTCGCAGTGGAGTCGAGTCGTCCTGCACATGCTCAGTGGAGGAGAGTCGTCCTGCACATGCTCAGTGGAGGAGTCGTCCTGCACATGCTCAGTGGAGGAGAGTCGTCCTGCACATGCTCAGTGGAGGAGTCGTCCTGCACATGCTCAGTGGAGGAGAGTCGTCCTGCACATGCTCAGTGGAGGAGAGTCGTCCTGCACATGCTCAGTGGAGGAGAGTCGTCCTGCACATGCTCAGTGGAGGAGAGTCGTCCTGCACATGCTCAGTGGAGTCGAGTCGTCCTGCACATGCTCTGTGGAGTCGAGTCGTCCTGCACATGCTCGCAGTGGAGTCGAGTCGTCCTGCACATGCTCAGTGGAGGAGAGTCGTCCTGCACATGCTCAGTGGAGGAGTCGTCCTGCACATGCTCAGTGGAGGAGAGTCGTCCTGCACATGCTCAGTGGAGGAGTCGTCCTGCACATGCTCAGTGGAGGAGAGTCGTCCTGCACATGCTCAGTGGAGGAGTCGTCCTGCACATGCTCAGTGGAGGAGAGTCGTCCTGCACATGCTCTGTGGAGTCGAGTCGTCCTGCACATGCTCGCAGTGGAGTCGAGTCGTCCTGCACATGCTCAGTGGAGGAGAGTCGTCCTGCACATGCTCAGTGGAGGAGTCGTCCTGCACATGCTCAGTGGAGGAGAGTCGTCCTGCACATGCTCAGTGGAGGAGTCGTCCTGCACATGCTCAGTGGAGGAGAGTCGTCCTGCACATGCTCAGTGGAGGAGAGTCGTCCTGCACATGCTCAGTGGAGGAGAGTCGTCCTGCACATGCTCAGTGGAGGAGTCGTCCTGCACATGCTCAGTGGAGGAGAGTCGTCCTGCACATGCTCAGTGGAGGAGAGTCGTCCTGCACATGCTCAGTGGAGGAGAGTCGTCCTGCACATGCTCAGTGGAGGAGTTGTGCTGCGTGGTGTAAATGGATTTTAATGTTGGATCATGGCTTTGGTTTATTAACTTTACAAAGTCAGCTGCTATAGGCGCCAGCCGAGGCAACCCGCCGGGCGCGTGAGCAGGTCCCGCCGGGGGCCCGCGTGAGGAGGTCCCGCCGGGGGCCCCGCGTGAGGAGGTCCCGCCGGGGGCCGTAGCTGGGGAGATCCTTGAGAAGGGCCCGGTGTGCGTCTTTATCATCTGAAAACGTGAATAATCTGGTGCTTTAGCAACTGGCTTAGTGCAGAGGAGTAAAAAAACACCCAGTTTTAGGAATCTACAATCTTTTCTGGTTCTTTTCGATGGCAGTGGCAGCTTTAGTTTTGTGTTTTTAACATTAAGTTAAAATGCACACAATGTATTTATTTGTATTTCACTGGTTTAGTGTTTGTTTAACTCATGTTGTGTCTTTAGTGTCAAGTTGTAAGAAAGTACAAACTGAACTGAAGTGTTTTCTGCTTCTGCTGCTCCTGAAATGTGTTTTGTGTCCAATGTTTCATGAGATTATAATGTTTCTGACGTTTCCTCTGAAGTCTGTTCATCTTTAACGATTGTGTCAATACTTCATATTTTATTTAACTGCTACTGAATAAAAATGCTGATGCACTTTACACTTCTTTTGAATTAATTTTGAATTTTGCAGTAAAAATGCGATTAATCGTGATTAAAAAATGTCATTGTTGCCCAGCCCTAGTTTTTACAAATAAGGAGTTATTATAATCAAGAAATGAAAAATAAAGATGATCAGAACATTTTGACTGAAGTATTTATTGAATCTGATCAATCAGAACTTTCAAGAGGAATAATATCTGAATGATACAAATGTATGAAGAGTCTGGACAGTCACTGACCACATGAAGGGTCAGACTGTTGGGGAGGATGTGGCAGCAGGAGGCAGATTGTTGGAGAGGATGTGACAGCAGGAGACAGACTGTTGGAGAGGGTGTGGCAGCAGGAGACAGACTGTTGGAGAAGATGTGGCAGCAGGAGACAGACTGTTGGAGAGGGTGTGGCAGCAGGAGGCAGACTGTTGGAGAGGATGTGACAGCAGGAGACAGACTGTTGGAGAGGATGTGGCAGCAGGAGACAGACTGTTGGAGAGGGTGTGGCAGCAGGAGGCAGATTGTTGGAGAGGATGTGGCAGCAGGAGGCAGATTGTTGGAGAGGATGTGGCAGCAGGAGGCAGATTGTTGGAGAGGATGTGGCAGCAGGAGGCAGACTGTTGGAGAGGATGTGACAGCAGGAGACAGACTGTTGGAGAGGGTGTGGCAGCAGGAGACAGACTGTTGGAGAGGGTGTGGCAGCAGGAGGCAGACTGTTGTAGAGGATGTGGCAGCAGGAGGCAGACTGTTGTAGAGGATGTGGCAGCAGGAGGCAGACTGTTGAAGAGGATGTGGCAGCAGGAGACAGACTGTTGGAGAAGATGTGGCTGCAGGAGACAGACTGTTGGAGAAGATGTGGCAGCAGGAGGCAGACTGTTGGAGAGGATGTGGCAGCGGGAGACAGACTGTTGGAGAAGATGTGGCAGCAGGAGGCAGACTGTTGGAGAGGGTGTGGCAGCAGGAGGCAGACTGTTGGAGAGGGTGTGGCAGCAGGAGACATGGGATTGTTCTGTTGTTTACAAGTTTGGACTGAGCTCAAAAAAGTCTTACAGACAATTGATGACATCACCATCCACTGGACCTCGGGACTCTGTATTTGGGGCTCAGGACTCTGTATTTGGGCCTCAGGACTCTGTATTTGGGCCTCAGGACTCTGTATTTGGGCCTCAGGACTCTGTATTTGGGCCTCAGGACTCTGTATTTGGGCCTCAGGACTCCGGCCATGGACACAAAAAGCAGCTCTCTCTGGAGCCCCCTCTTGGCTCCAGTGAAAAAGGCCCAAAGGCCCTCAAGAAAAATGGATGAAACAAAATGCACCGATGACCAAGGACTGGACTGACATTATGATGGACATTCATAATTTGGAAAAAAATCTCATTTGGACTCTATTTGAAAATGGACAAATTTACAGACTTTGGACAAAATGGGACGTTTGTTTGGGTTCATTTGTGTTTTAGTTTTTATTGATTTGTGGGATGTCTTTGATTTATGTCTGTTTTTCTCTCTCTGCTCGTGTTTTGTTTCTGTTCAATGTTCATAAAGTTGAAAAATAAAGAAATCTTAATGAAAAAAACAGTTATTCAATTGTTTACTTTTGATCCTGGATTAAAGACAAATGTATGTATGTTGTTTTTGGCCTGTCTGCTTTATTAGACCGAACAGAGGAGAATTAAATGGAGCTGAGAGAAGGGAGGACAAGCAGCAAACCGATATGAATCCGATAAGAACCACAGGATCCCTTTGATTAGAAATGAATATAAATATAGAGTAATTAACTGAGCAAACACAGGCGCCGGGGCCAGATGACAGGTGCAGAGCCGAGGACACAGGGATCTTATGTCATTTTTAGAGTCACCTTAGGTCATGTGTAGAGTCGCCTTAGGTCATGTGTAGAGTCGCCTTAGGTCATGTGTAGAGTCGCCTTAGGTCATGTGTAGAGTCGACTTAGGTCATGTGTAGAGTCGACTTAGGTCATTTGTAGATTCGCCTTAGGTCATGTGTAGAGTCGACTTAGGTCATTTGTAGTAGAGTCGCCTTAGGTCATTTGTAGTAGAGTTGCCATAGGTCATGTGTAGAGTCGCCTTAGGTCATTTGTAGAGTCGTCTTAGGTCATTTGTAGAGTCGACTTAGGTCATTTGTAGTAGAGTCGCCTTAGGTCATTTGTAGAGTCGCCTTAGGTCATGTGTAGAGTCGACTTAGGTCATTTGTAGTAGAGTCGCCTTAGGTCATTTGTAGTAGAGTCGCCTTAGGTCATTTGTAGAGTCGCCTTAGGTCATGTGTAGAGTCGCCTTAGGTCATTTGTAGTAGAGTCGCCTTAGGTCATTTGTAGAGTCGCCTTAGGTCATTTGTAGAGTCGTCTTAGGTCATGTGTAGAGTCGTCTTAGGTCATGTGTAGAGTCGCCTTTTTTCATTGGTAGAGTCGCCTTAGGTCATTTGTAGAGTCGTCTTAGGTCATTTGTAGAGTCGACTTAGGTCATTTGTAGTAGAGTGACCTTAGGTCATTTGTAGAGTTGCCTTAGGTCATGTGTAGAGTCGCCTTAGGTCATTTGTAGTAGAGTCGCCTTAGGTCATTTGTAGAGTCGCCTTAGGTCATGTGTAGAGTCACCTTAGGTTATTTGTAGTAGAGTCGCCTTAGGTCATTTGTAGTAGAGTCGCCTTAGGTCATTTGTAGAGTCGCCTTAGGTCATGTGTAGAGTCGCCTTAGGTCATTTGTAGTAGAGTCGCCTTAGGTCATTTGTAGAGTTGCCTTAGGTCATGTGTAGAGTCGCCTTAGGTCATTTGTAGTAGAGTCGCCTTAGGTCATTTGTAGAGTTGCCTTAGGTCATATGTAGAGTCGCCTTAGGTTATTTGTAGTAGAGTCGCCTTAGGTCATTTGTAGAGTTGCCTTAGGTCATGTGTAGAGTCGCCTTAGGTTATTTGTAGTAGAGTCGCCTTAGGTCATTTGTAGTAGAGTCGCCTTAGGTCATTTGTAGAGTCACCTTAGGTCATGTGTAGAGTCGCCTTAGGTCATTTGTAGTAGAGTCGCCTTAGGTCATTTGTAGAGTCCCCTTAGGTCATTTGTAGAGTCGCCTTAGGTAATTTGTAGAGTCGCCTTAGGTCATTTGTAGAGTTGTCTTAGGTCATGTGTAGAGTCGCCTTAGGTCATTTGTAGAGTCGTCTTAGGTCATGTGTAGAGTCGTCTTAGGTCATGTGTAGAGTCGCCTTTGTTCATTGGTAGAGTCGTCTTAGGTAATTTGTAGAGTCGCCTTAGGTCATTTGTAGAGTCGTCTTAGGTCATGTGTAGAGTCGTCTTAGGTAATTTGTAGAGTCGCCTTAGGTCATTTGTAGAGTCGCCTTTGGTCATGTGTAGAGTCGTTTTAGGTCATTTGTAGAGTCGTCTTAGGTCATTTGTAGAGTCGTCTTAGGTCATTTGAACAGCCTCTTGCAGAGTTTCAAGCGGTCAGATTAGAACCCTTCAAAGCGGTCAGATTAGGACCCTTCAGAGCGGTCAGATTAGAACCCTTCAGAGCGGTCCACTTGTCAGAGGTGAAAGGAACGAGGGAGGGGCAGGTCAGGGGGACGTCCCTAAATGATCTTTGCAACAACGTGATTGGCCAGCAGCAGATGTGCCACTGAAACATAAATCTTATTATTATTCTCTCTTTTTGTGTCGTTTCATATCCAGAGCAGCAACGCTCTGAGTTGAAGCAGAGGTAAACCCCGCCTCCTTTTTCTTTTAATTACTTTAAAGTTTTGAATTGGATTGGATTGGTCTTTTCACTTGTCATAAACATCTTGAGATAGTTTTATTCCACTTGTGACTGAACCTGGTGGATACAGTGCCTTTATTCCACTCCGGAACATTCCAGGCCGTGATATTAATGTCGACTTAATGTGGCATAAACAGATCAAAAATAACTTTACATTTAGGTCTATTTAAACTATTTAAACCATTGATTGAATTAAAAAGATTAAATCGTGCTTTACTATAATTTGAATAATCCCAAATATTGATTGCCACATAAGCTTGATGTCCCTGTATGTATATATATATATATATATATATATATATATATATATATATATATATATATATATATATATATATATATATACATATATATATATATTATGTCACTGCAGTCAGCACGCAGGAGAATGCCCCGGGGCCCGAGGTGAGAATATTCATTTATTTCACACAATTCCTGCCGATCTTATCTTTCAATTAGACTCTCACAGCATTTACACTGAGGCCCCGCCCCCTGAGACTTATCTCTCAATCAATCAGATGAGGTCCATGCCACGCCCACTTTCCCATTCTACAGATGAGCAGCAGGATGGGAGGGCATCTGACACACAGGGTTACCATGGGACCTGTCTGCTGGTCAGTTCCCATCACATAAACAGGAGGGTATGCTCCGCCCCCTCGCTCCTCAGAGACTGCTCTGATTGGCCCAGATAAAAATCATCTCATTACAGAAGCTTTTCAGTCAGATATTTAACACATCACTATGGGACGCATTGATTCTATTTTCTTTCATTTGTTTATATATATATATATATATATATATATATATACATATATATATGTATGTATATATATATACTGTGTGTGTGTGTGTGTGTGTGAGTGTGTGTGTGTGTGTGAGTGTGTGTACGATGCATCGCTCCTGAATCAAAACAGCAGTTTTGTCATATGATAAAGGGGCGGGGCGGGGGGGTGCGGTCGCTTGAGTTCTCAACTCTGTGAAAAATCCTCTATTATTCCTTTAAATTAAACTATGAATGTCAAGGATTTAACTCAACATAATCATACACAGTTAGCGTATTTAACTCATTCATAATGTGTGTTACATGAGTCATTAGTGCAGTCGTGTCTGGCTCTGTAAAGGTGTGAGTCGCTCCTTATCTGCTCTTTTCAGTCATGACCTGATGCTTGTCCAGATAACGCTCAGTCTGACCGTTCCCATCGCACACTGAGCTCATGTGGGAAACTATTGATTCTGTCTGAGGAGAAAGAAGAGGACTGATAACCATCTCAGCCAATCACAGAGCTCCCCAAGCTCTAAATCATGTTTTATGAGTCCTGGGACACAAGGACTCACGAGGACAATGGCTGATAACAACAAACAACCAAGGTTAAGCCAAATGAACATTCAAGTTTAGGTAACGAGCTAACGCTAACCCAAGCTAACCCTAACCCTAACGCTAACCCTAACCCTAACCCTAACCCTAACCCTAACCCTAACCCTAACCCTAACCCTAACTAACCCACATAACGAGCATGAGGAAGCACATGAAACATGACAAAAGAGCCTGAAGAGAGGAAGAGCGCCCCTGTGTTTGTGTGAGGAAGAGCGCCCCCTGTGTGTGTGAGGAAGAGCGCCCCCTGTGTCTGTGAGAGGAAGAGTGCCCCCTGTGTCTGTGAGAGGAAGAGCGCCCCCTGTGTCTGTGACGGGACAGGCCACGCCCCCTCACCAGTGAACATCCAGGGACGGGACAGGCCACGCCCCCTTACCAGTGAACATCCAGGGACGGGACATTGAGAGAGTGACTCATACAAGAACCTGGTGTTCATCTGAACCACAAACTGGACTGGACTCATAACACAGACTGTACAGGAAGAGCCAGAGTGGACTCTACCTCCTGATGAGACTCAGGTATTTTGGAGTGACAGGGCCGCTCCTGACAGGGTAACTCCTGACAGGGCCACTCCATACCCATGTGCAATACTGTCATGTGCAATACTGTCATACCCATGTGCAATACTGTCATACTCATGTGCAATACTGTCATACTCATGTACAATACTGACATACCCATGTGCAATACTGACATACTCATGTGCAATACTGACATACCCATGTGCAATACTGACATACTCATGTGCAATACTGTCAAGCCCATGTGCAATACTGACTTAATCATGTGCAATACTGTCATGTGCAATACTGTCATACCCATGTGCAATACTGTCATACCCATGTGCAATACTGACTTAATCATGTGCAATACTGTCATGTGCAATGCTGTCATATTCATGTGCAAAACTGTCATACCCATGTGCAATACTGTCAAACCCATGTGCAATATTGACTTAATCATGTGCAATACTGTCATGTGCAATACTGTCATACCCATGTGCAATAAGATAAACCTTTAATTTCCACACAAGGGGAAATTTCGTTATTACAACGCAGTAGAACAGGAGGAAAGGACAGATTATAGGAAGTTTCAAAACACACTCTAAATAGAACTCTTATGAACAAAACAAAAAAACTCTTATTAACAAAACTCATCTCCTATCTTAATAGGGAATGGAGGGGGGGAAATAAAAATAAAATATATAATAAAAATATATAATAAAAATACAAAATAAAGATAAAAAATACTGTCATACTTGTGCAATACTCTGTCATACCCATGTGCTATACTGTCATACCCATGTGCAATACTGTCATACCCATGTGCAATACTGTCAAACCCATGTGCAATACTGACTTAATCATGTGCAATACTGTCATGTGCAATACTGTCATACCCATGTGCAATACTGTCATATTCATGTGCAATACTCTGTCATACTCATGTGCAATACTGTCATACCCATGTGCAATACTCTCATACCCATGTGCAATACTGTCAAACCCATGTGCAATACTGACTTAATCATTTGCAATACTGTCATGTGCAATACAGACATACCCATGTGCAATACTGTCATACCCATGTGCTATACTCTGTCATATTCATGTGCCATACTCTGACATAATGTCAATCATATTGGTGCAATATTCCCTGTCCATACAACTGCTGTAAATAAGAGCGTTATAATTGTCTTGTTTTCTTTTTTTTAACTTTTATTAAGATATAAGAGATTTTCTTTTGTTAGAGCTCCTCCTTTAAGTCTTCTGTTCTCTCACTTGACTAATGAGGACTAATAAAGACTTATCTCATCTTTACACGTGACCCCTCGTTTCTGTAAGGTTGCTAGGTAACAATATATCTCTATATGTCACATCAGGAAGGCATTTTATAAACTTACAAAACTCAAAAACGTTTTAAATAATTCCACGTTTGAGAGAAGTTGGCGTCGTGAGCACGTGACACAGCGCAAATACAACACAGTGGTCATCCGGCCGGTCATCCGGTGTCGTGAGCTGCCGGGGCTGTGGGTCGTGACCAGGCGGCGGAAACACGACTCTGAGCGGCAGGACCCCGGCTGGACCCCCAGCAGGACCCCGGGCTGGACCCCCAGCAGGACCCCGGGCTGGACCCCCGGCAGGACCCCCGGCTGGACCCCCGGCAGGACCCCCGGCAGGAACCCGGGCTGGGGACGTGATAACGGGCTTTGGAGGCGGAGCCCGGCTTTGGGAGGGTTTTTTCGGTCCCCGGGGAACCGCTTCTCTCTAAACGAACTGTCACGTTTTAATCGCGTCTCCATGGAAACGAGGCGTCACCGCGCAGAGGGGGACGCGGCGGGCGCGCATATAAACGGACGCACAACTCCGCGAACAGGACACAAACTCTACTGACCCGGAGACGGAGGCTACACTGGGACACCGCGGATGGGACGTCCAGGAGACATGCTGCACGGACACTTCATGTATATCTCCTCTTATTCATCTGAAATGTCTTTATTACTCACGTGGTGCAGTTCTGTTTCATGTATACTATATATATATATATATATATATATATATATATATATATATATATATATATATATATATATATATAAGGCTTTCATCAAGAGTTATGCTTTATAATAACTCTTTTTACTTCATATTTGTCTTTTTGTCTCTGCAGAAGTCCAGAGCGCTCTAAGCTGGAATATAGAGCATGTCCCGGGGAGAACAGCGCCGCCTCTGGTGAGTCCAACACACTACAATAAGCTCACAATGTACAGAACCTACAACTGCAGTGTAGTAAAGCTACAGTATGTAACATCAGCCTGGTAATAGCAGTAGCAGTAGCAGTAGCAGTAGTAGTAGTAGTAGTAGTAGTAGTAGTAGTAGTAGTAGTAGCAGTAGCAGTAGCAGTAGCAGTAGCAGTAGCAGTAGCAGTAGCAGCAGTAGTAGCAGTAGTAGTAGTAGTATGGGAAAAATAACATTCAGAATTTGGAAATGGACAAATTTGACCGACTTTGGACTAATTGTGACTTTTATTGTAAGTTAAACATGCCATGATTGTGTTTCTTTTGCAGTTTAGTTGATTTGTATCACTCTTTGGACGTGTTCTGTATTGTATGTCTATTCTTTAAAAACATTTCAAACTGAAACTCTGCGTAGTATGTCAAATATCTTTGTCTTCTCCTCCAGTGGGCGGGGGCAAAGGTCGCGTGGTCACAAATGGCCGTGAGCGCTGGCGCCAACACAACGTGAGCGGAGCCTTCGCCGACCTGCGCCGCCTGATCCCCACTCACCCTCCAGAGCGCCGACTCAGCAAGAACCAGATCCTGCGCCTCGCCACCAAATACATCCACTTCCTGGGCCAAGTCCTCCACGACCAGGACCAGAACCAGGACCAGGACCAGAACCAGGATCTGGACCAGGATCTGGACCAGAACTTCAATGGGCCCATAGAGCAGGTAAAGCCCCAGTGGCAGGTTTGTTGTACATCCTTTTGTGTTCCTTGGGTGCTAGAATGAAATGTAGAGATATACAGTAGTCTCAAACAGTCTCAAACGGTCTCAAACTGTCTCAAACTGTCTCAAACAGTCTCAAACTGTCTCAAACTGTCTCAAACTGTCTCAAACTGTTTCAAACTGTCTCAAACAGATCTGAGCACACGTGATCATTTTTCTTTAACATACAAACACAATAGAACTAGGGCTGTACTCAAAACATCGTTGTGTGGATAAATCGTGAGAGAGCTACGCGTAGCATTAGAGGGAGGTCTTTTTAACAACATAAATAATCAGGTTGTTCCCCCATAAACATGCTGCAGGGTTAGGGTTAGGGTTAGGGTTAGGTTTAGGGTTAGGGCTGGATCTGCTGAGCTGAAAAGGGTCTTATTAATAGCCCTTTGATACTAAGAGCATTGTGACCATGAAACTAACATGGCTAATGAGGCTAACGTGGCTATCGAGGCTAACATGGCTATCGAGGCTAACATGGCTAACGAGGCTAACATGGCTATCGAGGCTAACATGGCTAACGAGGCTAACATGGCTATCGAGGCTAACATGGCTAACGAGGCTAACGAGGCTAACATGGCTATCGAGGCTAACATGGCTATCGAGGCTAACATGGCTATCGAGGCTAACATGGCTAACGAGGCTAACATGGCTATCGAGGCTAACATGGCTAACGAGGCTAACATGGCTAACGAGGCTAACATGGCTATCGAGGCTAACATGGCTATCGAGGCTAACATGGCTAACGAGGCTAACATGGCTAACGAGGCTAACGTGGCTAACATGGCTAGCCTTGATGCTGCAGAGCCTCAACTGATCAGATCTTATGAAGTGAAATAAAAAGCGAAACGCAGCATATGACGTCGCTCAGAACGGAAATGAGAGCAATGAGCGACACGCGGAAATGGAGCAAACGTCAAAGAAGCTCAGACACAGACTCAGAAAAAGATTATTTCCATTGTCAATGAACAGAATCACAAACATGAAAAAGCTGCACACACAATATGTCCGAAGAAAAAAGAACTTGGTCCTGAGCGTGAACCACAGTTTGAGAAACGCGGAGGCGACGCCTGAACCCTTCTTCATAAATGTTCTGTTCTTGCTTCATCAAGGCTAATTAACATGAACCAATACAAACGATAGATAATATTAGTAATGAAGATAAACAGAATATGTGTTTGCACAGTTCATTTTTATAATTGCTTCTGATATTTTGTCTTTGCTTCATGTCTTTTCCTGACTCTCTAAAGTCTTAATAGAGAGCTGTATATTCTCTGACCCTCCAGCAGAGCCCGGGCAGCAGCTGCACTCCGTCTCCCACCTCGAGCCATGACAGTGGGGTCTTTGGGGTCTTCTGGAGCCCGTGCAGCCTGATGGAGGAACTGGACTCTGTGGCTCTGAGTTTCAACTAAAATCAAAACTGTTTCAATGTTTGTTCAAAAATCCGGAACAAGAGAAACACAAAGTAACTGCATCAAAATGCAGATTTATGAATCGGCACAAATGTGACTGAAAACCTGATTTACAAATGATAGTGGCTTTATTTACAATGACATTATGTTCATAAGTTCAGCTGTGCTGTTAGAAATTGTGGATTCTTCTAATATAAGAACCTCTAGATTTTTATCAAACATGTCAATTCTTTGCATTCAAATGCAAATTCACAGAGGAATATTGCCCTATTATTTGTGAATTCAGTGGTTCGTTTAGTGCCGTTCCAAGTTTAAATCCAACAGATTTTGTCTTTGGTTTTAAAGACGGTTTGTTGATGTGTTTTTGTCACAGAGGAGTTGATCTGATATTCAAGTTTCTCCCTGTAAATGTGAAATGTACTTTAAATATTTGGATGCGATTTTTGAATGTGTACTTCAGTGTTCTGCGGCAGTGGGACGTATGTGTAACCAAAACCTGTTCTTTTATTTTGAAAGGAACACCTGGTACTTCCTGTTAATATGTATGTTCATCTATTTCTTTTATAGAATAAGTGGAAAAACCATTAAAGATAATTCAATATCAAATTGACTGATGTATTTTTTCAGAGATATTGTCCTGGTTGTGTCCATGGCATGAGGCCCAAACACAGAGTCCTGAGGCCCAAATACAGAGTCCTGAGGCCCAAATACAGAGTCCTGAGGCCCAAATACAGAGTCCTGAGGTCCAAACACGGAGTCCTGAGGTCCAAATACAGAGTCCTGAGGTCCAAATACAGAGTCCTGAGGCCCAAATACAGAGTCCTGAGCCCCAAATACAGAGTCCTGAGGCCCAAATACAGAGTCCTGAGGCCCAAATACAGAGTCCTGAGGCCCAAATACAGAGTCCTGAGCCCCAAATACAGAGTCCTGAGGCCCAAATACAGAGTCCTGAGCCCCAAATACAGAGTCCTGAGGTCCAAATACAGAGTCCTGAGGCCCAAATACAGAGTCCTGAGCCCCAAATACAGAGTCCTGAGGCCCAAATACAGAGTCCTGAGGCCCAAATACAGAGTCCTGAGGCCCAAATACAGAGTCCTGAGGCCCAAATACAGAGTCCTGAGGCCCAAATACAGAGTCCTGAGGCCCAAATACAGAATCCTGAGCCCTGTTACTCTGGTGTTAGTGGACTTCAGGGAAGGTCGAATAAAATAGAATGACACTTGATGCAGCGAGGACACTCTGGACACTCTGGACACTCCGGTCACTTCGGTCACTCCGGTCACTACAGCACCACTGACACCTTGAAGCTCCAGACCTTCTCCAGCTCCTCTCGCCTTGGGATTTCTCTAGTTTCTCATTTTCGTTTTTCCGGATGTTTCCATCTCATGATGCACTGCAATGTCCACCACCACAGCTTTCCTCTGACCCTTGAGACCACCACAGCTTTCCTCTGACCCTTGAGACCACCACAGCTTTCCTCTGACCCTTGAGACCACCACAGCTTTCCTCTAACCCTTGAGACCACCACTATGTCCGGTTGGTTCCATTACCACTCTGTCTGTATCTGGACGTCCCAGTGGACCTTGGCTCGTTCATTCTCCACCACCTTTGGAGGTGTTTCCACTTTGTCCTTGGGGTCTCCAGCCCGTGCTCTGCACAGATGTTTCCGTACACTATGCCACTTCCTGGTGGTGGAGCTCCATGTGTGCTGTCCCTGCAGCATCTGCACCTGCAGTTATGTACATTATTGCACAGCCGACACCTTGGGTCTTGTCTCAGGGCCCCTTTGCACAGCCTACACCTTGGGTCTTGTCGCAGGGCCCCCTTTGCACAGCCTACACCTTGGGTCTTGTCTCACGACCCCCTTTGCACAGCCTACACCTTGGGTCTTGTCTCAGGGCCCCCTTTGCACAGCCTACACCTTGGGTCTTGTCGCAGGACCCCTTTGCACAGCCTACACCTTGGGTCTTGTCTCAGGGCCCCTTTGCACAGCCTACACCTTGGGTCTTGTCGCAGGGCCCCCTTTGCACAGCCTACACCTTGGGTCTTGTCGCAGGACCCCTTTGCACAGCCTACACCTTGGGTCTTGTCTCAGGGCCCCCTTTGCACAGCCTACACCTTGGGTCTTGTCTCAGGGCCCCTTTGCACAGCCTACACCTTGGGTCTTGTCTCAGGGCCCCTTTGCACAGCCTACACCTTGGGTCTTGTCTCAGGGCCCCTTTGCACAGCCTACACCTTGGGTCTTGTCTCACGACCCCCTTTGCACAGCCTACACCTTGGGTCTTGTCTCAGGGCCCCCTTTGCACAGCCTACACCTTGGGTCTTGTCGCAGGACCCCTTTGCACAGCCTACACCTTGGGTCTTGTCTCAGGGCCCCTTTGCACAGCCTACACCTTGGGTCTTGTCGCAGGGCCCCCTTTGCACAGCCTACACCTTGGGTCTTGTCGCAGGACCCCTTTGCACAGCCTACACCTTGGGTCTTGTCTCAGGGCCCCCTTTGCACAGCCTACACCTTGGGTCTTGTCTCAGGGCCCCTTTGCACAGCCTACACCTTGGGTCTTGTCTCAGGGCCCCTTTGCACAGCCTACACCTTGGGTCTTGTCTCAGGGCCCCTTTGCACAGCCTACACCTTGGGTCTTGTGTCAGGGTCCCCTTTGCACAGCCTACACCTTGGGTCTCGTCTCAGGGCCCCTTTGCACAGCCTACACCTTGGGTCTCCTCTGGTGTGGTAGATCAGGGCCTCTGTGCTTCAGACCGGCTCTTTCTCACCATTGGTAGGATTTCGTGACATGAGCCATGTAGGGGCGTGTCCTCCCATGTAGGGGCGTGTCCTCTTCTGTTCCTCATTGTCTGAGACATTCACTGAGCATGTCCTCTGTAGGAGCCTTGTACTAACCCTCGTGGCGCCCTCGTGGTCGTGGCGGCCCTCGTGGTCGTGGCGGCCCTTGTGGTGCCTCGTGGTCGTGGCTGCCCTCGTGGCGCACTCGTGGCCGCCCTTGTAGCCGCCCTCGTGGCCGCCCTCGTGGTCGTGGCGGCCCTCGAGGCGCCCTCGTGGTCGTGGCGGCCCTCGTGGTCGTGGCGGCCCTCGTGGCCGCCCTCGTGGTCGTGGCCGCCCTCGTGGCCGCCCTCGTGGTCGTGGCGGCCCTTGTGGTCGTGGCAGGACGCCCTCGTGGTCGTGGCGCACTCGTGGTCGTGGCGGCCCTTGTGGCGCCCTCGTGGTCGTGGCGGCCCTTGTGGTCGTGGCAGGACGCCCTCGTGGTCGTGGCGGCCCTCGTGGCGGCCCTCGTGGTCGTGGCGCCCTCGTTGTCGTGGCGGCCCTCGAGGCGCCCTCGTGGTCGTGGCGGCCCTTGTGGTCGTGGCAGGACGCCCTCGTGGTCGTGGCGGCCCTCGTGGCGGCCCTCGTGGTCGTGGCGCCCTCGTTGTCGTGGCGGCCCTCGAGGCGCCCTCGTGGTCGTGGCGCACTCGTGGTCGTGGCGGCCCTCGTGGCGCCCTCGTGGTCGTGGCGGCCCTCGTGGGGCCCTTGTCGCGGCCCAAATCACATGCGAGGTACATTTAGAGATACTTTTCAGAATTGTTGGCCCAGCGTTAAAAGGCGTAGAACGCTCCTGTGTTTGACTCTCGCTCCGACTCAAAACTTATTTTAGGTTTAAACTTTTTTAACCTTTAGATTGACAGGATCAGATGAACAGGTGAGAAAACATTGACATGTTTCCCCTTCGTCTCCAAACTACTACAAACATTTAGGGTTAGGGGTTAAGTGTTAGGGGTTAGGGTTAAGTGTTAGGGTTAGGGGTTAAGGGTTAGGGGTTAAGAGTTAGGGGTTAAGAGTTAGGGTTAGGGGTTAAGGGTTAGGGGTTAAGTGTTAAGGGTTAAGGGTTAAGAGTTAGGGTTAGGGGTTAAGGGTTAGGGTTGGGGTTTAAGGGTTAGGGGTTAAGGGTTATGGTTAGGGGTTAGGGTTAGGGTTAGGGGTTAGGGGTTGAGAGTTAGGGGTTAGGGTTATTTATTTGATGGTCAAACACTACCTTTGAGCGGATAGGGTTAGGGTTAGGGTTAGGGGTTAGGGTTAGGGGTTAGGGTTAGGGTTAGATTCAGTCGCTTTTGCCCTGATTCCGTATATTATATTATATATATATATATATTAACGAGTGGAAACTGTTTATTGTCTGTCATGAATGTTTTGTGATAAAGAATTTTGACAATAAAAAAACAAAACAAAAAACGAGTGGAATTTTGACTTCCGTGAGTTAGGAGTGTATGATTTAGTGCCGAACCACTCTCGCCACAACTCCTCTCACCTTCTGCTGCTGTTTTGGGCTTTGGCCCCGCCCTCTTCTTCTGTCAGACAGCTAGCAGCTAGCAGCTAACAGCTAGCTTAGCCCCAATCTTCCTCATTTCAAGATCCTCCGCAGTTTTGTTCCACAGATCGAGCCTCGTGGACGCGCGTTTGGACAATATGGTCGTTCTGGAGAAGCACGAAGACCAGGATTATATGTGAGTCTCCTGTTAGCATCACAGTGTTAGCATTACAGTATTAGCATCACAGTTAGCCGCACGGAGCTAACTGGCCTTTTGTGTTTATGAGCCACAAGGACGACATAGTCTGTTTCACTTCCTGTTACACACGCTTTATCACGACTTTAACATTAATATTCAACTCTTCTGACACTGGTGCAGGTACATCATGTGTGACTCGATTCTCTTTAAGGTTTTATATTGTTTTGGCTCATGAATCTCAGAATGGAACGTGAAAAAACGCCCGTTACCATGGAAACGCGCCATGTTTGTTGTTGGTGTGCTAAATGTGTAAGTTTTATAGTGTTAAAATACTGTTGAATGACACTGAAGTTTCGTATTTACATCAGCTTCTGATCAATGCACAACATGGGTCTGATTAAACGGGAGTATAATAATATAAAAGTATAAAAGTTCCATATAAAATAAGTCTGTACAATTTCAGAGGTTTTGGGTGAAGTTCATAATAGTCCAGAAAGCGAGTGTGAAGCGTCTTTTAATGTGAGACGACGACATATTAAGACTATAGTTTCATAAATAAGTGATCCATGTTGACTGGAGACTACATTTTATGAAGAATGTCTTTCATTTATTCTGAATACAGTATTTGTCTGGTAATAATTTCTTCAGTTTGTAACCCTAACCCGACAGATTGTATTAGTATTTAGAAATATGTGACATAAATGAATGCCATTTAATCATTGTCATTAGGTTTGTATAATAACAAAATATATTGTATAAGATGAAGCTATCCATGGATTGTATGAATTATTATTGTATTTAATCTTAAAGTGTTCATAAGAGCCACGTGTGCGTCGAGTAGTGATACAACGTTAATAATGATCTTTTGAAACCACTTTGGAAAGTTTCTTAATTATTATGTGCTCATTACAGGCCATTTGCCGAAGACAGAAAAGTGGCTAGAAATTCGATTCCGTAGCAACATTATGGGGGATACTTTCTTTTGGTGTTTTCTTAAAGCTAAATACTTGAGGTAACATGAAAAAAGATCCACAAACCAAATCCCTGCAGTTTTTGAGAAATAGCCCATTGAAGTTCAATAAATAGCGAAAATTATGCCATTTTGGCACTTGAGGCACTTTTACTGGCATTAAATCTCCAGATGCAAGATAGAGATACCATTTTTGGTTTACACATGAAGGGGCAACTGAAGTTTGGATTTATAAAACCTCAGACTGATCGGATTAATATTAAGCTTACACCAGTAAGTAAGTATAAAAAGTGAAAAAACTGTAATTTGAAACGATTTTAGATTTTGATAATTTTCATCAAACTTGAATAACTTTTCACAAATCCATTAACAATACCAACACCAACAATACAAATGAAAAACTAATAATGAATTAAAGATATAAAACTTTTAATAATGAAATATAATGACTGGCACTTAATAAGATTACACACAGGTCTCTGAGGTCAACATTCATTTTAGAGCAATAATATATTTACATGAATCTGTTTCACAAAGCCCATCACCAGCCTGAAGAGTTTCCACATGCACAAAGACACTAGCATTTTGTTGACTTGATATCTGAGGGAAGTCAGCTTGTAGTCTACTCTTCAATGAGAGCTGGAAAAGAAATAATTCATTACATATCTTGAAAATAGTCACTGTATTGAATACAGATTATCAGTTGATAAAAATATTGTGTTTTAAATTAGTTTGTCATAAATACATACCCGTATGATGATGCATCTAAAGCTTCGTGTGTTTCATTTTTTTGAAAATCCTCAATAACTTGGTCATACGCATGACTTCTTGTTCTTCCAGAATATTCTTAGTTATCACACTATCACAAAAGAGCTTGTACGTCCAAAGGGATGTCTGGTTTCACTGGAAAAAGAGACATTTTTCATTACAAATTATAAATTATATGGTAAATGAAAAGAATTTCTAGAGTAACTTTATTCTGTTTCAACCATTTCTAGGGCTAACAAGAGATACATTTTCTATAAATATCATAACTTAATATACCTTGTGCTCTCATATTGTTTTTTTTGGTGAATAGGAACCTCTTGCCTCTATTGCCACACGGTCCTTATCCCGGATGAGCCTCTCGTAGACGTCCTGAAGGAAAATCACAACCATAAACAATTAGCGAGACAATAAAAATGCACCTGTAAGGTGCATTTTTTTATTATACAGAAAGAGTGAAATTGAATTATTATATACCAAAGGCTGTTCTACATGTATGTAGTATTAAAGGGGGGTTGTGAACTATGATTTAAGCCTGTACATACCACATGATTCTGTTTCAGCCTTTGACAATTTATCCTTCACTCTTTTTTGGTTAACTGTAATGTAGAGGTCTTTCTTCTTGCATGTCAAGCACACTTGTGGGAGGAGCCTGGTGTCGTGCTGCGCTAATCTCCGTCTTTGACCGGAGTCTTTTCGGAGATGATAAATTTCAGTGGATTCTAGGGAAACAAGACAAATGAGAAACAGCATAATACAACAGCTGAGCGTAGGAACATGACACAAAAGGTCTGAACCCGGTCTAAGCCAGGACCAAGCCAGGACCAAGCCAGGACCAAGCCAGGACCAAGCCAGGACCAAGCCAGGACCAAGCCAGGACCAAGCCAGGACCAAGCCAGGACCAAGCCAGGACCAAGCCCGGTCTACACCAGGACTTAACCCGGTCTACACTATGACTAAACCAGGACTAAGCCAGGACTAAACCTAAGCCAGGACTAAACCTAAGCCAGGACTAAACCTAAGCCAGGACTAAACCTAAGCCAGGACTAAACCTAAACCAGGACTAAACCTAAGCCAGGACTAAACCTAAGCCAGGACTAAACCTAAGCCAGGACCAAACCTACACCAGGACTAAACCCTGTCTACACCAGGACTAAACCCTGTCTACACCAGGACTAAACCCTGTCTACACCAGGACTAAACCCTGTCTACACCAGGACTAAACCCTGTCTACACCAGGACTAAACCTAAGCCAGGACTAAACCTAAGCCAGGACTAAACCTAAGCCAGGACTAAACATAAACCAGGACTAAACCTAAGCCAGGACCAAACCTAAGCCAGGACTAAACCCTGTCTACACCAGGACTAAACCGGGACTAAACCTGAAGTGAGAATTTCTTTCTCAAAAAACAATTATTCCTGGAAAAAATATCAAAGTTTCTTACCTTCAAGATTTTCGAGTGACTTTTTCTGGCATTCTTTGGCATAGTACAGTTGGCGTTTGTCTGTAAACCGTTTGTAACACGAGGAGTGGAAACTTTCGAGCTCGGTGTATCGCAGATCCAAACTTGAGCATGTGTACTGGGGTTGTACACATGGGGCTGTACACATGGGGTTGTACACATGGGGCTGTACACATGGGGTTGTACACATGGGGTTGTACACATGGGGTTGTACACATGGGGTTGTACACATGGGGTTGTACACATGGGGCTGTACACATGGGGCTGTACACATGGGGCTGTACACATCGGGTTGTACACATCGGGTTGTACACATGGGGCTGTACACATGGGGCTCTACACATGGGGTTGTACACATGGGGTTGTACACATGAGGTTGTACACATGGGGTTGTACACATGGGGTTGTACACATGGGGTTGTACACATGGGGCTGTACACATGGGGCTGTACACATGGGGCTGTACACATCGGGTTGTACACATCGGGTTGTACACATGGGGCTGTACACATGGGGCTCTACACATGGGGTTGTACACATGGGGTTGTACACATGGGGCTGTACACATGGGGCTCTACACATGGGGTTGTACACATGGGGCTGTACACATGGGGCTGTACACATGGGGCTGTACACATGGGGTTGTACAGCGCGCGCTTCTCTCCCTCTTTCACAGGCATCTGAAATGTGTCCATCTGACCTCAGTCATGTCTGTTCGGTGCAATTTTCTAAAATATGCATAAACAGGCAGGTTTTTCTGCAGATCCGCGGCGCCGCTTTAGAGGATTCGACGCCATGTTTGTTGATAAACAGACCGGATCACTGACTTTATCTCTGTTCTGATTGGTTCAGACTTGCTCCGCGCCGAAAAATAGTTCCACCTTTTGATTAGAAAGTACATGAAAACAGCAGGAATTTCCCGTGTGGAAACTCGAGGTTAGATTCATTAGTTCATACAGTTTTTTATAGTAGAGACATTTTTCATCCCCCCATCTCATTTCTACGGAGATTCCCTCTACAGAGTCTGGCATATGGCCAGACTCTGTAGAGTGAATCTCCAGAGTGAGTCAAATGATGGAGCATAAGTAGACATTGATGCTGAAGCTTTTTAGGCTTGTGCCAAAATATCCAAATATCGTGATAGTTCATTAGTTGATCGATATTGTGGGCGGCTGTATCGATATATCGCCATGAGTCATGTTTGGCATCATTTTACACATTTTGTTGTGACCGCACTATAATTCTGTTGCTTGTTTAAACTTATGCAAATCATTCGACATTTAAACTATTTTGAATATTAAAATGGGTGATATTATTAAAAATGATATATATTAAAAAATCATTTTGAGTTTGTGCAGGTCATAGTTTAACAAAGAAATATGTTGTTCAAATGTATTGGGTTCTTTAAGAAATAGTGATGTGTTGTAGAATATCATGAGCAATTTATGTATGCATGTATCTTATGGAACGGTGAGGGGCCCCGTGGCCCCCAGCCCTAGTGTGATTACATCTGATCAAATATGGCATTAGATATGAAATACTTTACACATTTTGAGTTTGACATGCATCGTTTTAACAAATTAATGTAGAATGTTTAAAGACATCCAGCCCTCTTTTACCAGGACCAGAGCAGGACAAAAACATGAAATGAATAATAATGATATATAATAATGATATATAATAATGGTACAATACGACAAACATAAATAAAATTAAGGCACATCAGTCAATTCCCATTTCGTCCAAAGTTGATCAAATATCACATTTCCAAACTGAATGTCTTTTTTCCAATTTTCTAACGTCCATTATTATGTCCAGTCTTTAATTTTCGGTTCAGTTTGTGTCATTCATTTGAGGCCTCATTCCAGGGTCCAGGGGTCGTGACCCCCGAATGCAGATGACAGGGACGATGATGGTTTCAGTTCTATATTTGTGAGCGACAGGACAGTCCCAGAACACGTGACAGTGGTTTGCCTCCTGGTGGCGCTGTTTCTACAACCGTGAAGAATGAGACCATTGACCTTTGACCTGGAGTTAAACATGACACATTTATCCAACAAAATTCCAACCAGAAATGTGATTTAAGACATGACATTTATGTTCTCCATTGGGATGTACCAACCACTGCACCACCATCACCAGGACCTCACCACCATCACCAGGACCTCACCATCACCAGGACCTCACCACCATCACTAGGACCTCACCACCATCACTAGGACCTTACCACCAGGACCTCACCACCATCACCAGGACCTCACCACCAGGACCTCACCACCATCACCAGGACCTCACCACCATCACTAGGACCTCACCACCATCACCAGGACCTCACCACCATCACCCGGGACTTCACCACCATCACCCGGGACCTCACCACCACCACCACCAGGACCTCATCACCATCACCCGGGACTTCACCACCATCACCCGGGACCTCACCACCACCACCAGGACCTCATCACCATCACCAGGACCTCACCACCATCACCAGGACCTCACCACCATCACCAGCACCCAGGACCTCACCACCAGGACCCAGGACCTCATCACCAGGACCTCACCACCATCACCAGGACCTCACCACCATCACCAGGACCTCACCAGGACCTCATCACCAGGACCTCACCACCATTACCAGGACCTCACCACCATCACCAGGACCTCACCACCATCACCAGGACCTCACCACCATCACCAGGACCTCACCACCAGGACCTCACCACCATCACCCAGGACCTCACCACCATCACCAGGACCTCATCACAAGGACCTCACCACCATCACCCAGGACCTCATCACCATCACCAGGACCTCACCACCATCACCAGGACCTCACCACCATCACCAGGACCTCACCACCATCACCCAGGACCTCACCACCAACACTAGGACCTCACCACCATCACTAGGACCTCATCACCAGGACCTCACCGCCATCACCCAGGACCTCACCCAGGACCTCACCACCATCACCCAGGACCTCACCACCATCACCCAGGACCTCACCACCATCACCAGGACCTCACCACCATCACCAGGACCTCACCACCATCACCAGGACCTCACCACCATCACCCAGGACCTCACCACCATCACTAGGACCTCACCACCATCACCCGGGACCTCAAGTGGGAGCCACCATCAGCTCCTCATCAAGAAGGACCAGCAGAGGATGTACTTCCTGCAGCAGCTGAAGAAAGACAAGCTGATGATGGAGCAGTTCTACACGACCATCTTTGAGTCCATCCTCACCTCCTCCATCACCTCCTCCTTCACCTCCTCCATCACTGTGTGGTACGCTGGAGCCACAGCCAGGGACAAACAGAGACTACAGCGCCCTCTGCTGAGAAGGTGATCGGCTGCAGACTTCATCTCTGCAGGAGGCCACTCCCCTCATGCAGGAGGCCACTCCCCTCAGGCAAGAGGCCACTCCCCTCAGGCAGGAGGCCACTCCCCTCAGGCAGGAGGCCACGTTGGACTCATGAACACCTCTTAAACACCTCCCACATTAACAATTATTCAACCAATACTTTTCACGCACTGTTCACTTTCTGCACTATTATTGACCATCTGTACATTTTTGTGTAAATATCTGTGTTCAGTTTATTTTTTAGCTCGAGTAAATTCTTAATTCATGCCATTTTGACTCAATAGATGTTGCTATTATTGTTCTTATATTATTCATTGTTTCTGTTGCATCTTAACGCCGTGTTCAATCTGTGTTCAATGACTATATCAATAAACCTTTAATTATTCTGATTCTGAAAACAACATGAGCTCTTTCTCATTTGTTAAAGGTTGAATGGACGATTTTTTTGGCCCAAATCTAAGTCTTATTTCCTCGTGGCGTGGACTGCCGATTAGTCCTGCCACGTATAAATCATAAAACGCACCTATCGCTCACCTGCAGCCGCGTCAGGCTCGTCCCCACGTTTCCGCGTGTCTAAGCGCATTGATCTATCATAATATAGTTCCCTCAGTGTACGGGACAAAATGAAGACGGAGAAAGACTGTTCAAGCTGTCTCATAAGAGGCGGAAATCTACGGGAGACGAGAGATGCGATTCGATCCGTCGCGCTAATAAACAAACGCATGTGTGTGTTGTATCAGTCCGCACGGGGGAGTGCGCATGCGCACTTCCTCCTGAGTTCGCAAATCGCCGAAAAATCATCCATTGCGCCTTTAATATATTTAATAGAGTATTTGTCCAGATTAGAAATGCATTTATATGATATAAATATTATTCCCTTTGAAAGTTCTGATTCATAAGCCTTGATAAAAAATCAGTTATGATGTTATAATGGTCATTACTGTTTAATGTCTTGATTATAATAACTCCTTATTTGTAAAAATCATCTATAAAAGTCCTGTTTCTCTTTCAACATGTCAAAGCTTTTCATGTGATTCTCTTTTACGTCTGGTGAAAAACCTTTAGACCTTTTGTCCTCCAGACCTGAGTCTCAGGTCAGTTCTAGTTGGTATCAAAACCTTTGGTCATAAAACTTTACCAGTTTAAGATTATAACGTCTGTGTTTAGTTTGTATGTTCTGATCAGCTCCTTCCATGTTGTAAGAACAGATTTGACCCAGGGATTCTTCACTTCCTCCATCAGACTCAAGCGTCTATCATCTGCAGTAAGACCTGTACAGGAACCCCCGGCACCACATTACTCTCAGTATAAGACCTGTACAGGAACCCCCGGCACCACATTACTCTCAGTATAAGACCTGTACAGGAACCCCCGGCACCACATTACTCTCAGTATAAGACCTGTACAGGAACCCCCGGAACCACATGACTCTCAGTATAAGACCTGTACAGGAACCCCCGGCACCACATTACTCTCAGTATAAGGCCTGTACAGGAACCCCCGGCACCACATTACTATCAGTATAAGACCTGTACAGGAACCCCCGGCACCACATTACTCTGATGCTGCAGGAGGTCCCTCTGCTGCAGGAGCAGGAGGTCCCTCTGCTGCAGGAGCAGGAGGTCCCTCTGCAGCAGGAGCAGGAGGTCCCTCTGCAGCAGGAGCAGGAGGTCCCTCTGCTGCAGGAGCAGGAGGTCCCTCTGCAGCAGGAGCAGGAGGTCCCTCTGCAGCAGGAGCAGGAGGTCCCTCTGCAGCAGGAGCAGGAGGTCCCTCTGCAGCAGGAGCAGACATGGTGTTGGATCAGAACTCTCATTGTCCTGTTTTGTGTGTCCTCAGCCTGGGGGAGGAGCGTAAGTGTGTGTCTCTGCCCTGTTCTCCAGCCAAACGAGTGTCTCCCAAAAAGAAACAGTTCTACATCAACCAGGCCGTCCGCAACTCGGAGCTCATCCAGCACGCTAAGGGCAAGAAGAGCCAGCGCCGCCAGGAGAACTGTGAGTGCAACCCTGTCTGATCAGGTGCAAAGCGCCAGCTCTAACACGCCTCTTTTGTGCTTCTTTTGTGTTTCTTTTGTGCTTCTTTTTTGCATCTTTTGTGCTGCTTTCAGCGCGCTTCCTGGCCAACCTCCTGGAGAAAGAAGAGTGCTGTGTGGATGATCGGGAGCTGGGCAGTGACCCGGCCATTCCCACCATCTTCACTGAGGCCTGTGTCCATGGAGACTATGTGGAGGTCAGGAAGCACCTGAGCCTCTGGACGTCCTAAAGCTGTGACAGGGAAACAATGTCAATATTTTGGGGGTTGAATGAATTGGAAATGTGCTGAAAACATTCTTGGTCATGTCTTTTTAGGGAATAGACTTTACATAAAACATAGACTGTTAAAGATTACACAGCAAGTTTGTTCTATTTCTATTTTTAAACAGCTTATTTTGTTGCCTTTTTAATAGTTTTTATTATGGGCGATGCATATGTCCAAATCAACATGTCCCACCTCCAGCTGTGATGACACTTTACGGGACGTTTGTGTTCATATTTGGTCTGAACATCAGAGTTTATCCTCTGCAGCGCTCTGAGCGGCTTCACACGAGCTCCACCTGCAGGTGTGGCCTTTATAGAGGGAAGAGAAGTCCTACCAGGGTCGTTCTTTTCAAACGCTCGGTAGGTCACAAGGTCGCCCGGTTTTCTATTGGTGAAAGTTGAACTGGCCCCAGCTCGTCCACACTTGATGTATTTTTGTACTTTTTGTTTACCAGAAGTACAAATACAAGTCTCCCGGTCTTGGTTGATCAAAAGACGCAGCTCCTAAACTGTCCATTTTATACTCAGGGATAAGTTTTATTTTAAATCCAGCGTTTTATGTTTTGATCTGGATGAACTACTTTTAACCTCTGGATTTCTGGATTTTAACCTCGTCCCGCCTCGTCCCGCCTCCTCCCCTCGTCCCGCCTCGTCCAGCCTCGTCCCCCCTCGTCGCCTCGTCCCCTCGTCTCGCCTCGTCCCCTCGTCCCGCCTCGTCCCCTCTCGTCCCCTCGTCCCCCCTCGTCGCCTCGTCCCCCCTCGTCGCCTCGTCCCGCCTCGTACCCCCTCGTCCCCTCGTCTCGCCTCGTCCCGCCTCGTCCCCTCGTCCCGCCTTGTGCAATAAAGAAGTGCAATTAGGCCAATAATATGTTTGTATATTTTACACATTCATACAGCCCAGATAAATACATTATTATTAATATTATACAGGATTATTTTTTACAATACTTACTATAACTTAACTTGTGGTTTTTGCTAATATTAGCATAACAGAGTTATTGCCAGATTAATCATTATCGACAGAATGAGATGCTAATGTTTCTCTACATTTGGATAGACTTAACACCCATGACCAGTGGTCAGTATGAACAGTGGTCAGTATTATGAACAGTGGTCAGTATGTGTGTTCTTCTCGTGTCCAGCCCTGGAGTGACTTCATGAAGTGCTCTGGAGCTGAGCAGGAGCAGCTGCTGGAGCTGCTGGAGCATGAGCAGGACCAGAGGAGGAGCAGTGGACGTCTGCTCCGGGACCACAGGAACGGTGAGGTCTGCTGCCCCCTCTGCTGCCCCCTCTGCTGGCCCCTCTGCTGCCCCCTCTGCTGCCCCCTCTGCTGCCCCCTCTGCTGCCGCCTCTGCCCCCTCTGCTGCCCCCTCTGACCCCTCTGCTGCCCCTCTGGTGCCCCCTCTGACCCCTCTGCCCCTCTGCTGCCCCCTCTGATGATCCCTCTGATGACCCCTCTGCCCCTCTGATGACCCCTCTGCTGCCCCCTCTGAGTGGCTCTGATGGCCTTTTCCTCTCACACAGTGAACCCGGCCTTCAGCGCTCACGACCGCTTCCAGAGGATCGACCGCAGGCTCAGGGCCACTCTCAGGAAGAGGCAGGTCCCCATTGTAAGTCACACTTCCACCAGCTCCTCTTTTTCTATAAGATAAGATAAGATATTCCTTTATTGTCCCACATGGGGAAATTTCATTGGTGCAACGCAGGTAGATACAGAGGCAGATACAGAAGAAAAGAACAGATCACTTATAGGATGTCTGAAAAACACTTTCAGTAGAAGATCTCCTATAAACAAAAACACCCATAGACAAATAAATAAATAAATACATAAATACCATTGCATGTGATCACGACAGTAATTGCACATGAATATGTGTCACGACAGCACGTAGATTGCACATGAATTTCACAGTAATTGCACATGAATCACAACAGTAATTGCACATATGATGGAATTGCACATGGTTAGGTCAGTATTGCGAGTGTTCAGGACTAACAGTGTTTGTTATAAAGTCTGACAGCAGCAGGAAGGAAAGACCTACAAAACCTCTCCCTCCCACAGCGAGGGTGGATCAGTCTCTCACTGAAGCTGCTCTCCAGAGTGTCCTGCAGGGGGTGGCACTCATGGTCCAGCATAGATGTGAATCTAGCCAGGACCCTTCTGTCTCCCACCTCCTGCACCGAGTCCAGAGCACAGCCCAGGACGGAGCTGGACTTCTTGATGACTTTGTCCAGTCTCTTCCTCTCCCTCTCTGTGATGCTGCAGCTCCAGCAGGCCACACCGTACAGGAGGGCTGATGCCACCACAGAGTCGTAGAAGGTCTTCAGGAGTGGCCCTGTCACTCCAAAAGACCTGAGTCTCCTCAGGAGGTAGAGCCGTCTCTGGCTCTTCCTGTACAGTGCGTCTGTATTATGAGTCCAGTCCAGTTTGTGGTTCAGATGAACACCCAGGTACTTGTATGAGTCCACTCTCTCAATGTCCCGTCCCTGGATGTTCACTGGTGAGGGGGCAGTGGGGTGGCGTTTGCGGAAATCCACCACCATCTCCTTGGTCTTCCCCGCGTTGATGAGGAGGTGGTTCCGCTGACACCAGTCCACAAAGTCCTGCACCAGTCCTCTGTACTCCGCATCATCGTCGTCCGTGATGAGTCCGATGATAGCAGAGTCATCAGAGAACTTCTGCAGGACACAGCTGTCCGTGTCGTGTCTGAAGTCTGCAGTGTAAAGGGTGAAGAGAAAGGGCGCGAGGACAGTGCCCTGGGGCGCCCCCACACTGCAGGTCCGAGTGTCAGACACACAGTCCCGGGCTCTCACTAACTGGGGTCGGTCCGTGAGGTAGTCCAGGATCCACTCTGCCAGGTCATACTCCACACCAGCCGTCTCCAGCTTGTCCCTCAGGAGCAGCGGCTGATGGTGTTGAAGGCGCTGGAAAGATCGAAGAACAGGATCCTCACAGAGCTGCCAGGCTTTTCCAGGTGAGAGAGAGAGCGGTGCAGCAGGGAGATGACGGCGTCCTCCACTCCGATGCCAGGCCGATATGCAGCGGGTCCATGGCTGAGCTCACGGTGGAGCGGAGGTGGTCCAGGACCAGCCGCTCCAGTGTCTTCATCAGGTGGGACGTGAGAGCCACTGGCCTGAAGCTGCTGAAGTCTTTGGCGCGCGGTGTCTTAGGCACAGGTACCAGACAGGAGGTCTTCCAGACCTGTGGTACCACCCTCAGCTTCATGCTCATGTTGAAGACATGCTCCACAACTCCACACAGTTCATCTGCGCAGGACTTAAGGAGCCTGGGGCTGATGCCGTCAGGTCCTGCTGCCTTCCTCACTTTATTCCTCTTCAGCTCACTCCTCACCTGTGCTGCTGTGACAGTCAGTGGTTGGCAGGGGGACTGTGTGCTGGGGGGATGGGTGAGTCCTGGCGAAGTGGGGAGCTGATGGTCCGGGGCAGATAAGCGAAGAGGAACAGATGCAGGGCATTGTCCAGCTGTGGAAGAGGGAGCATGCAGCTGTGCAGGGGGAGGGGCGGGCGACTGATCAAATCTCAAGAAGTGAGCATTTAAATCAATCACCCACTGTAGATCCCCCTCTGTCTGGGCAGGGGGGATTTTGAAGCCCGAGATGGTTTTCAGGCTTCTCCACACTCCCTGAATGTTCTTTTGCTGCAGCTGCTCCTCCATCCTCCTCTTGTAGCCGGCCTTAGCCTGCCTGATCTCCCTCCTCAGCTCCTTCTGCACAGTCCTCAGCTCCTCCTTGTTCCCTGACCTGAAGGCTCTCTTCTTCTCCTTCAGCAGAGCCTTCAGTTCACGGTTAATCCATGGCTTGTTGTTTGGAAAACACCGCACCGTCCGGGAGGGAACAATGTTCTCAAACCAGAAGTTGATGTAGTCCGTGATGCACTCTGTGATGGTGTTGATGTCCTTCCCATGTGGGCCATAGAGCTCAGTCCAGACAGTGGTGCTGAAGCAGACCCTCAGAGCCTCCTCGCTCTCACCAGACCACATCCTCACCTCACGGGACACCACAGGCTGCCTGCGCACGATGGGTTCATACACAGGCCTCAGATGTACAAGGTTGTGGTCCGAGCAGCCCAGGGGAGGGAGGGGGGAAGAGGAATAAGCCTCTTTGGTGTTGGCAAACAATAAGTCCAATGTTCTATTGTTTCTGGTGGGGCAGGTAACATACTGGGTGTATGTTGGTAGAACAGAAGAGGGAGAAGCGTGGTTAAAGTCACCAGAGACGAGGAAGAGAGCCTGTGGGTGCTGTGTTTGCAAGTGCAGGAGAGCAGTGCTTCACAAGCATATTCAGCATTGTCAGACGGGGCAACATAGACTGCGATCAAAATCACATGTGAGAACTCCCGGGGCAGATAATATGGCCTCATGCTAATAGCCAATAGTTCAATATCCTTGTTATATATATTGTTATTGGCTGTGACCAAGGCGAGGGCGGGGCAAGGGCGAGACGAGGGCGAGGCGAGGGCGAGACGAGGGCGGGGTGAGGCGAGGCGAGGACGAGGACGAAGACGAGGGCGAGGGCGGGGTGAGGCGAGGACGAAGACGAGGGCGAGGGCGGGGTGAGGCGAGGACGAGACGAGGCGAGGGCGAGACGAGGCGAGGCGAGGGCGAGACGAGGCGAGGGCGAGACGAGGCGAGGCGAGGGCGAGACGAGGCGAGGGCTTAACAGAACGGCATTGGTTTGTTAGAGAAACAATAGGTCGTTACTACTGTCAAAAGCACAAAGAGCCTGAGCCTGACGTTCTGCCTGATGTAAACTACTGTTTCATAGACACGACTTTAAGTCATTTCTCTGGTTCATAATTGATAATTTTATAAACAAATCAGGAATTGTCAACATGTTAATTGAGCTTGAATATAACGATGGAAGAAGTGACACGTGTGTCACTGTCATTTTAAGAAAAGTCATGTGACGTCACATCTGTGTCATGTGACGTCACATCTGTGTCATGTGACCGACACATCTGTGTCATGTGACCGACACATCTGTGTCATGTGACCATCACATCTGTGTCATGTGACCAACACATCTGTGTCATGTGACATCACATCTGTGTCATGTGACATCACATCTGTGTCATGTGACCGACACATCTGTGTCATGTGACCGACACATCTGTGTCATGTGACCATCACATCTGTGTCATGTGACCATCACATCTGTGTCACATCTGTGTCATGTGACCGTCACATCTGTGTCACATCTGTGTCATGTGACCGTCACATCTGTGTCACATCTGTGTCATGTGACCGTCACATCTGTGTCACATCTGTGTCATGTGACCGTCACATCTGTGTCACATCTGTGTCATGTGACCGTCACATCTGTGTCATGTGACCGTCACATCTGTGTCACATCTGTGTCATGTGACCATCACATCTGTGTCATGTGACCATCACATCTGTGTCATGTGACCATCACAGACACATCTGTGTCATGTGACCGACACATCTGTGTCATGTGACCGACACATCTGTGTCATGTGACCATCACATCTGTGTCATGTGACATCACATCTCTGTCATGTGACATTACATCTGTGTCATGTGACCGACACATCTGTGTCATGTGACCGACACATCTGTGTCATGTGATCATTACATCTGTGTCATGTGACATCACATCTGTCATGTGACATCACATCTGTGTCATGTGACCATCACATCTGTGTCATGTGACATCACATCTGTGTCATGTGACCGTCACATCTGTCATGTGACGTCACATCTGTGTCACATCTGTGTCATGTGACCATCACATCTGTGTCATGTGACCATCACATCTGTGTCATGTGACCATCACAGACACATCTGTGTCATGTGACCGACATGTGACATCACATCTGTGTCATGTGACCGACACATCTGTGTCATGTGACCGTCACATCTGTGTCATGTGACCGTCACATCTGTGTCACATCTGTGTCATGTGACCATCACATCTGTGTCATGTGACCATCACAGACACATCTGTGTCATGTGACCGACATGTGACATCACATCTGTGTCATGTGACCGACACATCTGTGTCATGTGACCGACACATCTGTGTCATGTGACCGTCACATCTGTGTCACATCTGTGTCATGTGACGTCACATCTGTATCATGTGACTTCACATCTGTATCATGTGACATCACATCTGTGTCATGTGACGACACATCTGTGTCATGTGACCGACACATCTGTGTCATGTGACAATCACATCTGTGTCATGTGACGTCACATCTGTGTCACATCTGTGTCATGTGACGTCACATCTGTGTCACATCTGTGTCATGTGACGTCACATCTGTGTCACATCTGTGTCATGTGACGTCACATCTGTGTCATGTGACGTCACATCTGTATCATGTGACATCACATCTGTGTCATGTGACCATCACATCTGTGTCATGTGACCGACACATCTGTGTCATGTGGCCATCACATCTGTGCCATGTGACCATCACATCTGTGTCATGTGACCGTCACATCTGTGTCACATCTGTGTCATGTGACGTCACATCTGTGTCATGTGACGTCACATCTGTATCATGTGACGTCACATCTGTATCATGTGACCATCACATCTGTGTCATGTGACCGTCACATCTGTGTCATGTGACCGACACATTTGTGTCATGTGTCGCTCCTGAAGCAACTCAAGTCTGTCACTGTGAGGCTTTGTTTTGTGGTTCATTGGTGATGAATATTTGTCGTTTCCTCTTTGAGGAATATATATAATATATAATATATATAATATACAGCCTACTTTATTGTATAATAGGCTGTTATTTGCTTTAATTTCTAAGATCCATAAGAAGATCCTCAGAACACGTTCAGATTCAGTGTTGCATTTGTATCGTGGCTCTTTACACCACCAGATGGTGCAATAGAGCGACACTGTCACTGCTGCCTAAGCTGTACTGAAGTAAAAGTACTGAAGTAAAAGTACTGAAGTAAAAGTACGTGCACAGCCTTCTAAGTACATTATATATCCCTTATTGGTGTGAGATAAAGTAGTGACCTAAATGTTTAAGGAATAATAGAGGATTGTTCGTCCTGTTCTGGATTCCAGTCCCAACGGTCAGGGTTCATTTAGCTTTATTTGAACACTTGAGGACAAAGAGGGCCCAGAATGCAACTGTTCTGGGAGAAATGATCTTCTTATAGAGTCTATAATATAGAGTCTATAATATAGAGTCTATAATATAGAGTCTTAGTTTGCTTTGTGCTCTGAGCTCACTCAGTGTGTTGTGGGTGGTGTTTGTGCAGGGGACGGTGGAGGTGCTGGAGCAGAACCTGCTGTGCTTCTTCAACACACAACCCAAGGCTGTGTACACCACCAGCCTATCCAGCAGGTGACCACACCCCCTCTGTAGACCACACCCCCTCTGTAGACCACACCCCCTCTGTAGACCACACCCCCTCTGTAAACACCAGCAGGTAGACCACACCCCGTCTGTAAACACCAGCAGGTAGACCACACCCCCTCTGTATACAGTTTACACCTGCAGGTAGTCCAAACCCCCTCTGTAAACACCAGCAGGTAGACCACACCCCCTCTGTATACAGTTTACTGTCTGCATCCAGCACACGTCACCCTCTACAGGTGTGTGTGTGTGTGTGTGTGTGTGTGTGTGTGTGTGTGTGTGTGTGTGTGTGTGTGTGTGTGTGTGTGTGTGTGTGTGTGTGTGTGTGTGTGTGTGTGTGTGTGTGTGTGTGTGTGTGGGTGGGTCTGTGGGTGTGTGGGTGGGTGTGTGGGTGGGTCTGTGGGTGTGTGGGTGGGTGTGGGTGTGGGTGTGTCTAACACGTGTGTGTTGCAGCTTCGAGAGGCTACTGCTTCATGCTGTGTGTCAGTACATGGACCTGGTGTCGCTCAGTAAGTGTCTCGCCATCGACACATCACATGACATGAAGGAGACAATAAAGACACACCTTGTCACATATATATACATCATGTATCACATACACACATATATATATATATATATATATATATATATATATATATATATATATATATATATATATATATATATATATATATATATATATATATATATATATGTATATATGGCAATAATATACATCATTTAAAAAAACTACAAATTGTAGCATGACGTGTCCTTCACACTTGCTGCATGTCATCTTTTGAATGAGCACCGCACCATGGGTGCTCATGGTACTGTACAGTCTTTTAGTGGAATGAGCCTATTGTATAATGTTTTAATGGAAGGTGAAACTTACACAGACACAGGGAGAACATGCAAACTCCACACAGGCTCCACGCCAAGACCCCAAACCACAGAAATGGCACTGTTTTCTGCCTTAAGTAGTAACTAAAGTAACTAAAGTAACTAAAGTAGCAGTGACCTTCATCTCCAAAGATAGCATTCATTCACTGCCTCTCCACCTCCACCAGGTGGCATTTCAGCTCCTCCATGTTTTTGAAGTCAGCTTTGAAGAACAGCTATTGTGTAGCCTCTTTTTAACTGCTTCTTTTCTCAGGCTTCAACAGAGAACAACATTTGAATCTCTAGAACATGAAATACGACGTTTAAGTGGTTCAAAAGAGCCTGATAGAGTTGTATCATCTGCCTCTCACCTCAGAGTCATTCTCAATCTGCAGATCAAGTCTGTCCTACTCAGAGTAAGCCCCGCCCACTGGACAGAGACCTCTGATAATAGCCTCTCCCTTTTATCTATATTTTTTCCACTGCTTTAAGTTTCACCTTAAACTAATCTTCTTTGTTCCCCCAACAGCAATATAATGGACAATAGAAATCCTATTGTTAGCTGCTGCAGCTCCTCATCACTGATGAGTACTGATTAACATCTGACCCATCTGGGCTGATGCTGCCCCAGGGCTTCAAAATATCGTTGTATATTACGGGTAAATTGAACCTTAAACATTTGTGTTCAAAGAGGATTCTCTTTTTGAACAAAGATCATCTCTGTAACTCAAAGCATCTTTTGTCCTGCTCAGACTCTTCTCCTCTCTGTCTTTGATCGAGTGCTTTGTGTCTTTAAGATGCAGATGCACGGCGCTCTGTGGTCCTGAACTCCAGTGTCTGACGTGCTGAGAAAGCCTCTTGTTAAAATGTGTCATGTGACCTGTGTTTTTAACCCTTCAGGCACCGATCTGAACGGCGCCCGGCAAACAGACGTGATGAACAAGCAGACGCCGTTCTTACCACCATCTCTGCTGCTGTCGGCCTACCTGGAGAGGATGAGCAGAGGCGCCTTCGCATGACACGCCCACGACACGCCCACGACGCACCTGTGATACGCCCACGACGCACCTGTGACACGCCCACAACGCACCTGTGACACGTCCACGACGCACCTGTGACACGCCCACGACACGCCCACGACGCACCTGTGACACGCCCACGACGCACCTGTGACACGTCCCCGACGCACCTGTGACACGTCCACGACGCACCTGTGACACGCCCATGACGCACCTGTGACACGCCCACGACGCACCTGTGACACGTCCACGACACGCCCACGATGCACCCACGACGCCCCTGTGACACGCCCACGACGCACCTGTGACACGCCCACGACGCACCTGTGACACGTCCCCGACGCACCTGTGACACGTCCACGACGCACCTGTGACACGCCCATGACGCACCTGTGACACGCCCACGACGCACCTGTGACACGCCCACGATGCACCCACGACGCACCTGTGACACGCCCACGACGCACCTGTGACACGCCCACGACGCACCAGTGACACCCCCACGACGAACCTGTGACACCCCCACGACGAACCTGTGACACGTCCACGACACGCCCACGATGCACCCACGACGCACCTGTGACACGCCCACGACACACCCACGACGCACCTGTGACACGCCCACGACGCACCTGTGACACGCCCACGACGCACCTGTGACACGCCCACGACGCACCTGTGACACGGCCACAACGCACCTGTGACACAGCCACGACACACCCACGATGCACCCACGACGCACCTGTGGCACGCCCACGATGCACCCACGATGCACCTGTGGCACGCCCACGATGCACCCACGATGCACCTGTGACACGCCCACGATGCACCCACGACGCACCTGTAACACGCCCACGACACACCAACGATGCAACCACGACGCACCTGTGACACGCCCACGGCACCCCCACGATGCACCTGTGACACGCCCACGACGCACCTGTGACACACCCACGATGGACCTGTGACACGCCCACGACACACCTGAGACACGTCCACGACACACCTGTGACACGCCCACAGCACACCTGTGACACCCCCACGACACACCTGTGACACCCCCACGACACACCTGTGACACGCCTACGGCTCACCTGTGACACGCCCATGACACACCTGTGACACGCCCACGACGCACCTGTGACACGCCCACGACACACCTGTGACACAACACGCCCATGAAGCGCCATGAGCTATTTTTGGATCTTCACTGAAATAAAAACAGGCATCTTTTTAGCTGTTAACCTCGTGTAACAAACATTGCTGGACTTAAACTATGTTAATTTTGTCTAAATGAAATGATTCAGATCAGACGTGTTTTATAAAGATCAGATCAGAAGGATTTGAAAACGATGGAAATGACTGGACACGTTCAGCTTTGTGCCCGAGCCGCAGCAGACAACTTCTCTGGCTCGTTAGAGTCACATGACTGTAATTATCTGCTTTTTAAACATGTCTAATATGTAATATTTCCTTTCCCCCGTTTGTCCCACATTTATGTAACTGCAATATTCATCACTTTAAAAACTTTTACTTCATAGAAAAGTTGAAGTCATCGTTTGTAGAAGTGGAAGTACTAGTTCTAGAGACAAGAGGAAAGAAGGACATCAGAGGACAGAAGGACATCAGAGGACAGAAGGACACCAGAGGACAGAAGGACATTAGAGGACATCAGAGGGCAGAAGGACATCAGAGGACAGAAGGACATCAGAGGACAGAAGAACATCAGAGGACAGAAGAACATTAGAGGACATTAGAGGACATCAGAGGACAGAAGGACATAAGGACATCAGAGGACAGAAGAGGACAGAAGCTTTATACCAATGAAAGTACTGGAATGTCAAAATGGAGGATGTTTACGATACGACTTTGTTGCTAACGGTGACGAGCGATGTCGCTGCCTCAGGAACTACATCGTCTGAGGAACTATGGAACTACTTTGAATATGAGTGTTTTTCTCTTCCTGTCAAAGGGTCAGGTGCGGGCTGACCAGTGCCCTGTGGTCAGAAAGGGGCAGTGTCCAGCAGGTTTCTCACTCAAAGGAACGTCAACCATCATCAGCTTGATTTGTCGGCTCTTTTTCTTCCAAGGTCAAACCCTAACTCAAGGTCATTTAGACTGGACTAACGAGCTCTGAGTCTCCTGGACTAACGAGCTCTGAGTCTCCTGGACTAACGAGCTCTGAGTCTCCTGGACTAACGAGCTCTGAGTCTCCTGGACTAACGAGCTCTGAGTCTGCTGGATTAACGAGCTCTGAGTGTCCTGGACTAACAAGCTCTGAGTGTCCTGGACTAACGAGCTCTGAGTCTGCTGGATTAACGAGCTCTGAGTGTCCTGGAGTAACGAGCTCTGAGTCTCCTGGACTAACGAGCTCTGAGTCTCCTGGACTAACGAGTTCTGAGTCTCCTGGACTAACGAGCTCTGAGTCTCCTGGACTAACGACCTCTGAGTCTGCTGGACTAACGACCTCTGAGTCTCCTGGACTAACGACCTCTGAGTCTGCTGGACTAACGAGCTCTGAGTCTCCTGGACTGACGAGTTCTGAGTCTCCTGGACTAACGACCTCTGAGTCTCCTGGACTAACGAGTTCTGAGTCTCCTGGACTAACGACCTCTGAGTCTGCTGGACTAACGAGCTCTGAGTCTCCTGGACTAACGAGCTCTGAGTCTGCTGGACTAACGAGTTCTGAGTCTCCTGGACTAACGACCTCTGAGTCTGCTGGACTAACGAGTTCTGAGTCTCCTGGACTAACGACCTCTGAGTCTGCTGGACTAACGAGCTCTGAGTCTCCTGGACTAACGACCTCTGAGTCTCCTGGACTGACGAGTTCTGAGTCTCCTGGACTAACGACCTCTGAGTCTCCTGGACTGACGAGTTCTGAGTCTCCTGGACTAACGAGCTCTGAGTCTCCTGGACCAACCGTGCTCTGAGTCTGCTGGATTAACGAGCTGTGAGTCTCCTGGACACTGCTCCTGGATCAAATATGAGCAGAAATGTGTTTGTGACTTTTCTGTGTTTGTTGCGTTTAAATGATACGTGACATTGCAACATGTTCTAAAGTGTGTTTGAGGTTAAGGGCCAGTTTGAGGTTAAGGGTCAGTTTGAGGTTAAGGGTCAGATACTGGCTCAAAGTGCAATGTCTTAATGAATATGAATGATAATTCTAATGCATTTGATGGAAATACTGTAACTCACAGGGCATTGTTCCTGCTCCACACCACTGTAGCCACAGCTGCCCTGGTCATCAGCCACAGCTGCCCTGGTCACTGTAGCCACAGCTGCCCTGGTCATCAGCCACAGCTGCCCTGGTCATCAGCCACAGCTGCCCTGGTCAGCAGCCACAGCTGCCCTGGTCAGCAGCTGCCACAGCTGCCCTGGTCAGCTGCCCTGGTCAGCAGCTGCCACAGAAAGTGTGGCTATTATTTAGCTCCAAAGACGTGGTCAGTTAAAAGAACTTGGGACAAGTTTGTGCCGATGCCAAACGAATGTTTCTGTTATAAATTGTATATGTTGTATTTGTAAATGACTCAAGCACAATCTATACGTCTGGAGCCTCTTAAAGGGCCAGTGCGCGTCTGGAGCCTCTTAAAGGGCCAGTGCACGTCTGGAGCCTCTTAAAGGGCCAGTGCACTTGCCTTACACACTCAGCTTTTCTGTGTCGTACATTTTGACCTTTTGTAAATTAATTTGTGTCATTTTGAAGCGTGTGAACTTCACTCGTTCGTCTGTGTCTGAGCTTCACTCGTCCATCTGTCTGAGCTTCACTCGTCCATCTGTGTCTGAGCTTCACTCGTCCATCTGTGTCTGAGCTTCACTCGTCCATCTGTGTCTGAGCTTCACTCGTTCATCTGTGTCTGAGCTTCACTCGTCCATCTGTGTCTGAGCTTCACTCGTCCATCTGTGTCTGAGCTTCACTCGTCCAGAACATGAAGTCGAGTTAGTGGCTTGACTGTAGTTTGGTTGTTTTCGGTCATTACTGCGTGTTTGTAGCGCAGGTTCAGAATGCGGTAGACTTCCCTCATCTGGTCTGACACCTTAACGTGGTGGAGGGGTTTGAGTGCCCGAATGATCCCGGGAGCTATGTTGTCGGGGGCTTCATGCCCCTGGTAGGGTCTCCCAAGGCAAACAGGTCCTAGGTGACGGGTCAGACAAAGATCGGTTCAGAAGCCTCTTATGACGACGACACGAACAAGGCCGTTTACGTCGCCCGGATCGGCGTCACCGGGGCCCCATCCTGGAGCCAGGCCTGGGATGGGTGCTCCATGGCGAGCGCCTGGTGGCCGGGTCTTACCCCACGGGGCCCGGCCGGGCACAGCCCGAAAGAGCGACGTGGGGCCGCCCTCCCGTGGGCCCACCACCCGCAGGAGGATCCATAAGGGGCCGGTGCAGAGAGATCTGGGCGGCAGTCGACGGCAGGGGCCTCGGCGACCAGATCTCCAGACACAGAGACTAACTCTGGGGACATGGAATGTCACCTCGCTGGGGGGGAAAGAGCCTGAGCTTGTGCAGGAGGTTGAGCGATACCGACTAGATATAGTCGGCCTCACCTCCACGCACAGTTTGGGCTCTGGAACCCATCTCCTCGAGAGGGGCTGGACGCTCCACTTCTCTGGTGTTGCCCGCGGGGAGAGGCGGCGGGCTGGTGTGGGCTTGCTGATAGCCCCTCAGCTCAGCCGCCACGTGTTGGAGTTTACCCCGGTGAACGAGAGGGTCGCGTCCCTCCGCCTTCGGGTGGGGGACAGGTCTCTCACTGTTGTGGCGGCCTACGGGCCGAACAGCAGTGCAGAGTACCCGGCCTTCTTGGAGTCCTTGGGAGGGGTACTGGACAGTGCACCGACCGGGGACTCCGTTGTTCTACTGGGGGACTTCAACGCCCACGTGGGCAATGACAGTGACACCTGGAGAGGGGTGATCGGGAAGAACGGCTTCCCCGATCTGAACCCGAGCGGTGTTCAGTTATTGGACTTCTGTGCTAGCCACGGATTGTCCATAACGAACACCATGTTCAAGCACAAGGGTGTCCATCAGTGCACATGGCACCAGGACACCCTAGGCCGGAGGTCAATGATCGACTTTGTTGTCGTGTCATCAGACCTCCGGCCGCGTGTCTTGGACACTCGGGTGAAGAGAGGGGCAGAGTTGTCAACCGATCACCACCTGGTGGTGAGTTGGATCCGCTGGCAGAGGAGGAAGCCGGACAGACTTGGCAGACCCAAGCGCATTGTGAGGGTCTGTTGGGAACGTCTAGTGGAGCCCTCTGTCAGTAGGGTATTCAACTCGCACCTCCGGGAGAGCTTCTCCCATGTCCCGTGGGAGGTTGGGGACATTGAGTCCGAGTGGACCATGTTCTCCGCCTCCATTGTTGATGCGGCTGCTCGGAGCTGTGGTCGCAAGGTCTCCGGTGCCTGTCGTGGCGGCAACCCCCGAACCCGGTGGTGGACACCGGAAGTAAGGAATGCCGTCAGACTGAAGAAGGAGGCCTATCAGGCCACTCTGGCTTGTAGGTCTCCGGAGGTCATCGACGGGTATCGGCAGGCCAAGCGAGCCGCGGCTCGTGCTGTCGCAGAGGCAAAAACCCGGGCCTGGGAGGAGTTCGGGGAGGCCATGGAGGAGGACTATCGGTCGGCACCAAAGAAATTCTGGCAAACCGTCCGGCGCCTCAGGAGGGGGAAGCAGTGTCTCACCAACACCGTTTACGGTGCGGGTGGAGGCCTGCTGACCTCAACTGGGGATGTCGTCGGACGGTGGAAGGAATACTTTGAGGATCTCCTTAATCCCTCAGTCACGTCTTCCGAAGAGGAAGTGGAGACCGGGGACTCGGTGGCTGGCTCATCCATCACCTAAGCTGAAGTCACTGAGGTTGTTCGCAAACTCCTCGGTGGCAGGGCTCCGGGGGTGGATGAGATCCGCCCTGAGTACCTAAAGTATCTGGATGTTGTAGGACTGTCTTGGTTGACACGTCTCTGCAACATCGCGTGGCGTTCGGGGACCGTGCCTCTGGACTGGCAGACCGGGGTGGTGGTCCCTCTGTTCAAGAAGGGGGACCGGAGGGTGTGTTCCAACTACAGAGGGATCACACTCCTCAGCCTCCCGGGTAAGGTCTACTCCAAGGTACTGGAGAGGAGAATCCGACCGATAGTCGAACCTCGGATTCAGGAGGAGCAGAGTGGTTTTCGTCCCGGTCGTGGAACACTGGACCAGCTCTATACCCTCCATCGGGTGCTCGAGGGTTCATGGGAGTTTGCCCAACCAGTCCATATGTGTTTTGTGGATCTGGAGAAGGCTTTCGACCGTGTCCCTCGGGGTGTCCTTTGGGGGGTGCTCCGGGAGTACGGGGTCCGGGGCCCTTTGCTCAGGGCTGTCCGGTCCCTGTATGACCGGAGCAGGAGCTGTGTTCGCATTGCCGGCAGTAAGTCAGACCTGTTCCCAGTGCATGTTGGACTCCGCCAGGGCTGCCCTTTGTCACCGGTTCTGTTCATAATTTTTATGGACAGAATTTCTAGGCGCAGTCAGGGGTCGGAGGGTGTCCGGTTTGGGGACCACAGGATCTCATCTCTGCTGTTTGCAGACGATGTTGTCCTGATGGCTCCATCAAACCCGGATCTGCAACATGCACTGGGACGGTTTGCAGCTGAGTGTGAAGCGGCTGGGATGAGAATCAGCACCTCCAAATCCGAGGCCATGGTTCTCGACCGGAAAAAGGTGGCTTGCCCTCTCCAGGTGGGTGGGGTGTCCTTGCCCCAAGTGGAGGAGTTCAAGTATCTCGGGGTCTTGTTCACGAGTGAGGGAAGGATGGAGCGTGAGATCGACAGGCGGATCGGTGCAGCGGCTGCAGTGATGCAGTCGCTGCATCGGACCGTTGTGGTAAAGAGGGAGCTGAGCCGAAAGGCAAAGCTCTCTATTTACCGGTCGGTCTACGTTCCTACCCTCACCTATGGTCATGAGCTTTGGGTAGTGACCGAAAGAACAAGATCGCGGATACAAGCGGTCGAAATGAGTTTCCTCCGCCGTGTGGCTGGGCGCTCCCTTAGAGATAAGGTGAGGAGCTCGGCCACACGGGGGGAGCTCGGAGTAGAGCCGCTGCTCCTCCACGTCGAGAGGAGCCAGCTGAGGTGGCTCGGGCATCTGTTTCGGATGCCTCCTGGGCGCCTCCCTCGGGAGGTGTTTCAGGCATGTCCCACCGGGAAGAGGCCCCGGGGAAGACCCAGGACACGCTGGAGAGACTATGTCTCTCGGCTGGCCTGGGAACGCCTCGGGATCCCCCCGGAGGAGTTAGAGGAAGTGTCTGGGGAGAAGGAAGTCTGGGAGTCCCTGCTCAGACTGCTGCCCCCGCGACCCGGCCCCGGATAAAGCGGCAGAAGATGGATGGATGGATCTGTGTCTGAGCTTCACTCGTCCATCTGTGTCTGAGCTTCACTCGTCCATCTGTGTCTGAGCTTCACTCGTTCATCTGTGTCTGAGCTTCACTCGTCCATCTGTGTCTGAGCTTCACTCGTTCATCTTGTGGATGTGTTTTTAAGACATGAACATATGAATATTAGAATGATGTGAGTTATTTATGATGTGCAGCCATTAAAACCTCTGAGGAGAACATCTGTGAGTCTGTTTGTGAGGACGACCCTCATGAAGGGAGTGAGAGAGAGGAGTGAGGGGAGAGGGTTGCTGGTGTGACCTAGAATGTGAAGCTCAATGGTTTCATACTGAGAGTAATGTGGTGCCGGGGGTTCCTGTACAGGTCTCATACTGAGCGTAATATGGTGCCGGGGGTTCCTGTACAGGCCTTATACTGAGCGTAACGTGGTGCCGGGGGTTCCTGTACAGGTCTCATACTGAGAGTAATGTGGTGCCGGGGGTTCCTGTACAGGTCTTATACTGAGAGTAATGTGGTGCCGGGGGTTCCTGTACAGGTCTCATACTGGGCGTAATGTGGTGCCGGGGGTTCCTGTACAGGCCTTACACTGAGCGTAACGTGGTGCCGGGGGTTCCTGTACAGGCCTTATACTGAGCGTAATGTGGCGCCGGGGGTTCCTGTACAGGTCTTATACTGAGAGTAATGTGGCGCCGGGGGTTCCTGTACAGGTCTTATACTGAGAGTAATGTGGCGCCGGGGGTTCCTGTACAGGTCTTACTGCAGATGACAGACGATTGAGTCTGACGGAGGAAGTGGAGAACCCTTGGGTCAAATCTGTGCTTACAACATGGAAGGAGCTGATCAGAACATACAGACTAAACACAGATGTTTACATTGACCTTTGATCAAATGTCACACCTACAACTTAGACTCAAGATTTAACGTCTGGAAAACAAAAGGTTTAAAGGTCTTTTACCAGATTAGGACAAGTGTGAGCCTGGAGCACTGCAAGCTGCTACGTTGGGCCTGTTAGCCATGTTAGCCTCGTTAGCTTGTGAGGTGGGCTGTTTTTCCCCAGAGCCCCTCCTCTCACTCTGACGTCATATCCTCAACATGAGTCCTATTTAGTTACGGCTTGTTTTAAAACATATTCTTAATGTGTCGGTGTAATCCCTCATTCGTCCAGGCGTGTTCCATTGTAGAAAAAGCTTCAGTTGTAGTCATCTGGACTCAGTTAGAAAAATTAGACGTTTCGGCTCTCATCCAAGAGTCATTGTCAATAAAAGAATTTAGGTCGAGAACTCCGATATTTATACTATTCTGTGGTAAGTCCAGCCCATTGGGAGGAGCCTTCCTGAAGTGGAAAGAGTTGTTTGTTTCAACAGAAACTCCCCCCTTGTATCTACCGAGCTAGCCTATTCAGAATTTTAATGGGCTATTAGTATCCCCTTTGTCTTTGTGAGACACTGGCTCACTCACCCTGAGGACCTGATGATCATCTAAATTCCCTGGTCCTGGTCCTCTACCTCTCTAAACTAGGACAAAACCAGGACTGAACCAGGACTAAACCAGGTCTAAACCAGGTCTAAACCAGGACTGAACCAGGACTGAACCAGTACTGAACCAGGTCCGAACCGGGACCAAACTGGGACTAAACCAGGTCTAAACCAGTACTGAACCAGGACTAAACCAGGACTAAACCAAGACTAAACCAGGTCCGAACCAAGACTAAACCAGGTCCGAACCGGGTCTAAACCAGGACTATACCAGGTCTAAACCAGGACTAAACCAGGACTAAACCAGGTCTGAACCAGGTCTGAACCAGGTCTAAACCAGGTCTGAACCAGGACTGAACCAGGTCTGAACCAGGACTGAACCAGGACTAAACCGGATCTGAACCAGGACTGAACCAAGACTGAACCAGGACTGAACCAGGACTGAACCAGGTCTGAACCAGGTCTGAACCTGACTCCTGGCTCCTGCCTCCTGCCTCCCGGGTCTCCTGCCTCCTGGGGCTCCTGCCTCCTGGGGCTCCTGCCTCCTTGGGCTCCTGGTCTCCTGGTCTCCTGGGGTGCTGACTCTAAGGTTTGGCATTTACATCTGATCGCTGTTTGTCAACCAATGACGTGAGCGCGTGAGGCTTCGCGTGTCCCCGCCCCTCCCCGCGCGCCCGTCACTCCGGATCCACGGCCCCGGAGCAAACTCCGCGAACACAACGACAACGACAACGACACAACGACAATGACACGGTGAAAGCTCTGGATATCATGCGGTCATGACGACGCCCTTTTCAGGCTGTGAACGCGGAGAAGCAGCGTAGTTTCTCCCGCCGCGGACACGCGTGACTCTTCCGGCTCCGCACGAGCCCCAGGAAGCGCCGACAGTAAGTTTGCGTTTGTGTCTTATTCCGCCTTTGGCTCTGTTCTTATGCGTGACTTTCTTCTTCATCAGATATTAAGGTGTTTTTGGTGAAAAATGCGTAAAGGCGGCTTTTTCTGATCGATACAGCGTGATCGATATAGTCCAGGGCTGCGTAAGCGGAGGGATACAACTGTGCGCGTCTGAGCACTTCAAATGTGACTGAAACAATGACTCCGCCTTCAGGTCAAACGTGCGGTTCCAGCAGGACTCTGTGTGGAGTGGAGCGTGTTAGCCACAGAGTGTGGAGCGTGTTAGCCACAGAGTGTGGAGCGTGTTAGCCACAGAGTGTGGAGCGTGTTAGCCACAGAGTGTGGAGCGTGTTAGCCACAGAGTGTGGAGCGTGTTAGCCACAGAGTGTGGAGCGGCGCGTGTTAGCCACAGAGTGTGGAGCGGCGCGTGTTAGCCACAGAGTGTGGAGCGGCGCGTGTTAGCCACAGAGTGTGGAGCGGCGCGTGTTAGCCACAGAGTGTGGAGCGGCGCGTGTTAGCCACAGAGTGTGGCGCGGAGCGTGTTAGCCGGCGCGGAGCGTGTTAGCCACAGAGTGTGAGAGTGTGGCACTCACCCTTGTCACGTTTCTGCAGTTGAAGATAGACTGTGAAGGACTCTGACTGGTCCAGGTTTAGACCTGGTTTAGTCCTGGTTTTGGCCTCGTTTAGACCTGGTTTTGGCCTCGTTTAGATCTAGTACAGTCATATTTGAGTCTTGGTTTAGTCCTGGTTTAGACCAGGGTTAGTCTTTGTTTTTGACCTGGTTTAGACCTGGGTTAGTCTTTGTTTGGACCTGGTTTTGTCCTGGTTTAGATCTAGTACAGTCATATTTGAGTCTTGGTTTAGACTTGGTTTAGTCTTGGTTTAGTCTTAGTTTAAACCTGGGTTAGTCTTTGTTTGGACCTGGTTTAGTTTTGGTTTAGTCCTGGTTTAGTCCAGGTTTGGACTTGGTTTGCTTCATTTGACATTTTGATTGAAAGAGTTCCTATAGAGACGCTCTAACGCCGTGAGACGCTCTAACGCCGTGAGACGCTCTAACGCCGTGAGACGCTCTAACGCCGTGAGACGCTCTAAATAGTACAGTGAGACGCTCTTGAGAGTACAGTGAGACGCTCTTGAGAGTACAGTGAGACTCTCTTGATAGTACAGTGAGACTCTCTTGATAGTACAGTGAGATTCCTACAGAATGAGACCATCCACTCTCCACGGGTTTGTTCTCTACAGCCTCCGGAGGAAAAAAAGTGCCACTTCTGACGCGCATACATCTTTGTTTTTAGCCACATAGCGCTAGCATGCGGTGACGTAGCAGACTTTGACATATTATTCCAGCCAATAAGAATAGCTTTAGAATGCGGGGCGGGACTTAGGGGTTCCACACACAGAATTGTCCATATTCACGTGCGTAAAGGCTGTAAAGAGACAGATTTCTCTGCAGTAGGCGACTAGATTTTACGCATAACGTTTTCTGATTTTATTAGCCTTTTGGACGCGCATTTTGTTAGATATATGTATTATTATACCAATACATAAATCAAATAAAAATTATATATATATATTTCCCCTCTATATGGGAAATTCATGGGTAAACTCATATTTACACATTTTCACATACATTGTTTTTAGCAGTTATAATAGGTATTAGTGGCCTACAAACATAAAAATGTATGTTTGGATTGCTTGTTCCGAATATACTTTTTGATAGAAAAAGGTCAAAGCACCAAAATGCCTGTTCCCAGAGATCTGAAACTTTACACAGTTGTTGTCATGACAACAGCATGTGCAGTGAACAGCATAAACACACAATGAAGTATGTCATGCTCAGGACCATTACATATTGACAATATTCAGGCGAGACTAAAAAAATGATGTTTTGTTCATGTTTGTGCTTCTGTAGTGTGAGTTAAGAAGCCCTAACAGTGTGACATCTGCACATCTGCAGAAACTAGAAGGCCTAAGCTTTCCCATGATGCATCACACTCGCATGTGGAACGTAACATCCTCTTTTAATAAGCAATGACATGTGGGTCCAACCTTTGTGCACAAGGGGAAATAGGTGGATGGAAACAGGTTAATAGTGCAGTGAGACGCTCTAACGCGTCCGAGTCCAGAGGGTCTGACATGTTCATCATGGACATTTCCACTGTGAGAGACAGAATCTAAAAAAAGAATATTTAAATAATTTATTTGTTTGTAGAAGAACTGAATAGTTTTCTACATCATTTATATTTAAAAGATTCAGCTGCATCATCTGGACACTGGAGCCACCATCAATCACCTCCTCTACATGGAGGACATCACGCTGGATGCTAAGAGCGAGCGGGACATTCACTCCCTGATCCACACCACCAGGATCTACAGCTAAGATATCACAATGTCATCGGGACTAATTTTATCATATTGTGTCATTATTACCTTAAATTTGCCATTTTGTCCTAAGCAAATTATGTCGTCTACTCACTCTGTGAAGAGCACTTCAGGTTGTTGTCTACTCCCTCTGTGAAGGGCACTTCAGGTTGTCGTCTACTCACTCTGTGAAGGGCACTTTAGGTTGTTGTCTACTCACTCTGTGAAGGGCACTTCAGGTTGTTGTCTACTCACTCTGTGAAGGGCACTTTAGGTTGTTGTCTACTCACTCTGTGAAGGGCACTTTAGGTTGTTGTCTACTCACTCTGTGAAGGGCACTTTAGGTTGTTGTCTACTCCCTCTGTGAAGGGCACTTTAGGTTGTTGTCTACTCACTCTGTGAAGGGCACTTTAGGTTGTTGTCTACTCACTCTGTGAAGGGCACTTTAGGTTGTTGTCTACTCACTCTGTGAAGGGCACTTTAGGTTGTCTACTCACTCTGTGAAGGGCACTTTAGGTTGTCTACTCACTCTGTGAAGGGCACTTTAGGTTGTTGTCTACTCACTCTGTGAAGGGCACTTTAGGTTGTTGTCTACTCACTCTGTGAAGGCCACTTTAAGTTGTTGTCTACTCACTCTGTGAAGGCCACTTTAAGTTGTTGTCTACTCACTCTGTGAAGGCCACTTTAAGTTGTTGTCTACTCACTCTGTGAAGGCCACTTTAAGTTGTTGTCTACTCACTCTGTGAAGGCCACTTCAGGTTGTTGTCTACTCACTCTGTGAAGGGCACTTTAGGTTGTTGTCTACTCACTCTGTGAAGGGCACTTTAGGTTGTCATCTACTCACTCTGTGAAGGGAACTTTAGGTGGTTGTCTACTCACTCTGTGAAGGGCACTTCAGGTTGTCGTCTACTCACACTGTGAAGGGCACTTTAGGTTGTCGTCTACTCACACTGTGAAGGGCACTTTAGGTTGTTGTCTACACTCACAATGACGCTTCCCTGTAATAACTGAAGCCTCTAAGCCCGGCTCTTGACCACTCCCTCACACATTTAAACTGCTGCTACAATTATATACAATTATGGTAATTAGTGCTCTCCCCAGGATTTGTTTAAAGGGAAGGTAAATATGCCTCATACAGGGTTGTAATTCCCTCCAAGGATGGTTTAAGGTACCTTCATCTAGAGATGCACAGATTCCAAAATTCTTGGCCGATACTGATTTCCGGTTTTTAAGGAGGTTGGACCTGCCAAAACCGATTTTTCCGATACCAATTTTCTATCTAGCCACTGATTTCTCCACAAACTACCCAGTATTATATATGTGAAAAAGGTGCATGTATGTGCATGACACGCGTTTTAGAATATAAAATGTAATTTATTTTGTGGAAAAATAGAAAAATAAATAACTATATATAAAAAATAATATATATATATATATACAGAACTATATGGCCTGGAGAAGAGTGGGGGACACAGAGGAAAAATGAGTCCATTTCTCCTTCAGAAGATGCAGCCCCAATGGTTCCAGATTGAAATCAAATGAACTATTTTCATATAGTAATTTATACATTTGTTATTTTACACATTCTTTTGAATGAGCTGGAACCCTCTGCAGGAGAGGAAACCGATGGAACATGAGGGTCAGTCCTAGAGCGCTGCCAGCACCTCCCTCTCAAAGCTGGAGGACTCTGGCTCCAGGACCTCTTCCTTGTGGGCCTACAAAAAACACACAATGCAATTTAGATGACACGGGCTAAAAAACAAATTGTAATCCAACCAAATGCTTTTACACACCTGTGGGTGCAGGAGCAGCAGGGGCAGGAGCAACAGCAACAGGAGCAGGAGCAACAGGAGCAGGAGCAACAGGAGCAGGAGCAACAGGAGCAGGGGCAACAGGAGCAGGGGCAACAGGAGCAGGAGCAACAGGAAGGTCTGAAGGCAAATCCAGATCTTCAAAAAGAACATTATACAGCAGTTATATTTTAGCCCAGTACATTTACTGCAATATTATTCAAACTTTTACTATTATAATACAGTATATTAAATGAGGCGCATTTGTTGCCAATATCATTTTCCAGTTTCATCAGCTCTTTGATAACTTAACACACTCACTAGAAGCACAATGAGTGTACACTATAAATTCTAGTGCACAGCTGATTGTGTAAACACTTTGAGGCTGTGGGACAATTAAATAGGCCTGACATTAGATTGTAGCCACTCATTTCACTGTTCGAGTCAGTAATTTAAGTTTTGTATCTACATAATGTATGTCTCAAATGCATCAAAGTATTTTTTAAAGTCTCATTTCAGGTGGATGAGATCTCTTGTTAGCATTAGCTCATAGCCTAGCTCTCTGCTAGTTGACGACGACGACGACGACAACAACAACCTCTTCTGACAGCCCTGCTGCTGCTTCTTCTGGCCCCTTCATGTGTCCCTACTCTTCTGCAGATAACTCTGAAACCAAAGTTGAACAAATCTGAACTTTTCTGCCACGAACGATTTTAACGCCTTGAAGCTTATGCGCCTGTCAAAGAGTCTAGAGCGGAAAACTACAAAACGCACCCTCTGCGCCGCGCTCCACGGCGAAAAAGCAGGAATCGCGCCGCGGGAAACGCAGGAGGTGTTCGACGCGCGTTTACATAGACTTTGAATGTAAACTGGACACTGCCGCGCTCTGAAAGAGTCTTGTAGTTTTTAGCTGTTTGGCTCTGGGCGCGCTGAGCTGCTACGCACCGCGCATGCGGGTCAGTTTGGATCGGCCGAAAACCGGCAAATACGACATGGACCGGCCGGTCACCAGAATCTGTGACCGGCCGGCTGGTGTATAGGCCTAAACACACTATTACATGGTGTATAAGTCTAAACATACTATTAGATGGTGTATAAGTCTAAACACACTATTACATGGTGTATAGGCCTAAACACACTATTACATGGTGTATAAGTCTAAACATACTATTAGATGGTGTATAAGTCTAAACATACTATTAGATGGTGTATAAGTCTAAACACACTATTACATGGTGTATAGGCCTAAACACACTATTACATGGTGTATAAGTCTAAACACACTATTACATGGTGTATAGGCCTAAACACACTATTACATGGTGTATAAGTCTAAACACACTATTAGATGGTGTATAGGCCTAAACACACTATTACATGGTGTATAAGTCTAAACATACTATTAGATGGTGTATAAGTCTAAACACACTATTACATGGTGTATAGGCCTAAACACACTATTACATGGTGTATATTACATCGTTTATAGGAGCTCCTGGGCTGATAGTCCCAGTGTCTGAGACATTCTTCCAAAACCGCTCGCACTGCCTTCCATCCATCAGGAAGTTGGCGCTCCTCCTGCAGATGGAGTCGGCGCTCCTACCGCAGGTGGAGTCGGCGCTCCTACCGCAGGTGGAGTCGGCGCTCCTACCGCAGGTGGAGTCGGCGCTCCTACCGCAGGTGGAGTCGGCGCTCCTACCGCAGGTGGAGTCGGCGCTCCTACCGCAGGTGGAGTCGGGCACATGGAGCTGGGAGAGCTTGGACTTGAGGTGGGGCGACACCAGGCGCTCAGCTGGTTTAGTCGTGATGTGAGGAAGATTTGTGCTGTTGATTTTCAGCTGTCATTAGTATAGAATATAGTATACATAGTATAATGTTTGGATGGATACATTGGCTGCATTTGAGACGGGGACAAAGTGCATTCTACTGTGTTCAGACTAACCCCAGTACACATTTTGTGGTGGCCCCGCCCTGATAAGGTTACACACAGGTGGGGTTTCCACTCGCCTTTCCGTTGGAGAGAATTAGGGCAAACTGGAACTCATTCTGAGCCTTTCTGCCTCAAATCACCTTCATTACAAATATGTGCTTACATTAGCATATCGGGGCTACAAGCTTTTGTTTATTTCCCCATGGTAATTCCCCCTGCTGCCAATAGATGGAGCGCCACACAAATTCAGATGAGGGAATGCCGGACTGAAAGAAAATCATGAAGCCAAACAAAGGGTGCATCCTCTCTAATAACATCTATTTGGCTCCTTGTGGTGTCGGTGGCACATAATGCACTGCACACTGTATCAAGCTAGCATCAAGCCAGCATCATAGGTTTAGCTCATGCAGGACTTCATGTTCTCACAGACCTTTGTCACATATGTCACACTTATAGCATTCTTTCATGGGTATTCTTAAAATCTTTATGAATAGAAGTGAAGCGATACTTAGCGTTAGCCTCATCCAGGTGATAAATAAAAAAAAAACACTCCTCTTTGGTGTGTTTGTAGTCAAGGTAACGGAGTTTGACACATCACATGTGTCATCGGCTCAGGTTGATAAGATACGATAACCTTTATTTGTACCACAATCCGGAAATTCCAGTGTTGCAACACAGATCAGGCACAGAAACGGATCAGGCACAGAAGTAAATAAAATTAAAACCCATAACTTATAAAAAACACACTCTTGTAGAAAAACTCTTAATAAAAATAAAAATAACTCTTATTCACAGCTGTTATGGACAGAACATATTTCACCAGGGATGATTGACATGTCACAGTATTGCACATGATTATGAAGCTGAATGACACATGTTCAGGGCAGTGTTTGTTATAAAGTCTGACAGCAGCAGAAGGACAGACTGTGAAAAATCTCCTTCACACAGCGAGGGTGGATCAGTCACTGAAGCGTCTCTCCAGAGTGGACAGAGTGTCCTGCAGGGGGCGACACTCATGGTCCAGCGTAGATGTGAGTTTAGCCAGGACCCTTCTGTCCCCCACCTCCTGCACCGAGTCCAGAGCACAGCCCAGGACAGAGCTTTGTCCAGCTTCTTCCTCTCCCTCTCTGTGATGCTGCTGCTCCAGCAAGCCACACATACAGGAGCTGATGCCACCACAGAGTCAGAGAAGGTCTTCAGGAGTGGCCCTGTCACTCCAAAAGACCTGAGTCTCCTCAGGAGGTAGAGTCCACTCTGGCTCTTCCTGTACAGTCTGTGTTATGAGTCCAGTCCAGTTTGTGGTTCAGATGAATACCAGGTCCTTGTATGAGTCACTTTCTCAATGTCCCGTCCCTGGATGTTCTCTTGTGAGGGCGGCGTGGCCTGTCCCGTCCCTGGATGTTCTCTGGTGAGGGGGGCGTGGCCTGTCCCGTCCCTGGATGTTCTCTGGTGAGGGGGGCGTTGCCTGTCCCGTCCCTGGATGTTCTCTGGTGAGGGGGGCGTGGCCTGTCCCGTCCCTGGATGTTCTCTGGTGAGGGGGGCGTGGCGTCTGTGGGAGTCCACCACCATCTCCTTGGTCTTCCCCGCGTTGATGAGGAGGTGGTTCCACAAAGTCCTGCTCCAGTCCTCTGTCCTCCACATTGATATACAGTGAACCCTCGTTTATCGCGGGGGTTACGTTCCAAGAAGAACCCGCGGGAGTCGAAATCCGCGAAGTAGAAACCTTTATTTTTTTACAGTTATTATACAATGAAATACTCCATAAAACATTGAAAGCAAGGAACAAAACCTTTTTACAGGCCCAAGCATTTGTTTAACAAATAAAAGTACTGTATAAACGTTTGTACTGTACTCTCACCGCTCTCTCCTGCAGCTCACATGCGCGCTCTCACCGGCGCGCTCTCACCGGCCGCTCACACGCGCGCTCTCACCGGCCGCTCACACGCGCGCTCTCACCGGCGTGTCCCGCCGCTCACACGCGCGCTCTCACCGGCCTCGCAAACTTCAATTTGGCAAGCGGTTTTACGTACGTGTACATATTAATCCATAACGTTATTGACACACAGGTAAAGAAGACGCGGAGAGACTGTTTAGCCAGAATACAGAACACAATGCATGATGAAAAATCCGTGAAGCAGCGAGTCCGCGAAAAGTGAACCGCGATATAGCGAGGGATCACTGTATACATATATATTTGGCCGGGCTTGTCTAGGTCCAGATACTTTGAGCCACTCTCCTCAGGCAGGAGGCCACGCCCCTCAGACAGGAGGCCACTCCCCTCAGGCAGGAGGCCACTCCCCTCAGGCAGGAGGCCAGAACCAGAACCACCTCCACTAGAACAGTTTCTCTCCCTCTGCTGTTGGACTCATGAACACTTCTTAAGCACCTGTCACTCACTCACTGTCACTTCTTAATGCACCACATACTTTATGTTCATATCATGCCTTTTTCTAACCTTATTTTAACTTCACTTATTTTTTTATTTATCTGGAGCTATTCATAGTTCAGTGTTTTGTCGTTTGTGTTGCATAGTTCATATGTTTGTGAATTTTGTTCATTGACAAATGGCAATAAACCTTATTCTGATTCTGACATAGGCTTAATGTAAACAGGAGTTATGACTTATGTATTTGAAGTAATATTGTAATGATGGAGCTGCCTAAAATATGAGATGAAGTTAGGGATGATTTATCCCATGTCAAATCGGATGGCGGCCATTTTCATCATGTTAAAGATGGCGTCCCTGTGTGTGCGAGACCCCTGACACCAGGAGCACCTCACCACAGGAGCACCTCACCACAGGAGCACCCCCACCACAGGAGCACCCCCACCACACCACAGGAGCACCCCACCACACCACAGGAGCACCCCACCACACCACAGGAGCACCCCACCACACCACAGGAGCACCCTCACCTAGGGATGCAAACCCACGTTCAGGTTCAAGTCCGGATTCGAATCCAGAGGTTTAGGTTTAGGTCCGGACCTGAATCCATGCCATATTTGCATAATGTTACAACAGCATAACACAAGCTACTTGGCTCAATTAAGTGGAAGACACATGAACAAGGACGACTATCAAACACAAAGCTTAACTGCAGATTGAAATAAACTCAACTTGTCTGGTTTATTCACAGTTTTTAACAGAAGTTACAACTTACAAATCACAAGCTACTAGCTAGCAGCTAAACTATAGCTTAACAGCTAACACACATTCATGTGTTTTACTTGAGGAACAACTTCTGAACAAGAGCATGTTGAGTATTGTTGACAGGGTCAGTCTGGGTCAAGGGTCAAAGCAGCTGTTTCATATGATACTATGTTTTGCCTTTAGATACATTTCCACTCTTTAATTTTGCAGATCCATTGGCATCAAAAGTCAGGTAAAAACCTTCAAACAGACAATACACCAGTGTAAATAATGAAGTCAGTGTAAAATAACAGTTACAAAAACTAGCATAAAAGTCAACTAGAATCACTATAAAGAAATCAACTTAGCAGTATCAAAAGTAGAATATGAAAATATTTTACACAACAAATCAAAATAATACATCATATTAGCAGCATTAAACACCAGATCATATTTAACAACTGTAGAATACAAATACAATATACTATTACAAAATATAAACTCCAATTAATTAATGCAGCAGTTAAGCAATATTACTTTGACTCAGTATTTACTTAATGCCAAATACATCACACCACAACATAACACTTAAGTTATTTCATTCATATTTACACCCAGACCAAAGCACAACCCAGACAAGACCAAGCTGACCCCGCCCCTTTAACCATCACAACATCGCATGCGGCGGCCACAGCTTTAACAGTTCATATAAAGCCAGCGATCTCACCGGCTGCTGTACAATGTTCACATGTGGATACACGGTTCTGCGCTGTCTCTCGCATCTTTAAACTTATTTCGCCGGCTTCAACTTCTGCCCGGAAGACGCGTGCGTCACTATTTAGGGTCCGTGTGCGCTATTGACGGCGGCGCATGGCAGTGTTTACGTCGTTTCCAGCGCGAATTTCGCCATCAATGGAAGGTTTAAGATGGTTTAGATTCAAGTCCAGATCCGGTCCGTCGTAGCGGTACGCATCCCTACCCTCACCACAGGAGCACCCTCACCACAGGAGCACCCTCACCACAGGAGGATCTCCACCACAGGAGGATCTCCACCACAGGAGCACCCTCACCACAGGAGCACCCCACCACAGGAGCACCCTCACCACAGGAGGACCCCCACTACAGGAGGAACTATATCCCACCCGATGCTAACGCTAAACTGGCAATACATGCTGCCATTAGCAAACAACAGACATCACATCCGGAGGCAGCCTTTATTGTTGCGGGTGACTTCAACCACTCCAACCTGAAGACTGTCCTCCCTAAATTTTATCAACATGTCTCCTGCCCTACAAGAGGAATCAAGACTTTGGACCATGTTTACACTAACATGGCTGGTGCTTACAAAGCAGTCCCCCTCCCCCACCTTGGACAGTCTGACCACCTCTCTTTGTTTTTAATCCCCAAGTACTCACCACTCATCAAATGTGTGAAACCCACAGTGAGGACAGTTAAAGTGTGGCCAGAGGGAGCAGACTCTGAACTACAGCAGCGGTTTGAACACACAGACTGGAGTGTGTTTGCTACCCAGACCACACTGGACTCCCACACGGACATTGACTTTTATGCCTCCTCTGTGCTGGACTTCATCAACACCAGCATCAACAGTGTCACCACTCACAAACAGATTACTACATTCCCGAACCAGAAGCCGTGGATGAACAGAGAAGTCCGCCTACAGCTGAAGGCACGTGACGCCGCCTTCAAATCTGGCGATGCACAGGCTTACTCTTCATCCAGGGCTGACCTGAAGAGGGGCATCAGGGAGGCCAAGTACAGCCACAAGCTAAGGATTGAGGAGCACTTTAAGAACAACTCCGATCCCCGACGCATGTGGCAGGGCATCCAGGCCATAACTGACTACAAACCCACCAACACCACCCCAACATCCAACGACGCCTCCTTCCTGGACGAGCTTAACAGCTTTTATGCTCTCTTTGAGAGGGATAACCAGGAGCCAGCCATCAAGGCTGTGCTCACGACAGGACACCAACCCCTCACACTCTCCTTCACCGACGTATCTGCTGCACTGAGTAGGACCAATGCACGTAAGGCTGCTGGCCCCGATGGCATCCCTGGACGTGTGCTCAGGACCTGTGCTGGGCAGCTAGCTGGGGTCTTGACTGACATTTTCAACCTGTCACTGGCCCAAGCAGCTGTCCCCACATGCTTCAAAACCACCTCCATCGTGCCAGTGCCAAAACATTCCAAAGCTGAGAGCCTCAACGACTTCCGCCCTGTTGCACTCATGAAGTGCTTCGAGAGGCTGGTCCTGGCTCACCTCAAAACCTGCCTACCACCCACACTGGACCCCTTCCAATTTGCCTACCGCTAGAATAGGAGCACGGAGGATGCCATCTCTACGGCACTACACTCCGCCCTTGCTCACCTGGACAATAACAACACCTATGTGAGAATGCTGTTCATTGACTTTAGCTCATCATTCAACACCATCATCCCCTCCAAACTGATTACCAAACTCAGTGACCTGGGTATCGATGCTTCCCTCTGAAACTGGTTTCTGGACTTTCTAACCAACAGACCCCAGTTTGTTAGGCTGGAAAACCACACCTCCTCTACACTCATCCTGAACACCGGCGTCCCACAGGGCTGTGTGCTGAGTCCTCTCCTCTACTCCCTCTTCACCCATGACTGCACACCTGTACATGGTTCTAATACCGTTTGCAGACGACACAACGGTGGTTGGCCTCATCAGCAACAACGATGAGACGGCGTATAGAGAAGAGGTTCAGCATCTGGCAGAGTGGTGCGCCGCCAACAACCTGGCTCTCAATACCAAGAAGACCAAAGAGCTCATCGTGGACTTCAGGAAGAAGAGTTGCACACACACCCCCATCCTTATCGACGGGACGGAGGTTGAGCGTGTCACCAGCTTCAAGTTCCTGGGTGTCCACATCTCCGAGGATCTCTCTTGGTCTCTCAACACCTCAACCCTGGTCAAGAAGGCACACCAGCGTCTCTTCTTCCTGAGGAGGTGAAGAACCTCCTGAATTCTTCTTCATCTCTTCTTACTCATCATCTGCACCTCCCTCTACTGCTGCCAGTCCTCCTGTCAGTTTCTACTTTTACTGCTCATACCCCATACTGCCCCCTACTGTACATTCTGTATTTATTCACTGATTCACTTTACATACTCTGCACTTTTAACTGCTGTTTTGCACTTCTGGTTGATGCTAACTGCATTTCGTTGTCTTAGTACCTGTACTCTGTGCAATGACAATAAAGTTGACTCTAATCTAAAAAAAAAAAACTAGAATCCTTCTTATTGTAACATGGTGCTTTAAGCGGTAGAGTTAGTGTTGGGGTAACTCACTATAACAGACAACACTGATATATGACATTATTCATTAACACTAATAATATCACATGTGTGTGAGGCTCGCGGCTCGCGTGTGAGGCTCGTGTGTGTGTGTGAGGCTCGCGTGTGAGGGCAAAATTGAAGGTACCCAAAAACTGCCAAAAAAGCTCCGGACCCCGAAGGGTTAAAGAAAGCGACTAAGGGCTTGGTTTATGGTCGGCCTGTTGCAAGGCCTCTGGACGCCGCCGTCACTGAGCATGTGGATCTTCAGGATTTTAGGGTAATTATACTCGTTTCCTGCTCACACATTTGTACCAAGATGTAATGTCTATTCTCTGGGACGAGCCATTATATTGTGGACAATATGTGGAGCGTTTTAGGTAATTAATGTAACGTTCATATTTATATTTAAAGTGGCTTCATCTGAAGCTTGTTCAGTAAAACATTAATTATTCTCGGTCTCATTCTCTGAAGAACACAATTCATTGACCGACAATTATAATTCTATAAAGATTGATACAAAGTCTCTATAAACTAGGATGATTGTGTGTGGTTTAATAAACAAAGAAATAAAGTGGAGGAGTTCAAGTATCTCGGGGTCTTGTTCACGAGTGAGGGAAGGATGGAGCGTGAGATTGACAGTTCGATCGGTGCAGCAGCTGCAGTGATGCAGTCGCTGCATCGGACCATTGTGGTGAAGAGGGAGCTGAGCCGAAAGGCAAAGCTCTCTATTTACCGGTCGGCCTACGAAAGAACAAGATCGTGGATACAAGCGGTCGAAATGAGTTTCCTCCGCCGTGTGGCTGGGCGCTCCCTTAGAGATAAGGTGAGAAGCTCAGCCACACGGGGGGAGCTCGGAGTAGAGCCGCTGCTCCTCCACGTCGAGAGGAGCCAGCTGAGGTGGCTCGGGCATCTTTTCCGGATGCCTCCTGGGCGCCTCCCTCGGGAGGTGTTTCAGGCATGTCCCGGTGGGACAAGAGGCCTCGGGGAAGACCCAGGACACGCTGGAGAGTCTGAGTCTCGAGATGTCTCTCGGCTGGCCTGGGAACGCCTCTGGATCCCCCCGGAGGAGTTGGAGTTGAAGTGTCTGGGGAGAAGGAAGTCTGGGAGTCCCTGCTCAGACTGCTGCCCCCGCGACCCGGCCCCGGATAAAGCGGCAGAAAATGGATGGATGGATATAAAAGTAATAAATGACACATTTGGTTCCACAGGTGCAAATGCAGTTTAAAGGTGCCATAACGTGCTTTTTTCACGTTTCGTAGTCTATCCTAAGTGTATAATTGATAATAATAAGGGTTGTGCAACACCCTTAACATAATAGTTAAGAAATATCACCCAGACCTTGGACCCCCTCACCAACCCGGAAATGCAGACGGCTTGGTTTGAGATTCGCCCCCACCCTTTGCGAAGAGCGATCTGGCTCCCCCGCCCACCCGTGACGTAGCCCCACAGCTGTCTGCGCCGCGCTCCTGCTGCGCGAGTGAGTGAGAAACGATAGAACTTCAGATCAACATTACTTTGAGCCGAAATAAATCTGGTGTTTATTATACAGCGTGCACAGAACAGATAAAGGAGATAGTCTGTAGTATAACTAAACACTGCGGGAATCAATCAAAAAAACACTCTGGGTACATATGAAGCACAAATAGCAATGTACGTCTTTGCATCCTCAGAGTTCTTTGTGTCCTTGGAGTTGTCCGGGGTGCTGATGCTTGAGCAGGTTTAGCATTTGAAGAGTTTGATGAGTCCAGGGTCCGTTGAATTGTGCATTTTCTGATGAAGATTTTTGAGTTGTTTGGTGAAAGCCGAGTTTGGGAGACTATGTACAGGACAATGCAGCCTCCCCCACCAGGGAGGCTGCATTGTCCTGTACATAGGGGCCCCTGTGGGGGTCCCCGACCTGGTGTGTCGTCCTGGCAGGTCACGATGGAAGAAGAGAGCGAGAGCAGAACTGAGTCTGCTCTTTTATCGACTTGGGAGGAGGGGCCTAGTGGGAGTGGCTTTAACTCTTGATCAAACTTATTCTCATTTTGGGCAAATTTAACTCAAACCAGCAAAAAGGACTTGTGACCATAATAAAATCACAACATTGTCAACGAACACACATCAATAGCAGGTAATGAGAAAGTACATTAAGTACGACATGAACACACTTCAAACCAGTTCTTGTGGCAAACGAAACTAAAACATGATTTAGTCACAAGTTTAGATCACACAGTCAGCATCAAGTCTGTTTAGATGTGAAATATAGTAATTAAGAAACTTAGTCCTGAGGATTGTCTCTTATCAGATTCAGGGGGAGGGGCTCCGGTGAGGGGGAGGGGCTCGGGTGAGGACCGGGTCCTCTCTGTGGGGGGTTGTCCCTTTACACTCAACACTAGGCTTTGATTTCTGCAACAGTGTGTTGAGCTGTGAAAAGGTGCTGTCTTTTAAAGGTCTTTTTGGGACATATGGGTCCACTACAGTATTATAGGTCTTAGATGCTGGTTCAGAGCCGGTTTCGGAGTCAAAGAGCGATGCGCACGGTCAATGTGTGGACAATAAAGGCTTATCTTATCTGATCTTCATTTTCCCAGCTTTTGTTAGAAGTTTGAGATGTTTGGGGATCAGGTCTGCATGTACCACACTTTTACCTTCAGTCTCTTCTGGAATGCTGACAATCTGCAGATTACAACTGTGATCACGATTTTCTAGATCATCCAGTTTGTCTGTCAAAACACGCTCCTGGTTTGTCGCCTCTGCCTCTGGTTTAGTAGAGACGGGTCAAGATCACATTTCAGAACCGGCTCTGAGCATCTGGAGGTGTTCTAGTCCTCTGACTATGTCTTCTCCCTCTCGCCCTCAGGAACCAGACACAGTGCTCATCTCTGCATGACCAGAGTGACCGCATGTGCTTGGGGTTCCTCTCGCCCTCCTCACTGCCATCTCCAGGGACCTCCCTCTCCAAGCAGCTCCTCCCAGGCCGTGGTGGTCTTCACCGCATGGCTGGAGCAGACTTGAAATGAAGCTTCAGGCCGTCATGGAGAACCTTCACCGGCAGCAGAGAGCCAAGCTGCTGATGGAACAGCAGCTCCAGCAGCAGCTCCAGCAGCAACAGCTCCAGCAGCAGCAGCTCCAGCAGCAGCAGCAGCTCCAGCAGCAGCAGCTCCGGGCGGGGTCGGGGGACCAGCCCATGGTTAGCCCCCCGCGGGACCCTGAGAACACACAGATGGCGGCGCTGGCAGCCATGAGGGCAGCTGCGGCCGGCCTACAGAGAGTGTCCGACAGCCCCATGTCTGAGCACAGTGGGGACGATGACGAGGACGAGGAGGACGAGGACCACTACAAGGACATGATCGACTCGGACGAGGAGGAGCACATGTGAGTATGTGAAAGAAAGAGGGGCACGTTATCTCCAGGTCCAAACGTGGTTATATCGAACTGTCACATCTTTCAATGAAGACTTTTCTTTTGGCTCCATCAGACGTGACCTGAGAGTCCTGGAATATGATGCTTAGATTGGTCTGGACCTGCTGGTCCTGCTGGTCCTGCTGGTCCTGCTGGTCCTGCTGGACCTGCTGGTCTACTCTTGAAGCAATGTCATTTAATGAAATCCATCATCTGATCAAATGACATTTTCACCAGCCTTAAAAACAATTCTAACGACATTGGAATGTGTCCATTATTTAATTGCTACACTTTAATTGCCTTTATAAAGTTTTTATCATGCTTCAGATCAAATACAAATGAAATTAAAATACACCACCTATATCATGGTGCTAAAATATTTATAAATATTACCGGAATATCGGAGGAGCTGGAGGAAGTGTCTGGGGAGAGGGAAGTCTGGGAGTCCCTGCTTAGACTGCGGCCCCTGGGACCCGGCCCCGGATAAGCAGAAGAAGCTGGATGGATGATATTACTGTCTTGGACAAATTTAAATTTCACTTTAAAAAAAATCCATTTATTTTTACAACTGTATCTTTAAAAATGTCCATATTTAAAGGTTGAATGGACGATTTTTTGGGCATAAATCTGAGTCTTATTTCCTCGTGGCGTGGACTGCGATTAGTCCTGCCACGTATCAATCATAAAACGCGCCTACCGCTCACCTGCAGCCGCGTGCGGATTGTCCCACATTTCCGCGTGTCTAAGCGCATTGCTCTATCATAATATAGTTCCCTCAGTGTACGGGACAAAATGAAAGACTGTTCGAGCTGACTCAGAAGTGGACAGACGAGCGATGCGATCCATCGCGCTAAGAAACAAACGCACGTGTGTGTTTTATCGGTCCGCACGGGGGAGTGTGCACGCGCACTTCTGCCTGCGTTCTCAAATCGCCGAAAAATCGTCCATTGCGCCTTTAATCTGTTAAAAGAATATATATATATATATATATATATATATATATATATATATATATATATATATATATATATATATATATATATATATATTATACATATTATATATATTATACATATTATATATATTATATATATTATATATAATATATATATATATAATACATATATATATATATATATATATATATATATATATAATACATATAATATATATATATATATAATATATATATATATATATATATATATATATATATATATATAATATATAATATATATATATATATATAATATATAATATATATATATAATATATAATATATATATATAATATATAATATATAATATAGCGGCTGCTCGGAGCTGTGGTCGCAAGGTCTCCGGTGCCTGTCGTGGTGGCAACCCCCGAACCCGGTGGTGGACACCGGAAGTAAGGGATGCCGTCAGACTGAAGAAGGAGGCCTATCAGGCCACTCTGGCTTGTAGGTCTCCGGAGGTCATCGACAGGTATCGGCAGGCCAAGCGAGCCGCGGCTCGTGCTGTCGCAGAGGCAAAAACCCGGGCCTGGGAGGAGTTCGGGGAG